>NC_090436.1:488448728-488751758 GCF_031143425.1 Pleurodeles waltl
TCTCACGCTTCTGGCGGGAAATGAGAAGTCCTTGGAAGGTGCTTCTTTGTTGCAAAGAAGTAGCTGGTTTTGAACAGGGCCGCTGTTCACAGGAGTTTCTTGGTCCTCTAAGGCTTCAGAGGTCGCTGGTCCCTGTCGGATGCGTCGCTGGAGCAGGTTTTTGAAGGTGGAGACAGGCTGGTAGGGCTGGGGCCAAATCAGTTGTCGTCTTCCTCCTTCTCTGCAGGCTTGTAGGTCAGCAGTCCTTCTTCTTTCTTCAGGTTGCAGGAATCTGATTTCCTGGGATCTGGGGAGACCCTAAATACTGAATTTAGGGGTGTGTTTAGGTCTGGGAGGGCAGTAGCCAATGGCTACTGTCCTGGAGGGTGGCTACACCCTCTTTGTGCCTACTCCCTGTGGGGAGGGGGCACATCCCTAATCCTATTGGGGGAATCCTCCAAACTCAAGATGGAGGATTTCTCAAGGCAGGGGTCACCTCAGCTCAGGACACCTTAGGGGCTGTCCTGACGGTGGGTGATTCCTCCTTGTTTTTCTCATTATCTCCTCCAGCCTTGCCGCCAAAAGTGGGGGCAGTGGCCGGAGGGGCGGGCATCCCCACTAGCTGGGATGCCCTGGGGCGCTGTAACAAAAGGGGTGAGCCTTTGAGGCTCACCGCCAGGTGTTACAGTTCCTGCAGGGGAGGTGAGAAGCAGCTCCACCCAGTACAGGCTTTGTTCCTGGCCACAGAGTGACAAAGGCACTCTCTCCATGTGGCCAGCAACATGTCTGGTAGGTGGCAGGCTGGCAGAAACTGGTCAGCCTACACTAGAAGTCGGGTCGGTATTCAGGGGGCATCTCTAAGATGCCATCTGGGTGTATATTACAATAAATTGCACACTGGAATCAGTGTGCATTTATTGTGCTGAGAAGTTTGATACCCAACTTCCCAGTTTTCAGTGTAGCCATTATGGAACTGTGGAGCGCGTGTTTGACAAACTCCCAGACCATATACTCTTATGGCTACCCTGTACTTACAATGTCTAAGGTTTTGCTTAGACACTGTAGGGGCATAGTGCTCATGCACACATGCCCTCACATGTGGTATAGTGCACCCTGCCTTAGGGCTATAAGGCCTGCTAGAGGGGTGACTTACCTATACCACAGGCAGTGTGAGGTTGGCATGGCACTCTGAGGGGAGTGCCTTGTTGACTTAATCATTTTCTCCCCACCAGCACACACAAGCTGTGAAGCAGTGTGCATGTGCTGAGTGAGGGGTCCCTAGGGTGGCATAAGACATGCTGCAGCCCTTAGAGACCTTCCCTGGCATCAGGGCCCTTAGTACCAGGGGTACCAGTTACAAGGGACTTACCTGAGTGCCAGGGTTGTGTCAATTGTGGAGACAAAGGTACAGTTTAGGGAAAGAACACTGGTGCTGGGGCCTGGTTAGCAGGGTCCCAGCACACTTTCAAATCATAACTTAGCATCAGCAAAGGCAAAAGGTTAGGGGGTAACCATGCCAAGGAGGCATTTCCTCACACATAGCAATTGCAATTCAATTCAACATAACACTATTTAAATACATATAAAAAATCATCATATTTTTCTGCACATCAACCTTATTGATACTCACACCCATCAAATTTTCACCAACTCTTCAACCGCAATCTGCCACTGCCTCAGAAATGACACCTCATCAGTCTTTGCAATCAGGTTCTGGGCACTCTATCTTTTTATCTACTTTGTTGGCTCCTTTTTAACTATCTGCAGCTTATTTCCCTTACTATCTTAACCATCGCTCTGCTACCAACTTTTGCAGCAGCGAGGAGTTCTAAATTTTATAAATAACTCTGCACCTCTTGGCCCGCAGAGAGAATCCTGGGAGTGGGTATAGATGTAAGTAAGCTGCAATTGCTCATCAAATCAAATATAAATAAAACATTCAGAATTTTAGTCAGGTTGGATTCAATAATGAGAGCTGATTTTTAGTTTTAATGTTTTATTTTTTCACATATGTTTCTCAAGCTTTATTAGTCAATCAAAAATACAGAACATTGCATGAAGCAAGTCTCAAATCTATCCCTATTCTAAATTAACAAAGGAGAATACACTTTCTAGGGAGCATTTTAGTCAGAAAACTTGTTAGTACTCATGAAGAATACTGTAACAGAAATGGTCTAGGCAGAAAGTAATTGAATGTATCAAGAACTCAATTTGTCTGAGTCTGAGAGAGAGAGAAAAAGAACAAGGCTCTCTCCAGTTGTGTCTATCTGTCTGAATGCCTGCTGCTACTGAACTTTCCCTGGAACTCATCTTATACATAGCAATTAACATTTACTAATTAACAATCATATGTCACAAACATCAGCTCATGGCCAATCAGCTGTCAAGTATGGTTGTGTGAATGAATCGCCTTCAGCTTGAGATAGCAGGTGAACAAAATCTTCATATTAAAGTTTTACAATTTGTTTCTTAAATGACTACTCTGAAAACATCAGTGCAATTCCTGCCATGCTTTCGCTTTCTGGAAAACAAGACAATGTTATTATTTTCTAATACATTCCAAATTCATCACTTCCCTTCTCATGTATCTTCACACTGTAAGCTTATTCATAAAGAAGCATGTTTCTTTAATTTAGCAAAACTTGACATTCCAAAGCAAGTTAGTTTCGATAGAAAAATAAATAAATAATATAGCTTTCATTGTTTTAGCAGGAAATAAATGTAATGCAGAGACCATGCTGAGGTTAGGATTGAAACATTTCTTTTTAGTTGAAGCATGATGGGGCCACACACAAGTCATGCAAAGTTGAGAAAGAGAAATGCACTTCTAAAATGCGGCTTTTGGTTAGGCGTAGTTTTCACTCAGATGGGCTATTAATTGAATCTTATTTTAATAAAAAGCCACATCAACTTCAAGGAAAAGCACCCTAATTACCATCATCACTCTCACACCCCTAACTGACTAATAGTAAAACACTAATGGAAACAGCCTCAGAACCCTCACAGAGTACGAGTCGCAAGAAGACAGAAGCATTCTTATACATCTCATTTACCAGCAGTCTTGCATTACTGACAGCACTCCACTGCTAATCAGATTGACAGTCACACACTAGCAGAAGCATTTTCACTATTCTCACAGATTAGTCATCATTCACTACTGACCATACTACTGAAATACTGACAGTTCTCTCAGTCCTGTAAAGAGTAAACGGAGAGCCACTCGGGCTCTCCGTGTTTCAGTAACGTGCTCAGCGTGTCCAGGAGGGGCACGGAGCACCAAGCTATAAATAAAGGACGGAACTGTGGTGACGCAGTTCCGAGTGTGGCAGCACCTATACCAGTCTGTGCGTGTTCCTTCCAGGTCAATGTGCCACGTTTACAATGGCGACGAGCGGGATGCGAGTCATCGCGCCGTAGGTGCAGAACATATACTGGTGCACAGAAAAGAAACACACGTACCGATTGAGCGGTGCAGGCTGCCGCGGGTGAAAGAAATTCACGTGGTGCGGCGTCAACCTGGTGACGATCGATTGAAGTCCGGGGCCTCGTGGTGTGCCTCGCGCTAGCGGCGGGTGGTGCCGTGTGGTTTCCCAATCGGGGAAACCCAGGAAGGTGAGCCCTGCCCCGCCCCGCCCCCAGAAGAGGATCGTCGGAGGGAGCGAATCGCTCCATTGAGTGCCCGGCCCGAGGGCGTGTCCGCGCTGCTGGGAGAGCAGCTGAAATTGACGAGGTTCGTCAATTTCAGCCAGCGCTCTGTTTTGGAGCGTCTCCGGAGGCGTGACGGCTCCGTGTGAGGAGCGTGTTCCCCCGAGGCTGGGGAGCTTGGGGAAAGGACGTGTTCTCCCCACGTAAAGAAAAAAAGTAATTAACAGGTTTTGCCGATTTCAAACCGGACACGTGCTCCCCGAGGCTGGGGGGGGGGGCTCTCAAATAAGTAGAAAAGAACTAAGAACGGAAAAATTGAAAAAAAAAGGAGGAGACCTGAAAAAAAAACAGAAGAAAAAAAAAAAAAAAAAAAAAAAAAAAGAAATAAAAGAAAAGGAAACAGTAAGACAAACTGGCAGGCCCTCAGAAAAAAAAGATATCTTAGCCTGTGCAAGACACCGGAGTGAGACAGTGCTAACATGAGTGCCCCACCACAAGACAATGCTAATAATGCCAACCCCCCTCAACCACCAGGACATCCTCAACTTCCAGCACAACTAAACAACAGTATTCATTCCTCACTTACCTCTTTACCACCGTTTAGCCAGCTGATTGACCCAGCCACAGCTGCGCCAAGGTGGCGACTATGGATAAATCGCTTAGAAAACTATTTTTGTGCCACCCGAGAGACGGATGGAGCAGTGCGCAGGTCTGTAATGCTTTTGATGGGTGGAGATGAGTTACAGGAGCTTTTTGATTCTCTCCCTGATACAGGGGACAAATCTGATTTTGACGCAGCGGTGACTGCTTTAAATAGGCATTTTGATCCTCAACTTAACTCTGATTATGAACGTTTTAAGCTCAGACAGGCGCAACAGACAGAGGTAGAATCAATGGATATGTTTTATGCCAGGTTGAGAAAACTGGTGAGCTCGTGCACGGGTCTCAACCAACAAGAAGAGATTCGAGCGCAGATCATTCAAGGATGTCGGTCGAATGCTTTGAGAAAACTCATTCTTCGGCAACAGGGAATGTCCCTTGATGACATTCTGATTCTGGCGAGGTCGCATGAACTGTCAGCGGTACGAGCAGATGCTATGGCGGCAGTGAGAGGTCAGTCAATGGCTGCAGCGTCGTCGACTCATGTGGTTCAAGTCAAGGAGGAACAAGTGGATGCCGTCCAGACACGCCCGGCAACGCCTCGTAGGCTGAACCCCGCTAAACCTAGTGAGAGGGCTTGTGGAAGCTGTGGCTATGAACATCGATCGAATGCTGGATGCCCTGCCAAAGGGCAATCGTGTAATCGCTGTGGTAAGCCGAACCATTTTGCGAAAATGTGCAGGTCCAGGAGAAACAAGCCGGGTGAACAAAAAGGACGAGAAACGAATGTCAGAGCTGTGTCCAAAGGGGCGGAGGAAGGAAGGGAGCAGGCGACAGCGAGTGGTCCGGTATTGGAGGAAGATGAAGATGAGGACATTTTTGTAATATCTTTCACGGGAGGAAAACCGGGGAAAAGGAGGCAGCCGCCCATGAGTGATGTCTACGTCAATGGCACGCGGGTTTCTGTACTCATCGACACTGGAGCGTCTGTCAATGTCATGGACGAAACCCTCTTCAAAAAGTTGGTACCTGCCCCGCCACTTACGTCAACAGCTACTAAAATATATAATTATGGGGGTAGAGAGCCCCTTCCCCTCAAAGGAACTGTGGAAGTGGCCGTAAGCAGTGGAGACAGATCAGCAGAGACAAAGTTCTATGTAGTAGCAGGGGATCGTGGCACTTTGCTAGGGTGTCACACGGCTGAAGAATTAGAGCTGGTATTCTTTGCGCGTCAAATATATGACACTCACGTGGAACGCCTCCTCCATGAATTCTCGCAGTTGTTTGAGGGTTTAGGACGTTTGAAAGGAAAACGCATCAAGTTGCACATAGACCACAATGTGACCCCTGTGGCTCTACGACACCGTCGGGTGCCTTTTCATCTGCGGCCGGTTGTTGAACAAGAGTTGCGGTCGTTGGAAGAACAAGGAGTCATCGAAAAAGTGGATGGGCCTACGCCCTGGGTATCACCATTGGTAATCGCACCGAAACCGAAACAGCCAGGAGCGATTCGTCTGTGTGTTGACATGCGCCTACCAAACAAGGCTATCAAAAGAGAGAGGCACATAACTCCCACCATGGATGACATTATTGCGGATCTGAATGGAGCCCAGTGGTTCTCCAAGTTGGATCTCAATGCGGGGTATCATCAGCTGGAGCTGGACCCTGAAAGTAGGAACATTACCACTTTCTCGACACATGTGGGGCTAAGACGGTACAAGAGACTGAGTTTTGGAGTGTCGTCAGCTGCTGAAGTATTTCAGAATGCGATTCGAGAAACGTTGTCCGGATTGCCAGGGGTAATTAACCTAAGTGATGATATCCTGATATACTCCAAGACGAGAGAAGAGCATCATCGTCATTTAAGGTCAACGTTGAATCGACTGATGGAAGCTGGGCTAACCCTTCATAAGAAGAAATGTGCTTTCTATCAAAACTCGGTAGAGTTCTTCGGATATGTCTTTTCAAAAGATGGTCTGCAAGTAGACCCACGGAAAGCGGAAGCGATCCGTCAAGCCCCTGTTCCGCAAAATCCAACGGAAGTTCGCAGTTTTCTAGGGATGGCCACGTATTGCGGCAGGTTTATACCACAACTTGCCACCATGTCTGAACCTCTTCGACGACTAACTAAAGGGCAACAGCGGTGGGACTGGACTCCGGATGCACAACAAGCGTTTGTGGATATTAAAAATGCGTTGCTGGATAAAGCGACTATGGCTTACTTCAACCCCGGTAGGAAAACTGAAGTGGTGGTGGATGCGAGCCCCGTTGGGCTTGGAGCCGTGCTCTTACAAGAACAGAGGCATCAAGAGTGGGTCCCTGTTGCCTACGCTAGTAGAGCACTGTCAACGGTTGAAACCCGGTATGCGCAAATCGAGCGTGAAGCTCTAGCCATTCGTTGGGCGTGCCGCCATTTCCACCTATATTTGTATGGGCACGAGTTTCAAGTTGTGACTGACCACAAGCCGTTAGTCCCTTTGTTTGCGGGTAGTGCACGTTTGGCGCCTCCGAGAATTGAACGATGGGCTGTTCTACTTCAACCTTATAGGTTCACGGTTGTATATCGGCCTGGTGCGAATAATCCTGCGGATTATCTGTCTCGACACCCTCCTCCAAAGCGGTGTGATGGTCATCAAGAACAAGATGAAGAAAACACTGAACTCTTTGTTAGCATGGTTGTGCAGTCGGCATGCCCTAATGCACTTCTCGTAACTGACATTGTGAACGCTACCCAGGAAGATGTAATGTTGAGTCACGTCAAAGAAGCGTTGAGTCACAAAAGATGGAAATATTTTCTAGAGAAGACCCACATGTCTTGCCCTGATCAAAGAGTCGCTATGCAGAGTATTTGGAAAGTGCGTGAAGAGTTATCTACTGACAATAATGGGTTGGTTCTAAGAGGTAGGAGAATCGTGCTTCCCCAGTGTCTCTGGTCGAAGGTGATCGAATTGGCTCATCAAGGGCACCAAGGGGCTGCTAAAACCAAAGCAAGACTACGAGCAAAGGTTTGGTTCCCGGGTATGGATACTCAGGTTGATGAAATGGTAGGGAGATGTCATTCTTGCATTATCACGTCAATGGATCCCTCGAGCTGTCCAGTAGAAACTGAACCGGCCACTCTGAAACCCTGGGCTAAAGTGAGCATGGACTTTGGGAGTTTCCCAGATGGTAGACTGACTGCTGTCTTGATTGATTCATATACCAAGTTCCCCGTGGTGGAAGTTATAGCGTCAACGGCGTTTGAAAATGTACGGCCTGTTCTACAAAAGACGTTTGCTTTGTTTGGTTTGCCTGACGAAATCCGAACTGATAATGGTCCTCCTTTCCAAGGGCAAGAGTTTAGGTCATACCTTGACTGTCTGGCAATTCGTCATCGTAAAATAATGCCTTACTGGCCTCAGGCCAATGGAGACGTGGAAAGGTTTATGCGCACCTTGAACAGAGCTCTAAGGATTGGAGTCGAGCAAAATGAAAACAGTGAACAATGTCTGTATCAGTTTTTGAGTGCATATCGTCAAACACCTCATAGCACCACTGGCTGTGCTCCCTCTTCTTTGATGTTCAAAGTGTCTCCACGTGATTGTATTCCCTCTGGTCCTAAGTGGAGACCCCCTGCATTGGACGTAAAAGCCACTCAGAACCGTCGAGAAGCTACCAACCAACGGGCAAGTATCCGACGACGAGCAAAATATCGAGGGTTCCAAGAAGGGGATCGAGTGGTCGTGAAACGTCGGCGAGGAGAAGGAGGAAAGTTCCGAACGCCGTTTGAGCCGGATGTATGGGAGATAATTGGCATAAAAGGGTCCATGATAACTGCAGCACGAGGAAGGAAGAGAGTAACACGAAACGTGTCACATTTTAAGAGGGCTGGTCTAAGAGAGCAGACCAATGATGAAGGAGAGATAGAGGACTTTTCGGATGACTTACCACTGCCGGCAGTGGAAAGGAAGGATGTTTCCGAGCCAACAAGTATCGTGCAAACTAGACCTGGTTGTGCTTTTGAACACAGGAGTGGTAACGCTAGAAGTGCGAGATATGACTTGCGCCCTAACCCTGTACCGAATAGTCAGCTGAGGGATTTCGTTTGTTGAACAGGGTGAAATGATCTCCAGCTGTCTAATTTGGACTTTGTGAGTGACTTGAAGGTTCAGGGTGCTAAGGAACGAATTTGTAGTGTTCTCAGTTATTGACTATTCGTGTTTATTCATTTAATTTGTTATTGAGGGTTGTTCCGTATTGAAAATGTTTTCACCTTTTGTTTAAGTTTAGTTTGGTTATCTATGTCCATGTGGAGTAAAACATGGGAGGGATGTAAAGAGTAAACGGAGAGCCACTCGGGCTCTCCGTGTTTCAGTAACGTGCTCAGCGTGTCCAGGAGGGGCACGGAGCACCAAGCTATAAATAAAGGACGGAACTGTGGTGACGCAGTTCCGAGTGTGGCAGCACCTATACCAGTCTGTGCGTGTTCCTTCCAGGTCAATGTGCCACGTTTACAAGTCCATTCACATTATAACAGTCTGGCATTACCGACAGCAGTCTCACACCATTCAAAGTCTAGCAGTCCTGCACTACTGATAGCACTATTGCACCCCTCATAGATTTACAGTCTCACACCACCTATAGCAGTCTCACATCCTTCACAGAAAGCGCTCTACACCTTCACATACTAGCATTCAAACACTAATAAAACTCTCACACACCTCACAACTAGCAGTCACACACTACCAGAAGCACTTTCGAAAGCCTCCTACACTCAGCAAAATAAGTAGGTCTGGCTGATTAAGGAAAACGTATAGTGGAGTCAATGGGTGGAAAAGGAGATGCACAAGTGCCACTTCGTGATTTATTAGTGACTTGCTGCATGTAAAAGTGGACGTGTGGCTGCATTGATGGAAGAATTAAGACACTTTTAATTATGACTCAGACCTATTGGCTTTGCTGATGCTTCTTTAAGGTGGCACAGTACAAAGAATAAGAACAAACGTTTCAGTAATGTATATATGAAATGCACACAGACAAGACCATGCGATAATTTGGAGACACATCTTGGCACAGTTCATTTCCGGAAGAAAACTTGCAAAAAGATTTGTTTTTGTCTTAAAATGAAAAAAATACAATCCCGTCCCTATTTCCTCTTTGTAAGTAGTACTCAGTTATCTTTCCCTTTTCTGCTTCACGGAAGCTGTGCCGCTTCCTACAGATTCCTTTAGGAGCGCCCTCTCTCACGAACTTTTTAATGGCTGTTTACTGATACCATGACAAATTAATAAATGCCCTAAGAAAAAGTAACTATGTGACATATACTATTTGCATGTGAGGAGACTGGCGCACAGCAACCTTCAAACACTGTCAAACGCCGTAAAATATGTTTTGCTTTATTAGAATTAGAATAATTGTAATGTACAATTACTTTGTCAGAAGAAATAAGCATTAAACCGTAGGAAAGCCCATCAAATAATATGACATTTGGAACGTACGGTCACTGATCTGCATGGATTTTTGTGTGCATTTTGGAAATGCCTGAGTTACTTCACCATTAAGCCTTAATTAGAAATTATGTGTCACAAGCATGCCACCCTTTCTGAAATGCACACAGCATTTTTAAGGACCGTCTTTTCAATACCATGCCCTTGTAGTTGCAAATAAACGATAATGAAGCAGTTTAAGGAAGTCGGAGATCTCATGTTTTCCTGGTTATGCTACTCATTATTAACTGTTCTGCTAAATTGGACTGAATTCTATTTTCTGAGTCAACATTTTTTAAAAGGGCACAGAGAAAAGAAATGAACTTTATAGAGGGTCTGCACAGCCAGGATACACTTTTCTCAAATTCCTGCCGACCTACATCACAATTTGTTCCAGTGCACGGTTTTGACACACCTGTTTGCAAAACAAGCAGGCTATATAATAGAAATATGAAGTCGTGCAATTGTTGCATTGACATGATAACTTTATGCTTACGATACATAAATGAAAGTTGTCATATGACTATATATTATCTGGTATTTATAATTATTTCTTAGATCAGTATTTTCCTTCCCTTTAAATTGTCTCATCGTATGCACTCCTCCTTCTTGTCAGCTACATAAATGCAGGCTTCGACTGAATGTCTCATTTCTTCCGCATATCTAAACAGGAAAATAACACCCCACTTTGCACCACGTCTTCTCACAAAAGTAAGATGCCTGCCATAAGAATAGCTAAACCGCAACATAAAATGACGCACCATGCCAGACCATATTTCTAATGTCACCCTGCATTACTGCTTGGCATCTGGGCCCATTGTTACATACCAGGGACAGTCCATTAATATGGTATGTTGAACACCACTCATAGCCAAAAGAGCTGGTATGGACATGGAATCTTCAGCTGCTCCATTTCCCACAGCTGAAAAACATCATTTCGAGTGAATGAGAAAGTAGGATTGAGTATCCAAAAAAACTTGACCTACAGTGGATGCCTCCCTGGGCCCGCATCATCTACAGGACGCGCTTCATCGCTTCCAAGGCAATAGAATTAGGCATACCAGCCTAAAACTAACAACTGCAGAAAGCCAACCCAAAATACGTAGCCAGATTCACAATAAAGTAAAAAGAGCAGGGAACAAAAAATACATCAATTAGCTCTCATTAGTCATTTGCATTTGTGGGAGTTGTACGACACTATTCAGGGGGGGCTCCTCCGCAGTGGCAGAGGGGCGTTGCCCCCCCGGCTGAGATAGCAGATGAAAAATAAAACGATAGCTTGCTATTTTTTTTATTTTTCATCATTTTTCATTTGCTGACTCAGCCAACAGAGTTTACAGGGAGGAGAGGGGCTGGGCCACGGGAGGTGTGTGTGTGTGTGTGGGGGGGAAATGCACTAAGTGCACATGTGTGTTTGGCCGGCCGTCTGAGCCCGGCCAAACACACATGCACACTTAGGTTTCTCTAAACAGCACAGACCTCAGGCTTGTGTCTGACCAGGAATCTGAGCTGCTCAGACCAATCCTGACAGTGCTTTCATGCTATGTTTTGCATGTAAGCAGTGCCAGGATTGCTGAGGATCCTGTACTGGTGTCCCAGCAAGTGCTTGGACACCACAAGAGGAACAAGGCGGCTGGAGACGGACGGCACAAGGGAAATGGTAAATGTTTTTTTTTTTAAATGTTGTTTCTCCCCCCACCCACACCTTGGCAGATGTGGCGGGGAGCACTGACAATATTAAGGTTATTATTAGCAACATACAATAACATTGCATTTATTAGTTTGTCTGCTAATATGTCACACAGGTCGGAACATTTACGTTGTGTAACTTCATGTGTGCCTAGTCTATACATGCCTTGTGAAGCAGTGATTAGGTTGATGTGGATGTAATGTTTTTGTCATGCCATATATATCACATGATCTAAGAGAGATGGGGTCTCGCAAGGCTGAGCCCCAATAAAGCAAACAAAAAACAGACTATGGCCCTCATTACAACCCTGGCGGTCAAAGACCGCCAGGGCTGTTTTTGAGTTTGTACCGCCAACAGGCTGGTGGTACAAACTTGGGCATTACGACCGCGGCAGAAGCGCCGCGGTCGCACTGCTGGGACTGGCGGTTTCCCGCCACTTTGGTCCCGGCGGTTGTAATCCCCCAGGGCAGCGCTCCTTGCAGTGCTGCCCAGGGGATTAAGAGTCCCCCTCCCGCCAGCCTTTTCATAGCGGTATGAACCTCCAGGAAAAGGCTGGCGGAAACGGGAGTCGCGGGGCCCCTGGGGGCCCCTGCACTGCCCATGCCAGTGGCCATGGCCCCATGGAGCTTTTGCAGACAGTGAAAAGCACGACGGGTGCAACTACACCCGTCGCACAGCTGCAACACCGCCGGCTCCATTTGGAGCCGGCTCCCGTGTTGCAGCCAAGATCCCCACTGGGCCGGCGGGCGGAAACCAGGTTTCCACCCGCCGGGCCAGTGGGGATATCAAAATAGACCCCGCGGGAGTGTGGCTGCATTGGCTTGGCGGTTGCCACCCGCCAAAGTTGAAATGAGGGCCTATATCTCTAAGATGAAAAAATAAACTAAACATGCTGAAGAAAAAGACAAGCAAGGAGCACAAAGTCACTGGGGGCTCTTCCATAACAGTACTGACTTTATGTGCTACCACCTCTCTGGTGTCCTAGTCTCCCAAAGTCCTTGCAAAAAGGTCAGCACTAGGTGTGCACTGCAGGTTCCATGCAGGGGAGATTACAAAGAAGAGATTGCTGCAGGAGTTAAAAGAATAATTATGTTTAATGTGCTATCAATACTGAATAATGCCTCCTTCTGGGCAGCCAGTGAGGTGGCACAAGACCACTCACTAGGGCATCCGAACCACATAATGGGTCCCTGCATCACATCCTCTGCTGCTCTGACCTCATCTGTAAGTGATTGTAATGGTTTGTGTCATGAGTCACAGTACAAGGCTTGGCCTGTGCAGTGCTAGTTGTGACCAATTTAGATACCTCTGGTAAAATATAACACAAGATGGAGATATGAGGTATAGCCTTTGCAGATGTCACAATTTGTAAGTTTGGGAAACTTAGTGAGAGGAACGCTGACGATAGTCCTCCAATCCTCCTCACTAAGAAGCCAAGAGAATGAGCATTAAGAGTGAACACCGGAACCAATCAAGCACTGGGCAACTGGGAAGAGTAGTAGCTGTGGGCCTCTAGGAGCCAAGCAGATAGACCAGAAGGCCTTGTCCGGGTGTTGCAATGCTCAGATCCTGTATGCAAATATGTAGTTTCAAAGGAGGCTTTCAAAATGTTCTAATCTATAGGTGCAAATGCAGCCCATGACAACCAGAGATTACTCCACTTGCCAGGGATTAGGGCTTCTGGTATTTGTAGCTCCTGTGGGTTTCCGTAAGTTAGAAAAATGGCCCAGAAAGGCTTGGCCTAATTTTGTGCTGCTCAAGCCCAGAGGTAGATGAGGCGTGTCCCTGGCAGCCCCCTACTTGCATGACATGCATTTTGACAGGCATGAAGGATGGCTGTGGGTATTCCTTCCTGTTCCTTTCCGAAAGTGCTGTTGCACCGTAAAGGTCCTGAGTGAAATCACTGAAGAGCATAACATACTAAGTGATATTTCAACAACCGGCATCACACGTTTATAAATTCCAGCTATTTAAAATGATTTGATATCAAAATTAGAAGAGAGTATTTCCTTTATAAATTTGTATAGCAATATGAACGACCGTCACAAGGGCAACATTAGTCAAGAATGCCTAGCAGCTATCAGTCACAAATTAAAAATTGTAAGGAAGGATGAATTAATTAAGTGTGATAACCTGCTCTTGATGTGTATTCTTCAATTAGTAACAACAGTTAGTAACAAATACCTTTCAGTACCATGCATTTATGTCATTGGTAAGTATACCTTAAGAGTACATTTATCAATTTCAAGGGATTCTTTTCAAGTATCACATTGTTAAAAAATATGGCCCAGATTTAAGAAGCTCTAGCACCACATCAGCGTCATATTTGAACACTAATGTGGCGTTTGGCTTCAAAAATCGCCACGCCATTTTTACAAAGTGGCGCAATGCATGAATTGCGCCACTTTGCAACCCTTTGTGCCACATTATGCATGTGCCATGCTTAAGGTACGCAAAAGGGGCGTTCCCCCATTAGAGGGACTGCAAAAATGGCACAGTTTGTGGCTCAGAGCAGGCGTTAGAAGGGGGCACACCATTACGCCATGCTGCGCTGTATTTTAACTACAGCGCACACATGGTGGCAGTGGAGGGGGCGCTAAGGGGGCAAGAAAAGTGGCACTGCAGTGGGTGCAGCACCACTTTTCTAAAAATCTGCCCATATATGTATTGTGAGCAATATATTTGCTTTATTAAAACGTAAGCAAAAAGTAAAATGGAAGAACGCTGTGTACAGTGACTGCATGGTCAGGCTAGTCTGGGGATGTTTGTTATATTGTATGCTAAACTAAGATTGATACCGTATTTCAATGTATTCCCGTGTTTAAAACATTTGAGGATAAAATCAATGCAATGCAGTATAAAATAAAGCTGCATTATACTGCACAAGATACTCATAGGGAGATTTTCTATTAGCTATTGCAGTATTGTTTGAATATAGAGACGATGTACCAAAGCATTTTGCAGTCACCTTTCCAAAGCCACAGGGTTTGTGACCACAAAAAATGACACTTTACACTTTACAGATTTCTTTTTGCAATTTGGAAAAGACTTTCTGAATCCCAAAAGGGGTTTTATGCCTCATTCTGAATTGCAATTAGGAAGGAGTGTAAAAACACTTTCGTCTCCCAATTACGAATCGCAACAATAAGTATCAATCATTTTGAACTGTAATTGTGGTCAAATCATTGAAATGTTACAGACTCCTCAAAGAAGGCGGTAGTAACAGATTCTCAAAAGGGAAGTTGCCTCGTTGAACAGCTTTCCCTCTCTGAAGCACTTCTGGTAGCCACAGACTGCTCCTGCCAATGTCTTAACAATCTGCTTGCCTTAAGAAACTAATGCTGCTTAATGCTTAAAAAATATGATGGTCTGCTGTTCTTTGCAGGTCACCATCTCTGCTTTGGTAGCCAAACACTGGTGGTCACAAATAGTGACTGCTCTAATTCATATTCATTGGGTTGATCATTCTGCTACGCCCTCCAGTAGTGACTTTGCAGTGCTACCTAATAGTACATAGCTTCCATCACAATATTACGGATAGGTCACAAATATTTGGTGCATAGTTTGCACCAACTATTTGCAATCCCTTTGTCAGGGGTGTAGCTTCGTGGGGTGTGGGGTGTTACATCCCTCTAATAAATGTATTTTGTGATAAATAGTTGGGTGCAGGTGCTTTCAGTGGGATATGGTGAGGTGTCTGTCGGATTTCACCAGGGATTTTTACACAAAGACAAAAACGCGCACACACTTCTTCCCTTCTCTTTTTGGAAAGTCTTTATAAATGTTGGCTGTTTCACTAAGAAATGTGCTTTCTCTCACTTAGTACACCTACCAATACACATTCCTCTCCCTTTCCACTGCCCTTTAAGTACCTCTTGTGCACCCTGCTTGTTGTATAGTTTATTTTAACATAATGTGCCACCGTGATAGTCGGGAAATCTGAAGCCCCCTAATCATACTGACCAAGCTACGCCCCTGCTATTAGTACATTGTGCCCTTTGTTCAGTATAAATATATGTTCTTCTGGGAAAGCAAATCCCTTAATATGCTGAGGATGACAATAAGAAAAATATGTAGCTATCCATGACAATGAAGTTAACTAGAAGGTCTTTCCCTTTAATGCAAATAACAACAAATGATAGATCCACCAATCTCCACAAGTCTTTACTTAATCTGGATAATTTGGAAGAATTAGTTTATCACTTACAGGAGGTAGTCTGCTATTAAAGCACCTTACAGCCAGGTACATTCAAAGGGTGAAGTCATACAAAAATAACTAGCCTAATCAGGATTTTTCCAACACCAAATGGAAGTAAAAATTAAAATACTTTAACCTAATCAACAAAGTCTTCATTTCAATAACATAGGAGACAATCAGTAGTTTTCTCCAACAGAAAGTGAACTACACATTTTATACAGCTCTGGAGCTTCTGATTACATCTTTTCCAAAACCAATGGGAGATTAAGGTGGTCATTACGACCCTGGCGGTCGGTGATAAAGCGGCGGTAAGACCGCAAACAGGCTGGCGGAAACAAAATGGAATTATGACTGCTGCGGTTACTGCCGCGGTCATCCGCCACTTCACCATTCTGACCGCCATGGCGGTGAAGACCGCTGGGCTGGAGATTGCGGTCTCCAGCACGGCGGTCGTCACTAGACCGCCGACGGTATCAGGACCCTGCATACCGCCATGCATCTCGGGTGGTTGGGAACCGCCATGAGATCCATGGCGGTAGGCACTATCAGTGCCAGGGAATTCCTTCCCTGGCACTGATAGGGGTCTCCCCCACCCCCGCTGCCCCCCACAAATCCTGCCCCCACCCCCTCCACCCCCCTGCCACCCCTAAAGGTGGCACAACCCCCCTCCCCACAACGAACATGCACATATGCACACCCCTACATGCACACACCCCGAACATGCACATATACACACCCCTACACGCACACATACACCCCGACAACACATACCCGCACACATACAAACAGACATGAACACCGTCCGACCTGCACACATTTCCCATACACACAACACACTCCCCGCATGCATACACTCACTCACTCACCCCCTCTACACTCTCACACGCACACCCCCATGCACTCACACAACACACAACACCCACCCACCCCCTTCCCTAACGGACAATCAACTTACCTTGTCCGTTGATCCTCCGGGAGGGGATGGGATCCATGGGGACAGCTCCGCCACCAGAACACCGGCACCAGAACACCGCTGCACCGAATCATGGGACGTGATTTAGTGGGCGGTGTTTTGTTGACGTGGCGGTGGAGGTTGAGCAACCTCCACTTTCCCGCCATCCGCCAGTATGGCTGCTGGCGGCTTTCCGTACGAAAAAGGACGACGGCCTGCTAGCGGTCATAATATGCGGCACGGAAGACCGCCACCACTGGCGGTCTTCAGCACGGCAGCACCTCGGCGGTCTTGCGAAAAGACCGCCGAGGTCGTAATGACCCCCTAAGTGCTGCATTGACCATCATATTTGAGCAGTAAAAACCTACCCCAAAATTGACTTACACCTGTTTTAAATACCAAACATGGGCATGGATGTCTTCAAAATCTAAAACCCATCAAAAGTGTGCTCCCTGACAGCCACTCACCAAAAAGTCAAAAGGAGAAACTTGATTTACAAAGAAAGTTTGTTAATAAACAAAGAGTCTTTAGAGTAAAGGTAATACAGAAATGAAAAATGTGATGCAAATATGCATACCAAGTAAGATGAAGCTCAAAACAAAAGTAGAGAAGACCTGAATTTGGACATTCACCTAAATTTGGGCACACTTGCCACAACACTGTTGTTGCACAATAGATTACAAAATGGCGTGCACATTGGCACACTTGTCTTCAGTAATAAAGTGAATACACAACACAAGAAAACCCCCACACTAATTTAGAAAAATAGTTGATTTTAATAAATACAACAAGACCAAACCAACAAAAATCCAATTTAAGTGAATATTGCACCAAAAAGCTCAAAGCATCAACTGTGGATAGCTGGATGAGTTAGACCCAGACAAAGCTACAAGTTCACCTGACTGCGCTGGAGCGTGGGCCGGCTACATGGATCCAGTTAAGGCAGCTGAACAAGAGTACCTTCAATGCTGGTTGCAGAAAATAGTGAGGTCCCGCATCGAGGGTGCATCGTGCAGTCAAGGGGATACAATTCTAGTTCAAAGATGTGTCATGCAGTGCTGGTTCTGGGGAGCTGCGATGCGAGGTCCTGTGTTGTTGTCGAGGGTGCCATAGATGACGGGACTTGCAATGTGATGTCCTACATCTAGGATGCGCTGCTTACCGTCTGGTTCTGAAGAAGCTGCAGGACTTGCAATGCAGAGTCCTGCATAGCCACTTGGCATGCCATCGATGAGGGGCTTAGGATGTGAGGGCCTGCATTGGGGATGCATCACTCAGGAGCAGTTCTGGTGAGGCTGTGGGCTGCAAGGGTGATGTAAAGTCCTTGTTGTTCTTGGGGAACACCCATGTAGCAGATATTGTGCTAGAGGTTGCACTGCACATCAGAGGAGAATAAGTGGTTTTGCTGGGTCCACAGATGGGCTGCCAGAGCACATTCAGGCCCACTTCCAAGGGTTCAGTACTAGGGTGGTGTCACTTGGCAGGGTAGGACTCACAGTTGCAGAGTCCAGGTGCTGGTTACAAGACACTAGCCCTTGGAGTTACTCTGATGACCCTGGGTACCGGTTGCAGGCCCAGTCCTTCTCGTCTGTGGTGCATATTTATACCTGGTGCCAGTGGCGGCCGGCAGCTTTAGGAGGGAGACGGGCGGGCGGGAAGCACACACACACACAAACACACTCACTCTTTCACACACAGAAATCCATTAACAACAATTATAACATTTAAACGTGCACACACGCACCAAACATTCATTTTAAATGTTCACACACACACACTCATTCTTTCACACACACACACGCACGCACATCCATTAACAACACTCATACCATTCAAACATGCAAGCACACACCAAACATTCATTTTAAAACATCACACACGCACATCCATTAACAACACTCATAACATTCAAACATGCACGCACGCACCAAACATTCATTTTAAAACATCACACACACAAACACTTACCTTCAGCCTCGAGGTCCCAGGAGGGTTGGGACTGCTGCCCAAATTGTCACTGATTGACACTCGCCCTGGGCGCTTCAGGGATTAAACCTGAAGCGCCTAGGGCGAGTGTCAATGGGTGACGCTTTCCTCATCACCCAGGGGAGGGCCTCGAGTCAGCTTTGCTGAGCCAAGCAGGTCACGCCCATAGGAGCTGTGACCTCCCCAGCCCAGCAAAGTTCAGCTCAGGCAGCCAGGAGTTTGCGCAAATCGTGCATGTCTCACTCCTTGCTGTCTGAGCTGAAAATGAAGAGTGTCTGTCAGGCTGACCTTTGTTCAGCCTGACAGACACTCTTCATGAGGGGCAAAAATGGGGGGGGCGTGGCCCCTCTGCCCTAAAGGACGGGCTGTGCCTGCCTGGTGCCTTCTCTGAAGTGGGAGAAACATGTAGAGGATTCCTTTAGAAGTGAACATGTTTTCTGTCTACCCTGCCCTGGCTCCAGACTAACTAAATGGGGTATGCAATCCTTTGTGTGAAGGCAGGATACTGTCTATTCAGGTGTAAGTAGGGCTGTGCCCAGCTCCACCTCTCATTCTCTTAGAGATGACCGATCCAGGTACACCTAAGCTCCCTATTGTGTGTATCGGACTGGGAGGAATGCACAAAGACCTGGCTTTCTGGGAGGAATACACAAATATCAACTGCCAACTACACCTAGTCATGAGATCCAGAGACAGTCTTCAGGCACTACATGACTAAGGCAGAAAAATCACGTATTTCTAAAAGTGGCATTTTTAAATTGCAATTTGAAAAACTGACTTTTCCATAAAGCAGGATTTTTTACAACAATTCCAAAGACACCGAACATGAACCGTTCACCTGTTCCCATTTGGAAGTCATCCTTATTAAATGTAATTAGGTAACCCCAATATTATCCTATGGGAGAGGTAGGCCTTGTGCAGTGAATGTACAACTTAAAGGTATATGTCCTACTTTAAAAAAAATGTTCACTCTGCCCAACAGCTGTGGTAAAGTGCACTGAGTCCTAAGGCCAACAAATCAAGATCAGAAAATTATAGAGTAGCAAGGAAAACGCTTTTGGGGAAGACTTTACTAAGGCTGACAGGTCTAATTTATGCGTTGCACATGGCCCTTCTGAGGGGGTTTCCCTGACATTTTTGTTTTTTTCCTTCTAATTTTGTGCTGACTCACTTTGTGTGTCCCTTGGACTCTGGGCACTTTCCCACTGTACTGCAGTGGGAAAGTATGCACACCCTTCCTGCACATGCCAGGAAGGGGTGCTTATGTGATTACTTCAGGTGCTGTACCCAGTAGTGCTCTGTATAAAGATATACCACATGCCCAGGGTGGATAGGGCCCTGGCTACTAGTGGGACGTTGCCCTGAGTGAGCCACCCACCAGAATAGCCTGTCAAGCATATATCTGGCCTGACAATGCAGACCTGTGGAGGTGCAGTTGCGCTAGTGCTCGGATTGTCACTTCTAACTCCATAGCCAATCCTGAGATGGCCCCTCGCTACCCTTAGAGCACCTCCTGAAAGGCAGAGCAGGTGGTAGACAAAAGGCTGGGCAGGTATACCTGGGTGGCCCATTCCCATTAGTTATGAACCCCCACATATTTTTTCCCTACCTAGGCGACCGGCTTTTCCCATAGGTTTTGATGATTCTCTATCTAGTGGCTGTAGGACCCTGGGGACTTACCCACTGTAAGTACAGTGTGAAAGTGGGCAATCCTTTCCTACTTATTATAGGAATTGGCACTGGCCAGAGTGTGCATGCCTGCTGGTGTTTCACATAGGTTCTGAGCCTGTCTTAGCAGGACTGTGTGTGCACACATGCACCTATGGTGTTCTTAACATATCGTGTACTAGAACACGCGTCCAGCCTGTCCTATCAGGCTTGTATGTGCACACATGCACCTATGGTGTTCTTAACCATGAGTTAAGCCTGTCATAGCAGGCCTGCGTGTGAGCACCTGCTCCTGTGGTATTCTTAAACATGAATTCCTATGATGTTCTTAACCATGAGTCAAGCCTGTCATAGCAGGCCTGTGTGTGCTCACTTGCACCTATGGTATTCTTAAACATGAGTCCAGCCTGTCATAACAGGCCCATGTGTGCTCACTGGCACTTATGGTGTTCTTAAACATGTCGGGCCTTCCAATGCAATGAATCTGTTGTGCGTGAGGAGTAATTACTGTCCTGTTATCTGGTGAAGGTCTCAGGGACATCAAAGACCTCCCATGCGGGGCCTACACCTTCTACCTGTGACATCTGGAGAGCGGTGCCCTCTTGAGTGCCCACATCGTCTGCTGGATCCCACCTGATCAAGCCGGTGTGTTCTGCTTTCCTGCCCTTATCTCATAAGCGAGCTTACAGAACCTCTCTGGAATGCACTTCTGAGTTTAAAGAAGACATATATTGTTATTAATTCTCCACTACGAGGTTTCTGAGAGACAAAATTAGTAGATTGGAAGCACACGTTCAAAAGTAGTCGCAGCAATGAAAGCAAAATATATCAAAGTACCTCTCAGTCGCAATGTACACAGCAAATAGATGTGATTATATTATAGCATAACTTCAAAGCAAAGCATAGAAGTCAAAATTCATCACCGTATGGGCAAGGCTGTAGGGCCTATATTCAGCTTCATGTTTCTGGGGTCTGCAACAGATTTTCTACCCAAACGGGAGACAGGCAACTGACGTCTATGTTCCTGTCTGAAGTCAAGCAGATTCAATCTACCCCTGCTGTAGCCCAGAGTCATCCTTAAAAGCAAACTCAGTGTGAGAACCGAAGAAACCTGGAGAGTGGCCAATTCTCCCAAGCTCCTCGTTCTCAGACTGGATTGCGAGGTAAACACAAAATCTACGTGCTCTTATCAGCTAAGGTCTGGTGTGAAGAAAACAGCTTGGTCCATCTTGTGGAAAAACACAGGTTGGAAAAACACAGCTCATCTGCAATGTCTCAACTGCAATGTCTAACCCCACGTTAAAGCCAATAGGCAGCTAACTTAAATATCAAATGTAATGTCTAATGTCATGTCAAAGCCAATAGGCAGCTAAACTGAATACAGAATGTAATGTCTAATGCCATGACAAAGCCAATAGGCAGCTAACCTAAATATTAAATGTAATGTCTAATGTCATGTCAAAGCCAAAAAGCAGCTAAACTGAATAAAGAATGTAATGTCTAATGCCATGTCAAAGCCAATAGGCAGCTAACCTAAATATCAAATGTAATGTCTAATGTCATCTCAAAGCCAATAGGCAGCTAAACTGAATACAAAATGTAATGGATAACGCCATGTCAAAGCCAATAAGCAGCTAACTGAACAAAACATAGAGGCCCATATTTCTACTTTTTTAGCGCCGCATTTGCGTCGTTTTTTGACACAAAATCAGCGCAAACTTACAAAATACCATTGTATTTTGTAAGTTTGCGCCGCATTTGCGTCAAAAAACGACGCAAATGCGGCAGTAAAAAAAGTAGAAATATGGGCCATAATGTGCTACTGGTGAACATTGAGCAACTAATATGCGCAGTGGTGAAACACAATGTCATTGGTCAAACACAATTAATAGCATCACATTCCACCCTATGACCAATGAATTTTTGTTTCATACCTCTTATTTCAAACAAAAACAAAAAACAACTAATATCAACAAAAAACATTATAAGCAAATCAGATTTGAATGATAAAAGCAATCACTGTAAAGCAATAGAAGTGGATTAACATATTGATATCATAACCTTTCACATCAGATACATCTACACAGAAAAGACTGAAACTCATATACTCTGATTGGGATAATAGTGTCTCTAAAATAGCAATTTGATGTAGCATGAGTTCTACTCATGTAAAAGTGCACAGTCCAGCTAAAAGGTTTGCTGGCGAAAGTCAGAGTTCCACACGAAAAAACAAAGACAGTTAACTGTTAAGGTTGCTTAGTTCCAGTGGAAGAATGTAATCAAACAAGTTGAACTTGAACTGAAGGTGCCAGTTGCGCAAAATGGATCCATGGTGCTTGTACTTTACTCAATCAGGTTCAGGTTGGGGGTTCGGTCCCTCCCCCGACCCCACACGCACACACCCGAAGGGAGACCATACAGCACACTCATGGTCAGTGGCGAAACGTGGTAGGATCTGCAAAAGAAAAAAGTATGACTTTTCTTGCAAATAACATTTGTCATCTGAAATGTGCCCTTCCTCTTCCTTTCCCTGTTTTATAATCAGCAGGACGTTTATGGGGCCCTTTTTTATGATTTCTGCAGGTTCTGGAGGGTCATCTGGGGCTTCAACCCACACCTCAGCACTGAGGTTTTTATCTGCTGCACCACAGCTTCCCTTTTCTTGCACTGTCAGAAGGGCTGGGGCAGACTCCTTCTTTACCAAACCTCCATTCACTGCACTTTTGACAAGTTGGGCCATTCTGTCTCCAATTTGTATGAATGAATCAGATTCTTTTCTAGTTATCAGCATAATTTTGATTTCTCCTTCGTAATCTGCAGCAATCACTCCCCCTAAAACCTGATCAATATGCCATATCTGTCCTGGTAACTTTCCTCTCTCCAACTCCTCTGTGACTGTTTGTGGGACAGATTGCTGTTGTGCGTGCTGCACAGTTTTTTATCAAATCTGGGGAATGTGCATCTCTCTCTTCTCTGCCCACCTGTAAGTGGCTTTTTCTCCCAGCTGTCCACATTTCTGGTGCACCCACTTAGCCATCCCCACTAAGTCAGAATTCTGGGTGGACACTTCAGACTCTGACTTTTTCTCTTTAACATCTGCAAGGGAATTGAACCAGTTAGGTAAAAGCCATGTGGAAAACCAAACGGCTAAAACATTGGCAGTGAACCAAGAATCAGTGTAAAAATGACACATCTCAAGCAGCTCTTGCTTTAAAGTCTGACACACATTGTACAACACTGTTCCTTCTCCTGTGCTAGACAACAACTTTTCAGTAACTGGATTGTAATCATTAGTCAAACACACACGCTTTTTATCCCCATGGGACACAAATTCAAATGGTGCACTCAATTTCACTGGTAACTCTTTTACCTGTGGTACTCCCTGCACCTTCTCCACATCCTGAAAAGGGGCTTGTGACAACTGTTCATGTAGGGCTGCAGTGACTCTAGCCCTGTCTTGCATGTACCAGATCCAGTGTATGATGCTAGCCTCATGTGCCTGTCCTATACTGTGAGATTTAGGTGAACTCATCACCCACTGCATGCTTGATATTTCAGGTTTCATACTCCAAAGTTCCAGGGGCACTCTTTTCTTCCCCTGTTCCTGATTTACATGTAAATCAGTGTTTCCCTCTCGCACTGCGCAGAAACCTAAAGACTGAATTATTTAATTTGCCAAATTAAAAGCGCGCAGCTGCTCATGTTTTTTTCTCATGAAACTCGGTGTCTTTTGCTCAGTGCAAACAATAAGAAACTCTAAAATCTTGTGTTTTACTTGTGCCAGTAACTGCACATTTTGCGACGGTACCTCTGCCATGTCCGAATTAATTTTTCTTTGCAGAAGCGGTCTGTAAATAACATTCTGAGCTCTGTTCTCAGTGTTATCTGTTAAGGAACCGGTGTTTTTTGCTCTGCTCAGACGGAAGCTCAGACTGGCTCACAGCTGTCTTAACCCCCTCATTACTGGAATGGGAAAAAACAGATTCTTCTAAAACAGCAGTTTTATAGATTTCAGCATTATCTTGCATTAATGTGTTCTGGTTAATTTGCTCACGTAAATTCTTATTTTCATGTTCTAACTGCCTACATCTCTCCTGCATTTTTCTGCAAGCAGATAAAAGTATCCAAACCCTCCTGTCAAGAACAAAAGGAACATCATTTCTTTCAAAAGGCACATTTTCTAAATATGCTTTATCACAGCACTCATTCGAAGACTCATGCAGTCCTGATAAACAAGAAAACATGTTTCTCACAGCACCATAAGGCAGTTTAACTTCACATGCATTTTCAAACATGGTCTGCCGTGCTTCTGTAACTCTCTAAACAACAAAAAACAATTACACTTTTAAATAGTGCACTTCGAAACTCCAATGTCCGATTCTGAAAACTGATGACTACGCCAAAATGTTCTGCTTTCCTGCCCTTATCTCATAACCGAGCTTACAGAAACTCTCTGGAATGCACTTCTGAGTTTAAAGAAGACATTTATTGTTATTAATTCTCCACCACGAGGTTCCTGAGAGACGAAATTAGTAGATTGGAAGCACACGTTCAAAAGTAGTCGCAGCAATGAAAGCAAAGTATATCAAAGTACTTCTCAGTTGCAATGTACACAGCAAGTAGATGTGATTATATTATAGCATAACTTCAAAGCAAAGCATAAAAGTCAAAATTCATCACCGTATGGGCAAGGCTGAAGGGGCTATATTCAGCTTCATCTTTCTGGGGTCTGCAAGTTGATGACTCCGGTCAACTGCGAGAAAGAGATTTTCTACCCAAACGGGAGACAGGCAACTGACGTCTACGTTCCTGTCTGAAGTCAAGCAGATTCAATCTACCCCCGCTGTAGCCCAGAGTCATCCTTAAAAGCAAACTCAGTGTGAGAACCGAAGAAACCTGGAGAGTGGCCAATTCTCCCGAGCTCCTCGTTCTCAGACTGGATTGCGAGGTAAACACAAAATCTACGTGCTCTTATCAGCTAAGGTCTGGTATGAAGAAAACAGCTTGGTCCATCTTGTGGAAAAACACAGCTTAGAAAAACACAGCTCATGTGCAATGCCTCAACTGCAATGTCTAACCCCACGTTAAAGCCAATAGGCAGCTAACCTAAATATCAAATGTAATGTCTAATGTCATGTCAAAGCCAATAGGCAGCTAAACTGAATACAGAAGGTAATGTCTAATGCCATGTCAAAGCCAATAGGCAGCTAACCTAAATATCAAATGTAATGTCTAATGTCATGTCAAAGCCGATAGGCAGCTAAACTGAATACAAAATGTAATGGCTAACGGCATGTCAAAGCCAAAAGGCAGCTAAACTGAACAAAACATATAGGGGGTTATTACAACTTTGGAGGAGGTGTTAATCCGTCCCAAAAGTGACGGTAAAGTGACGGATATACCACCAGCCGTATTACGAGTCGATTATATCCTATGGAACTTGTAATACGGCTGGTGGTATATCAGTCACATTTGGGATGGATTAACACCTCCTCCAAAGTTGTAATAACCCCCATAATGTGCTACTGGTGGACATTGAGCAACTAATATGCGCTGTGGTGAAACACAAAGTCATTGGTCAAACACAATTAATAGCATCACACGGTGTGAGCATGGAACCAAGTATTGTGCCTGGAGACCGGATTGTCTGGTGCGGAGCGCTAAAGGAGCGGCCCATATTCCAGGAGCGTGGCCCTGCATCGTGGGGCCTCTGCACACATAGGCGTCTTGTTGGTGGTGAGTGGACTTACCAGTTGTGGGACCCTGAGTGGCCTGCATCGTTGATAGTTCCACATTTTCTTTTGTGCGCATGCCGACTGCATGCTGATTGCATGCGGTGTTCGATTCACAGGTTGCGACCCTTGGAGGTGGGGTCGTACCCATAGCAGTGCCGCATTCTACCACATGTGGCATCACTGAACTTCCGCCTGTGTGTGATCGTAATCGTCTGGTGTGACTCAAGTCATCACGCACCAGACTTGTGCCTCATTTCGACGGAGGTACAGATTAAGTAACTCTTTGTTTGTATGACTGGAAGTGTCTGGTGTGACTCAAGTCATCATGCACCAGACGTTGTGCCTCTTTTCTAGGGAGGTACAGAGTTGGTAACTCTTCATTTGTGTGACTGGAACTGTCTGGTGTGACTCAAGTCCAAGGAGGTGCTGATTTTGCTGCTGTGTGTGTGATCGGAATTGTCTGGTGTGACTCCAGTTATTGTGAACCAGATGTTGTGCCTCGTTTCCAGGGAGGGGTGGGGGAGCACATTTGTGTTCTGGACTGCCTGGGTGCGACTTTGTTCAACGTGTGTCGTACACAGCACCTCCTCCTTCTGAGAAACTCTCCTGCTTCATCTCTCACTCATTGATTCCTCCTTTTGCTGCCCTCAGTGCAGCGGACCAAGTGCCATCTCCTCACCCGACCATGACAACTCTTTGTTATCAGGTTGTATAGACAGAACAGGCCTGTGTGGTGAGTGTAAATGAGTGGGCTACAGAACGCTTCTGAGAGCAATCGTAGCAGGTCTCAAGACGAGGTGACCCCCCCACCTCTTGTGCCTTAAAGAACTAGGCAAGTGCCTAGCAGCACGGTGATGTGACCTTTGATTGAACTTCCTGAGGGGTGGCCAAACCTCTATTTGTTGACTACTGGCTGAAACTGCCTGTTACCTATCCTCTCACCTTTTTCACTGGGACTCTGAATATGTGTGGCTCTGGCTGGCATCGGCCTACTGTCCGAGAAAAGGGGAAGGGTTTCCTTCAACTCCAGTCCATGGGGGGGAGGGTAGTCGAGGTTGGCTAAAATGTGGAGAAGGGTTTGGGCCACGAGGTCTGTAAGCATAAAAGCTATTGACCTGCCAGATATCAGTGCACTGCATTAGGGTGCTGTGTGTACGTGTTTTTGCATGCCATATGAACCTGCCTGATTTCCATGGAACCGGGTATCAGTGCTGAGTGAGGGCTTTGGAGTGACTGCCTGTGATTAACAACACTGCACGGTGGTGTTGCCCTACACATTGATTCTTGCCAATGTGACATCACTGATTTCACCAGTGCAGCTTCCGACCCACAAGGCTATTTAAATGTGTTATAATTACCTATGTGTACACATTAATGCTATTGTTGTGAACGGGTGAGCTCGCTAAAACTGTGTGGGATTGAATTATAATAATTGTTTGGTGGGTCTTGTCCTGACAACGTATTGGACTGCATGAGGGTGCTGGGGTAAAGTAAGATCTTTCTCAAAATGCACATATTACTGATATCATTTTAACTCGGCTGGGCCTAGTACTGCTAATGGTATTTCCATATGTGATTTATGGACAGAGATACATGATGCTCATGTTGTTTTAACTTTTAACTAGTGTGTGTTGAATACAAACTTTATTTACATGCACCGCGTGTGAAGTCTCTTGTTTGATGTTCAATGCATTTGTTGGGTGAAAGTGCTGTGCCAATGCTTTACACGTTGCTCCTGTGATATGCCTGACTGCTCAGTGCCAAGCTACCCAAGGGTGAGTGCAGGTTATACAGTGAGTGTATTCACCTAAAACTGGCTAAGGCCTTGCCTCAGCCAACAAGACCGTGCCGCCTCTCACAATATGCATTGTATATAATGAAATGTTTTGTCCTAAGCAGTATTCAGAACCAGGAGAAGCACTTTTGCAAATTGTACGTAACCATAATACAAATTAATATCATTGCTCTGGAATTCACTGACATGTTAGATGCTCTGCTTCTGCACAAACAATATGACTATAGATGGATGTCCCGCAACCCTGACTAGCAAGTGGTTACTTACTAATCCTACCCGGAATGGGTTGCCAGGTACACTCACCCACCAACTGGTTATCATGCATTACCTACTGCAACAGGTTGCTTTGCCATCGCTGCCAGGCAACCATGCTTTCAGGCACAAAACCATGTTGCCCATTCAGTCATGCGTGAAGGGTACAGGGCCATCTACAAGTCTGCAAGCCATACCAAGAAGCCTAAAAACCTCTTGAACAAATCATCAAAGGTGTTGTCTTTATACCTTTTTCACTAATGCTGTTCACCTTTTGCTAGCATCTGTATTATTGTCATGACAATTCTGACCCATATTTTCTGCAATAGGTCAACGTTTAATAAGTCCCCGGTAATATGATGTATTGGCTTTGAGTAGTGATTTGGGAAGGATCCAGAAATCGGGTGAGCCTCTCTTAATCCCCGAGAGTTCTCTGGAAGGCTGGCTGTCCTCCAAATGTCTCTTACATATGTGCATATCTCTAAGTGAGGAATTTGAAATATTTGTCCATTTTGTCTCTCTCTGCAGAGGGATTACTGTATCTGTAACTCCGTAGGCCTCGGAAACCTAGCCAAGAGTAAAAGAGAATGCAACGCAGCAATGTGGCTTGCTCAATATTCCTGCATGTCAATAGAGTCTACATACAAATATAAAAAGTCACACACCACAGTGCTGTCCTGCTAGATCAGTAGCAGACATGTAGACACTATGCAATACTAGTACATACTACTCCGACCACCCATGCCTTCCTCTCCCCCACACACACCCTCACACAAGTGACAGCGGATGTACCCTTCAGCTAGTCTAGTGATATGGGATGGGTGCTCAGCCAAAGACTGGTGTGTCTACATCATGACATATACAATTCGGGGCTCTGAGGACATGGGGCCAGGTACGTTTATACCACGTGCTACACTACATGGCTGTTAATCCCTGTCATGTACAATCACAGACAATTCTTACCAGCCCCCCCCCCTGCAATAATTGATGTAGGAAGGGTTGAGGAAGTGCCACAAAACAAGCATCAGATCACAGGAAGGTGGCTCAAGTTGCGGAATGTATTGCTGGCAAAAGTACGCCTGGATAATTTTATGGGACCCCGGGGAGGACCCTGGATCCTCTGCAACCTGTGCATTTGAAAGATGAAAAACTCTAGAGTTTTTTATTTCTTTATTTGATTTTACACATAACAAATAATGAGGCAAGAAGCATCTCATATAGTTCCATAAGTCATTAATTCTTGGTTGTATACTTCAATTTACATTAAACACAACAAATATAACAGTGTTGGTGTATGATGCACCAACTCCCGCTGCGACCCCACAAAACCCCACCAAGAATTCACCAATAAACAGCTGACGCTGCTAACTACTGCAGAGTAAGGAGCTCCCTGTTCCGAAACTGGGTTCCAGTATTGCACTATGAAGGACGGCATAACAATTCAGGCAAGACATAGATTATTGTGAATAAAAAACATGACGGTGTGCTAACTGTTTTATCATGTAGCATTATATGTATTTATGGCAGCATCACATCATTCTTAGTATTTTGTGCTGTATCATTATATCCAATATATTTACACCTAGATGGGCTTTTATCAGTTTTTGCATGGTCAACAGAAATTCCACATCTGCTGCTGTCCATGTCAGCATCACAGTTATCCATACTTTCAACCGGGATGGGGGAGGGTATTTCCAAGCCATGCAGTCTGACGTATCACCAGCAGCATACCCAATGTTTGAATTACGAGTCCAAGTTTTTTAAATTTTTTATCTCTGCTCCCGAGACCCATAATACATCAGTTGTGACTGGAACAAATCAGTCTCAGTTATGAAATCAGTAACCTTTCACCAGTGGACTCTCAATTCAAAGCAGCCCTAAACATATGTAATACGTCAGTCTGAGTGTCTCCACAGCTGGGCCATGCATCTCTTACTACTGAATGTATCTTCTGTAACTTATGTGGTGGCAAATATACCCAATAGAGAATTTTATTTTAGATCAGCTTGCAGAGATTCTGTCATTTCAGCACTCTTTGGTTTCCAGTGCTTTTGGAAACATACCAGTTATGTTATTCCTAGTCGTTGCTATTTGGTCCTATTTTTGCCACTCTTCAATGGATTTTCCACCTCAAAGCCAAATTTTAATGATTCTTCCACACATCATGCTGTGTTGTGAAACCATGATACAGTATTTCAGAGTGTTTTTGCTCCAGGAACTGAATGTGAACTGGACTTTGTCCTTTAGACCCATGTGGTTACAATGTGTATAGCCCGTGTTCCTGTGTCTGCTGTGCCCTGTCGAGTGTGCACTGGACTTGTTCAGTCTATGGATATGGATCTGCAGGTGCTTCCGCTGACGACCCACCTTTAATGCTGTCCCCACCATAAATGCTGCTGGATGCGTACTATGAGCTATTGTCACAGGTTTATGTGGATGCTTTGGCTCCTGGATTCCTGGGATGTGGCTCTTACATTGTGGTTACACTACAAGCTATCATTCCTTGAGCATCTGTTGATTGGGCTGGATATGACCATGTCTGTTCATTGGAGATTGCTTCTCAGGCTCCTTGGATCTGTCATCTACGAATGTGGGTTTCTCCCTGGATCCTACTGAATCTGGATATGGAAACATTTTGGGAGCCTCCTAGACTTTTGATTTGGCTGCCTGCTTTTGAGTAATTATTTTAGTATATTTTAGTGGATCAGTACTTTTTTGACATATTTTTTTTTGGCTTTCATCTGCTTTTATTATCAAAGTACATTTTATATTCATTTAACATTTTATATTTACATTTGTTTAACCCACCATATATTTTGGGCTAGCTTTTATGCTTTTATTCTAGCTTGAGCTCAATCTCTCATGGCCAAGGGGAGGGTGTGGTGAAGCAAGTTAGGGTTCGCACAGGGTCTCCATTTTAGATTGCACATTTTAGCTTGATACCTTTTTCTGATGGTGACTTTTTACATGGTTTTACACTTATGTGATATTGTACTGAGAAGACACTGTACATACAGCCTATGATTTTTAAGCGTTGCTTCCATGCAGTCTGTACACTCCATCTAAGGCTAGGCAACAAGAACATGATGCACTTGTATCATGACTGTGCGTTGGAGACAGCTCTGAAGCTACAGATAGAATAATGCATTAGTGCTGCACCTCTGACACAGTACAATAGAACAGTGCTTTCATTATATAAATGACCTCTGTGCTACACTCAGCAGAGGAGTACTTCTCCTGGGATTGTCCTTGAATGAGGCATACTCTGACCAAGATGCAACCATGCTGACTCTGACGTCCATCCTGCAAAGGATGATAACCTGTTCCACAACAGAGTGGCTCATGGCACATCACATCCAGGTATGGGTGGTTAGGCTGTTCCAATTGATCTGGCGGGGGGCACTCCCACTAAGCTCTCGATGCAAGTAGCAACAGATAGAAGTGTCATAATGCAGTAACATTATCACATTGAATTGTTTATCTTTTTTACCATTCTTGTGGTTACAATGCTGTTTCATCTGCCTAATAATTGCAGCTCCCGCTTTCTATACAAGAATAGGGTTGTTTCAATAAATGTTCAAAAAGCTATTTTCATGTCTTTCTTGTGTTCACCTTGGGCATGCAAAGTGACAACGAAAGGGTAGCTCTGTGTCCACGACTTACTTGGGAGTCAGAGTTGTCATGCTTGAGGTTGCTGTTATAATCTGGTGCCCTGATTAGGGGTTCATATGTGGCATTGTGAGTGAGCTAGGAAATGTGTTAACATTTCCTGATGGTATAAATGAATCAATTCCCTATATCCTGAAGTGTATGCTGTCTTGACATACAGTTCTACTTAATTCATAAGAACCATATAGCAAACCTCCTGGATTTTAATATCATCCTGAGACAGAGGCACCACTGATCGGTTATACCTTTCTGAGTCTCCCTTTAATGCAGCGCATTCTTTTCTTCAGACTATGCAATAGGTCTGATAGTGACAGTCTCTCCCAGGAGATAGAACTGTCAGTTGGAGCCAGAGAGCATGGGGTCTCTGACAATCAAGCAATCTTAGGCCCATATTTATACTCCCTTTGTGCCAGATTAGCGTCATTTTTTTTTACGCTAATACGGTGCAAATTGAACACCATTTTTATATTTTTACCCTAGACCCGTCTAACGTCAAAATATCAGTGTGCGTCATTTTCTGGATGAGTGAAACCGCCTTGCGTCAATGAGATGCAAGGTAGGCGTTCCTGTTAAAAAATGACTCAAACACCATGCTCCATATTTATCCAACCGGGCAAAAATGGTGCACAGCTGGGAGGCGGAGCCGGAAAATAACGCAAATCCCGATTTACATCAAATTTTAACGCCTGGGTCAGGGCAGGAGTTAAAATGGGGCAAACACACCACTACTTAAGGAAAACTCACACAAGCAACATCATTGCTCAAGAAGGACGACATGGAGGTGCTAATCATGTAGCATGCCAGGCGACGCAGAGCACAGGACCAACAGCAGCAGCTACGACCACACCAATGTGGACCCCAAAGGCAATGCAGAAGGCAGGATAGGCTATTCAGGACCAGGACAACCCTTCTGGGCCTCAGGGAACAGGATATCATCCAGAGGTACAGACTCAATTGGCAAGCCATACAGTAGCTGCTGTGCCACATTGAGCCACACTTAGCAGCCTGCTTGCAGACACCCCACATTTTTCGACTGGTGACCAAGCTGCTAGCTGTCCTGCACATGTTAGCAAGTGGCTAATTTCAAACTACGGGTGCCCTGGTTGCCGGGGTCTCACAGACCTCATTCTCCGCCTTCCTTCGCAAAGGTACTTGGGCCCTCATTACAACCCTGGCGGTCGGTGGCAAAGCGGCGGTAAAACCACCAACAGGCCGGTGGTAAAAAAATGTAATTATGACCGTGACGGAAACCGCCAACATAGACAGCCACTTTAACACTCCGACCACCATGGCGGTAGAAACAAACAGCATGGTGGTCACCGCCAACAGACAGGCGGAAGGCAATGTACCGCCCACACTATTATGACAGGCCAATCCGCCACCTTTTCTGGGGCAGATTCAACGCGAACACAAACACGGCGGAAACAGGACTTGGAAGGGGAAACACTCACCTCTACACACCCCACGAGGAATCCGGATGCCATGGAGCTTGAACTCAAAATACTCCCTGCGATTGTCTTCCTGCTCCTCTACCAGGAGCATGACTGACGGCGGCGACGACGACGGTGAGTACAGCACCTACGACACAGGGGAGGGGGGAGGGAAAAGAGAGTGACACACACGCAACACGCAACACCCCCACCCTCAACCACAATAACACACACACCAATATTTGCAGAAACATTACATTTACACCCTCCAACCCCCTCTGGAAGAACGTAAGGACAAAAGGAAATGAGTTGAACGGTTGTAATCATTTAAAATCCATTAATCAAAAATGTATATACACTGTAAACAAATAGGTACACCAAGAATTAAAGTCCAGGTACTGCACCAATATAGTCTGTGGACCACTGGGCACAAAATGCATGTGCGAGGCCCACACAAGATACCCAATCGAAACGGAGAGAACACTGCAGGGGCATCAGATTGAAAAAAACACAGGCATCTCAGGGGGAAAGGAATGGGGGGCACCTCATCCGGATGAGTGCACGACGCCAGCTCCACAAGAGGGCTCCATGCCCATTGATGTATCCTGGGGAGTGCAAAGCCACAGTCTCTCAAGTCTCTCCAGTGGGTGGTTTGCCCACTGCTTTATCCTGGGGAGTGCAAAGCCACAGTCTCTCACGTGTCTCCAGTGGGTGGTTTGCCCACTGCTTTATCCTGGGGAGTGCAAAGCCACAGTCTCTCAAGTCTTTCCAGTGGGTGGTTTGCCCGCTGCTTTATCCTGGGAAGTGCAAAGCCACAGTCTCTCAAGTCTCTCCAGTGGGTGGGTTGCCCACTGCTTTATCCTGGGGAGTGCAAAGTCACAGTCTCTCAAGTCTTTCCAGTGGGTGGTTTTCCCGCTGCTTTATCCTGGGGAGTGCAAAGCCACAGTCTCCCACGTCTCTCCAGTGGGTGGTTAGCCCACTGCTTTATGCTGGGGAGTGCAGAGCCACAGTCTCTCAAGTCTCTCCAGTGGGTGGTTTGCCCACTGCTTTATCCTGGGGAGTGCAAAGCCACAGACTCTCAAGTCTCTCCAGTGGGTGGGTTGCCCACTGCTTTATCCTGCAGAGTGCAAAGCCACAGTCACTCAAGTGGATAACAGTCTCCACTGGTTCTGGAGGGGGCTTTGTGCCCAGAGTGCTTCATCCTGCCAAGGACAGAGGTAGTGGATGTGATACTCCACTGGTTCTTGTGGGGGGTTTGTGCCCAGAGTGCTTCATCCTGCCAAGGACAGAGGTAGTGGATGTGATACTCCACTGGTTCTGGAGGAGGCTTTGTGCCCAGAGTGCTTCATCCTGCCAAGGACTGAGGTAGTGGATGCCTCTCTCCACTGGTTCTGGATGGGGCTTTGTGCTCAGAGTGCTTCATCCTGCCAAGGACTGAGGTAGTGGATGTGACACTCCACTGACAGTGGTGCAACATGCAAGCTGGCCAGGCCCCTAGAACTGACCACCAGCCTCGTACGAATGGTCACTGTGGATGGCAGCCATGTCTGCGGTGGTGCCACTGCCTCAGGATGTGGCGTGGCCACTGGCGGTGCTGGTGGCGGGCTCAGTAGCGGTGATGCTTGCGGCGCTCATTAGGCAGCTGTGCCGGTGGGGGCTCACTGACCTTGGTGCTGGCGGCGGTGTCATTAGTGGCGATGCTGGTGGGGGGCTCACTGACCTTGGTGCTGGCGGCGGTGTCCTGAGCGGCAGTGCTGGTGGGGGGCTCACTGACCTTGGTGCTGGCGACGGTGTCCTGAGCAGCGGTGCTGGTGGGGGGCTCACTGACCTTGGTGCTGGCGGCGGTGTCCTGAGCAGCGGTGCTGGTGGCAGGCTCACTGACCTTGGTGCAGGCGGCGGTTCATGAGCGGCGGTGCTGATGGTGGGCTCACTGACCTCGGTGCTGCTGAAGGGCACAGTGTCTGCGGCGCAGGTGAAGGGCTCAGTATCTTGGGTGCTTGTGGCGGTGATTGTGGCGGCGGTACATGTGGTGGTGCCCGTGGCGGTCTTGTCCGCAGTGCAGGTTGGCAGCGACATTGACTTGCCTTTCTTTTTCAGGCCCTTCCCACCTTGGATGGTGGTGCAGCTGTCTTGCCACTCCCAACTGTTGTCCTGGCTGAGCCCTTGGTGGCAGGTGTTTTGGCCTTCTTCCTCTGGGATGTGGGCAACTTCTTCTGTTTTGGAGGTGGAGGAATGTCCTTGGCCTCGCTCCTTGGGACACTGGCAGCCCTGCTGCTTGGCGCACTCCAGAATCCGGTTACTGCTGGCACCACTGTGCCCGGTGATGTGGTGGCTGAGGTACTGGGTTGGCACTTGGAAAGGCGTGCCTTAGGGGACGGAAGGGATGGGGGAGGTGAAAGGAAGAGGTCAAGGTTTGACAGGAAACGTTTTTTAGACACACTGGGACGAGTAGATGGAGGGCGTTTGGGAGTGGAGGAAGAGGTAGTGGTTGTAGGAGGTGTTCGTTTGCTGACTTTGGGTGAAGGTGTATGGGCTGGAGGCTGTCGTGAGGTGGATGGCTGTTGGGTGGGTGTGTGACTGCATTTGTTTACTTTGGGGGGAAGGCACAGGGGATGTGTGAATGGTAGTGGGGGAGGTGAGTGCACATGAGCGGTGTGTGGTGATGGGCGTGCTGGTGATGGTGGTAGTGGCTGAGGATGTAGTGTATGCAGGTGTGAGTGGAGACGTGACAGTGAGGGAGGATGGAAACGTGGAGGAGGGGGACACAGTGGAGGCAGTGGATGTTGGTATGTGTGCATGGGTATGATGCTTGTGTGAGTGCCTGTGGGATGTGTGGTGCTTATGTTTGCCAGAGCTACCCTTGTGTGTTGAGGTGTGTGCATGCTGGTCTGATGGTGTGCTTTGGATAGGGTGAGGTACTGGGTATTGGGTCTGGGTGAAGGAAGTTGGAGGGGGGAGGTTGGACACAGAGACAATGGCTGCCATCAGTGCTGAGGCCAGAGTCTGAAATGCTCGCTGTTGGGCTGCCTGGCCAGAATGAATGCCCTCCAGATATGCATTTGTCTGTTGCAACTGCCTCTTTACACTCTGGATGGCATTCAGAATGGTAGACTGCCCAACAGTGAGGGATCTCAGGAGGTCAATGGCCTCCTCACTGAGGGCAGCAGGGCTGACTGGGGTAGGGGCTGAGGTGCCTGGGGCGAAGGAGATGGCCACCCTCCTGGGTGAGCAGCCAAGGGGCACAAGCTGAGGGGCTGCTAGGAGGGCGGTGCTGGTAGGGAGGATGGCAGCTGTACCTGTAGATGCAGGGGGCACAAAGGGGCCCGTCACTGCAAGGGAGCTCCCATCAGAGGAGGAGTCGGTGTTGCTGGTCTCTGCTCCAGTCCCCGCCGTGGAGCAGGGAGACCACAAAAAGGGGGGGGGGGGAAGTAGAAAGGCATGTTCAGTACATGCAATACCACTACCGTTGGCGGACACTACAGACACAGCAGCCCTCTGCACAACACCATGCACTTAGAGTTCCCTAATTCCTCACAGGGACATGGGGTACATGACCTATGCCCGATTGCTGCACACATGGAAGTCACAGGAGCCTGACTAGGTGTAGACGGCTCTTACGACTGGTGGGGTTGGGGTGCCACTTAGCCTGCCTCACAAAGGGTCCTTGCCTACAAGGCTCGCCCTAGCCTAGGGGAACCCACAGCCCACCTACCACACCTCCAATGCGCATAGCGTCAGATGGATGTGACTGTACTCACCCCCTTGTGGCTGCTGTGATGCCCTCAAGCGCCCATCCAACTCCGGATACGCCACCGCCAGGATCCGGAACATCAGGGGGGTCATGGTGCGACAGGCACCCCTCCCACGTTGGGAGGCCATGCCCAGCTGGGCCTCCGCCGTCTTCTTGCTCCAGCGCGCGAATGTCCTCCCATCTTTTACGGCAGTGGGTGCTCCATCTGTGGTGGACCCCCAGGGCCCGGACGTCCTTGGCGATGGCACGCCAAATATCCTTCTTCTGGTGGGCGCTGACCTACAGGAATAGTACAGGGGAAAAGGTACAACATTAATCGTCCGGACCGTCACAGTTATTGGCCCACGTTCCCACCCTTGCCGTGATACACATACACTCACCGTCGGATCATGCACGCCTCATCCCCCCCATCTCCCATCCACACCACTCCAAACAGGCATTGCCCATACAGCATGCTCACAGTGTACTCACCTGTTTGTCTGGAGGACCGTAGAGTAGCGTATACTGGGGAGGACCCCATCCACTAGTTTCTCCAACTCCTCCGATGTGAAGGCAGGGGTCCTTTCCCCAGACACATGAGCCATGGTCGCATCCAGACTGAGGTCACAGCAGCACTTGCAGTGTAGGTCCTCTCCTGTTAAAGATCAGGTATCAAGTGAGTGAACAAAGAGGAAATGGCGGTCACGTCCGCGGTGGTGCGTACCGTCACCGCCGGTGTACATCTTCATTGGCTCTTAGGACCCATAGGGTCCAATATTAACCAATGCAGGATTGCGCAGCGGTCTTCGACCACCTACCGCGACGGTGTACAACACCAGCGCAGTTACCTCATATCCCCTTGTCCCACATTACAGGTCAGGCAGCCGCCATTTCAAGGGGCCACATGGCATTATTTTTAAATGTGTCACACATATCTAGGCCTTGTATACACACTATGACAGGCACATAGCGGATTGACAAATGTGTGCAATAAAGTTGTTGTTTTAGCACCTCAGTGTTGGCTGACCCTCTGCTCGATGTTCTCATCCATAGAGCACGTCCGCTGGGGCAGGTGATGAGATGGCGGCATCCTCCGGTGTACAGACCGCTGGTGGACCTGTCGACAATGGAAGAGCGACATGTAATTGTCACCTACAGACTTGATCGTGCCACAATCCAGGAACTGTGTGCCCAGTTGGAGCCAGACCTGATGTCAGCTATCCGCCATCCCACAGGAATCCCCCCCTCTAGTGCAGGTCCTTTCAGTCCTCCATTTCCTGGCAAGTGGGTCTTTTCAAACAACAGTGGTCATAGCATCAGGGATGTCCCAGCCTATGTTCTCAAACGTGTTGTCCAGAGTGTTGTCTGCCCTGCTGAAACACATGCGCAGCTACATCGTTTTCCCTCAGGTGGAGGATTTGCCTACAGTGAAAGCTGACTTTTATGCCCTGGGACATATCCCCAACATCATAGGTGCCATTGATGGGACACATGTGGCCTTGGTCCCCCCCGCAGGAGTGAACAGGTGTACAGAAAGCGGAAGAGCAACCATTCGATGAATGTGCAGATGGTGTGTTTGGCCGACCAGTACATCTCCCCTGTGAATGCCAAATTTCCTGGCTCAATGCATGACACTTACATTCTGAGGAATAGCAGCATCCCTTATGTGATGGGGCAACTCCAGAGGCACCGTCTGTGGCTATTAGGTGGGGACAAGGACCCTATACAGTGTGAATAGTTGTCTGGGGTTGTCCCTAATGGTTAGTGTGTGACTACTGACCCCTATGAGGAATCCCAGGACAAGAGCAGAGGAACACTACAATGAGGCACATGGGCGAACTAGGAGGGTTATAGAGAGGACCTTCGGCCTCCTGAAGGCCAGGTTCCGGTGCCTCCATATGACAGGTGGTTCCCTATACTACTCACCAAAGAAGGTGTGCCAGGTCATCGTGGCCTGCTGTATGCTGCACAACTTAGCTTTGCGACTACAGGTGCCTTTTCTGCAGGAGGATGGTCCAGAAGGAGGTCTTGTGGCAGATGTGGAGCCTGTGGACAGTGAAGAAGAGGAGGCAGAAAAAGAGAACATAGACAACAGAAACATCGTGATCCAGCACTGCTTCCAGTGAGACACAGGTAAGAAGACATCACTGCCTCCTACATCTGATAAAATTGTTCGACCTATCATCTGTCTGTCACATTCACCCAGTGTATGGACCCTAATTTGTCACTTTCCCTTTCAATTTCACAGATGTGGGTCCCACTGTGTGACCTCTACTATGTTACCTCATGGGCTCGAGCTATGTGACATAGGTATGTCGACAATACAATGGACATTGCTATTTCCCTCAGTTATTGCAAATACACATTTGTGAAAGCACAGACTGACTCCAGATTGTTTTGTGATTCAAGGGTGTTTATTTAAGTGCTGAATAGTGGAGGGGGTTGTAAAATGGGCAGGGGTGATGGTGGAGGAATGTCCATGGAAGAGTCCAGTTATTTGTCTCACAGGTGCATTGTCCAAAGGGGCATAGGAAGTGGAGCTAGGGCAGTTTAAGGATGGACAGGGTGACAAAGTGGAACAGACGGATGACATTCAGGGTGATCTCATTTCTTGGCGGGGTCTTGGCATTGTTCTCTGTCTGGGTGTCTGTCCTGGATCTCAGGGACCGTTTGCAGGGTGGTTCTCCATCTGCAGGGGGTGGGGTGCTGGTGTCGTGGTCCTGTGGCGGTGCCTCCTGTCCACTAGCACCGGCGGAGGTGGTGGGCAGTTTATCGTCCAGGCTAGTGTCAGGGGCCCCTTGTTGTGCCACAGTGTCCCTCCTGGTGTTCACAAGGTCCTTCAGCACCCCTACAATGGTGCCCAGGGTGGTGTTGATGGACTTGAGTTCCTCCCTGAACCCCAAATACTGTTCCTCCTGCAGTCACTGGGTCTCCTGAAACTTGGCCAGTACCGTTGCCATCGTCTCCTATAAATGATGGCACGCTCCCATGATGCTGGAGATGGCCTCGTGGAGAGTGGGTTCCCTGGGCCTGTCCTCCCCCTGTTTCACAGCAGACCTCCCAGTTCTCCGGTTTTCCTGGGCCTCTGTCCCCTGAACCGTGTGCCCACTACCACTGCCCCCAGGTCCCTGCTGTTCTTGGGGTGGTGGGTTAGCCTGGGTTCCCTGTAGTGGTGGACACACTACTGCTTGACGTGTCCTGGGGACAGAGGTATGGGCCCTCTGGGTTGGTGCTGTGCCGATGTTTCCTGAGGGGGGAGGCTCTGTAGTTGCCTGTGCCAGTGTGAGGGGACCCGACTGTCCCGAGGTCCCAGATGGGCCGGGCTGGTCATCTAGATCCAGTTGGACAGAGCTGCTGTCATCACTGTGGGCCTCTTCTGTGGGGGGAGTGGACATGTCTGGAACCTCCTGTCCGGTGAAGTTGGGTAGGGGTCCTGCAGGGGTGTAAAGGCATGATTATTGCATCTGTGTGTGCCATGCTGTGCATGGGTGGGTGACCCTGTACCCCAGTGCTTACATTCTTTTGTAGGACCTTGTGTGATAATTGTTTAGGGGTCTGTGTGGGTATCTGTAGTGGACATACATTGGTGATGGGTGTCCATGCTTTGTTGTTGCATGCAGGGCTTGGTGTTGGGATGTGTGGTTTGTGATAGTGGGACATATGTGAGGAGTTGGAGTGATGGGGGTGAGGGCGAGGGTGGGGGTATGTGATAGCATGCAGGTAGGGTGGGGGATGAAGTAGTGAAAGATTTGACTTACCAGAGTCCATTCCTCCAGCTACTCCTGTGAGACCCTCAGGATGCAGTATAGCCAAGACCTGTTCCTCCCATGTTGTTAGTTGTGGGGGAGGAGGAGGGTGTCCGCCGCTAGTCCTCTGAACCGCAATGTGGTGTCTTGAGACCATGGAACGCACCTTCCCCCATAGGTCGTTCCACCTCTTCCTGATGTCATCCCATGTTCTTGGGTGCTGTCCCACTACGTTTACCCTGTCCATGATTCTGCGCCATAGCTCCATCTTCCTAGCTATGGAGGTGTGCTGCACCTGTGATCCGAATAGCTGTGGCTCTACCCGGATGATTTCCTCCACCATGACCCTGAGCTCCTCCTCAGAAAACCTGGGGTGTCTTTGTGGTGCCATGGGGTGGTGTGAGTGATGTGTGAGGTGGTGTGTGTTGTGATGCGTGGGGTGATGTTTAGGGGGGTGTGTTGTTTTGTGTGTGGATGTGTATGAGTGATGGTGTTGTGTGCCTCTGTATGCTGGTGTGGTCTTTGCTTTGCTGTCTCTCTGCTGCTTCCAAGTTGTTCATTGTAAGGGTTTCTGGGTAATGTGGGTGTGTGTTTTATATTGGATTGGGTGTGTGGGATTGGTGTGTGTATGTGTATTAGGTGTGTGTATTTGGAATTGTCCAATTTGGTTGTGTTTTGTAAATGTGTGTGTATTTTGAGTGCGGTGGTGTGTATCGCCAATGGAATACTGCGGTTCAAAGACCGCCACGTGGATTCGTGGGTCATGATAGTGTGGGCGTATTCCTGTTGTCGTGACGGTGGAGGTTTTGTTATCGCCAGTTTATCACTGACCTTTGGTGTGGCAGACTTGTGTGGTTGTCTAGATTTTGGTGGATTCTGAGCTGTGGGTCGTAATAGCTGTGGGGGGATTCCACGGCGGTGTGTTGGCGGTCTTCTGCACGGCAGTAAGCGGGATTTACTGCCAATGTTGTAATGAGGGCCTTGATGCCCTCATCTCCCTCACACCCCGCCACATCAGCTGCCCCAACACACAGCAGAAGCAGCAGGAGACCACACAGGGGTTTAATAAAAGGAATGGCTTCCCGTACGTGCCTGGTGCCATTGACTGCACACATGTCCGATTTTGCCACCTGCTGCAACCGAGCACCTATATCACAACAGAAAGCACACCCACTCCATCAATGTGCAGGCCATTGTTGATCACTAGGGATTGTTCACCAACATCATGGCAAAGTATCCTGGGAGTGTACATGATGCCTTCATCTTCCGCCACAGCACCATCAATTGGCACTTCCAGGATGGACGATATGGCAATATCATTTACATTTACACACAGAACAGCAACCCTGTAGGACACTCAAGACATACACCACTACAATGACACATGGGCAGGAAGACACCGAGGTGTGACACTGGTAGTCATGTTTGATATCCTGACACAATGGGATATACACCTATGGACAAATGACGGCTGCAAATAACAATAGATGCCACTCTAAAGCCACAATGGAGCAATTTAAAACCACACAGTGACAATGACATGGCCTTAACTGACAGTACAGCTTGGAAGATGAACCATTCAATATCACATAAGGCCACAGTCAATCCCACCCCCTTCCAAGCAATACGTCCTGTGTAAGGGGTGTGTAATGTGTGTTGCTGCAGGTCAAACACCATGAGACACATAGCATGATGACGCTGACTCAAATGAAGGTGACATGGAATTATTGAGGCAGTACCAACATCTCACATCACTCCTGGGTGAGATTGCCACCTAGCAATAAGGAAGTGGACTGTGCTATGAAAACATGTTGATGTGACACTAATGCAAAGTGTACACTGCTACACATACTGAATGATACAATTTCCCATATACAAAACAGATGTACAGAGAGATGAACCTTCCTACACTAAAACCTTCACCCCCACAACCAAGTTGCCCAGCTCATCTGGAGCAAGTTCAGTAATGTAGGTGCAACATGAGCCAACTGGGTGAGGGAACAAAAATAGGTTTGCATAGAACTTGTCACACATGGGATAATTGTGCATTGTCAATATTGAACACTTCAGTGCTGCCAACTTATGGATATGTGTTGTGCATTGTCATCTATGCAAATCAAAGGGCCTCACTGTTGCATTTCACCTGCAATTACATATGTCTAATTGGATGGGATGTCCAGGCCATGTAGTGCAACCATGTTACCACCACAGTGGAATCTATTGTGTGTGTGGAAATATCATGTCACCTCGAGTGAATGCACACAGACACATCTTTCTCCCTACATAATGCATAGGAGATACACACTGAACTGCAAGTTTCTAAATATACCAGAGATATCAGGTAAATTAGCCAGACACCAGTTTTGCTAGTCAAACAACCCAATGCAGAAAGAACATCACAGAAGCCTAGGATCCCACACAATACCACAAACGCATATGAGTCACAGACGACACAAGATAACAACTGCCATGCAAAGTGACATTCCTGGTGCAACCAACAACAAAATACTTACCCCCATTTTCTCTTTCAGCTGATCAGGGTTAGGGGATCCACCCATGGTTTGTGAACCCATTTGCCAACCCAAGCACAGCAGCAGAGCTTGCCTATAATGAGGCACATCGTAGGACACGCACCATTGTTGAACTGACTTTTGGCATCCTAAAGTCCAGATTCAGGTGTCCGGACATCACCGGAGGCAGACTCCTATATTCCCCAGAAATGGTCTGCAAGATCATATTGACCTGTGCCATCCTGCACAACATTTGTGTGAGGAGGAACAATCCCCTATATGAACCTGAACAACAAATGCCTGAAGGGGAGGAGGAGGAGGATGCTGCCCGGGAAAATGAGGGGGAACATCCTAACACAGCTGCAGGAATGCGTCGCAGACAACAGATCGTGCAAAAAAGTTTCCAACTATAGTCACTATCACCACTTTGTTATGATATGGAATTAAACACCTCACTTCATCACTCAATCATGCTCTGGGTAATTATTTATGCATTACATGATCTCTAGGAATCCTAATTAGAGTATTGCCTCATGAAGCATTGCAGAAAGACAAATTTGCATGCTTCAGATGCCACATCATATTTGATGGGGATGAATGTACAGCAAACATCACACACAGTTTTTATCAAATACATCTTGTCGATTTCACATTTGAAGGGCAATTTCAAAGGACCACAGCTATGAGACACATCCATGTTGCCAACATGGTCCATTGCAGCATATGACACACAACTAAGACACTATCAATCATAAGGTAGAAAAGTGCACCATACATGAGGCAGTGGATGTGCAATTGCATTGGTAACAGGAATGTATGACCAGACCCTTGACGGCAGTAAGTGTGACATCAGCTATCGCTGCAAGGAGCATGTGTGACAAGAAGTGCATCAAACCTGAAAATGGACAGCGCAAGTGCCCCAGGTATGACAAGCATTGCTCACAAGACATGCTCTGCGCAGTCCATCCCAGGTAATAAGTCCTGCCACTGCCATGTTTTAAGTCTCTGCCCAGCCTTTTCTAGGGGGCGCTGTAAATTGACTATCTATACCCTGAGAATTATCATCTACACTCACCCAGACTCCCATTCTGACTCCTGTGTGCTTCCCTTTTCAGTATGGCATGCCATAGTTCTAGTTCATCAGTCTGCATGGACTTCAGGCCCCATAATTCACTGCCTGGTAGTCAGTAAGATCTGTAATCTGCTGTCCATTGCTTCCCATGTGAAAGGTCCGTTTGGCCCCTTTAACTGGATTCTCAGCTCCTGGACTTGTGAGAGACTGAAGCTGCACACACCTGTGAGAACTCTCATGCAACCCAGCCATTTGACTCTGCCCTGCACTTGCTGCTGCCTGGAACTGCTTAGAAGCTGCCATTTCCTGAATCTCCTTGTTGTGCATTGAACTAGAATTCATTTGTGTACCAGAGCCCTTGGGGGATTGTGTAACAATGCAGAGTACACCAGAAAGTGCTCATTGTTCACACAGTGTTGTTCCTGCTTGTCCCAGTCAGACTCTGCTCACTGTGTATTTGCCTTGTTCATGTTTGTTCCTGACAGAGCCTGCATCCTGTTAGCCTGACTGGTTCCAGTCTTTGTGTTAACCCGAGATGTTCCCTGTGGCTACATTCGCCTCATAGTTGGTTTCCATGCCCTCTGTTTCTTCTTGGGGTATTGTGTCTGGTAGGTCTATGATCAGTCCTCAAATGTATAGTATAGTTTAATTTGTTTTCTTATTCTATCTTGTTCTGGGACATGTTTTCAAAGGGGAAAATCCTGCCTCCATCCCTTGTCTGGTTTTGCATGCATTCATTAGTGCCAAACAGTGACAGTGTGCTATGGCTGTGTGCCTGGATTTGGTACTGTGCCTCCAGCCCAACAAACAAGGGCTGCTAATAAGTATATAAGGACAATACATGTTTGTGCTCTGACGGTCCAGACACAGATTCACTTCTGCCACCACCTTTTGATGGGGCTTGCGTGGTGACTAGCTGTGAGATTAATCAGCACAGAGGCACTGATGTTCCCTGTTGTGGTGGGAATTTTAGAGCCCTACCCTGTATACAAATGTAGTGGTGAAACCTGCCTGTTTTTCTATTACTGATCCATAACGTATTTGAGCACACCAAGGTTGCTCTGTCGTCAGCCTTCTGAAATTTCTGCTGTGCCATAGCTGCCCTATCCCCATGTATGCTGTTACCTGATCTTTGGCTTTAGGTCAAATCAGCTTAGAAGGATACTCAGTTAATTCAAGGGTTGGCTCCACAGATTCCTGACTAGACCTGCACGTAACTGTTATACAATGGAGACCAATACTGACACAGGGTACACATGGCCACACACTTGAACTGGACACTTTTGTGCAATGAACCACTGGAAATATGTGAACACATGCAGCATGGTCTGCTGGTCCACCACAGCCACTGGAGAAACATACGTCATTTACATGAGTCAAACTGTGGTGTACATAACAATTTTATGATTGGATTTGAGACTCTGTGTCACAAACACTGTACCTACCTAGCATGTTCAAATGCCTGACTCATGGGTAGCATACACACAAGCGACCATGAATTGGTAGCCAACATTTCATGACAAATGAGGGGTAACATATCTGACATAGCCCTCATCAGCCGTCCTCAATCTTTCCTGTGTATAGTTAATCATGGGAAATGTATTGTCCCCAAGCACAGCATAAGAGGCAACAGATATCATAAACACATATCATGACTGATGTACCTCATTGAATGGCATCTGATGGTTATACCCATTTATAACACATTCATACATGAACATTCTGCCAAATGTTTTGCATGCCGTTCCCACAGAGGCACACAAATAATTTTAACAGACAATTTACAGACAAAACACACTGGCCATGATTAAATTTTTAGTAGCGTAGCCTTGCTGTCCTCTATTGATGCAACACCTGCACAAACTTGAAATTTCCTATTTAATTTCCAAAGTTTGTGCTGCTGTTGCGTCAGTTAAGAGAGCTAAACCTGTACAACAACATGAGTATTATGGGCCGCAGTAGTATGGTCTGCCACATGTGGCCAAACACTAGAACACACCCTGCAGGTCATACCATCCTATCTTTGTCTAGTTATAGGCTGCATGCATGTTAAAATTAGAAAAATGGATCAAACACAGTTAAAGACTGAATTTTTGATGCAAACACGTCAAAAATGATGCATATGCATAAAACAATTACGCTCACGCACATTATACATCAATTGGTCTCTAGCGTTAATTCCAATTGTGCACCCCAAGCATGCGGATATCCATTGAAAATATATTGATCCATGAATGCGTGGGATTTTAACGCACATGCGCCCAAAAATATTGACGCAAACCCTGTAAGCTTCAAAAATTTACACGCAAGACAAAAAACAGGCCACAAATGAGACAGGAAGTGGTGTAATAGGATATCCTGTTTGCAGAAATGGTACAGTGGGTGTACTTTCACTTTTCAGTCTGTGATTATTCTAGACTGTGGCTGTGTTTTGACTTGTCTCTCTGTGAATATTGTGAATTTGTCTCATGTGTGCTCTTTATATTGTATTTTGTTTGTTTAGTAAGTGTCTTTTGTATCCAGTGTAAGTGTATTTGTGTCTTTTATTGTATTTAGATTTGTCTTTGTACTGCTGGGAGTCTGATTCTGGTTAGTATTAGTCAGAGTAGTGTAGGGCTGTCTGTGGGTTAGATAAGTTTCCTTTTTCTACCTCCTTTCCCTGTTGTTCTCTCTTTACTTTTGATTTATTGTTTTGGTGTGATGTCGGGAAGGCCACTGCTGGTGCGAATGGGTGAGGAGGAGCTAGGGGCATTTGTGTGGCTGTTGTGCCACTTCCTCCCCCTGATGCTGGATGCTGGGGGCCGTGTGATACAGGGGAATCACACGGAGGCAAGAAGGCTGAGGTGGGCAAAGGTGCTGTTCTACCTGAGGTGCATTTTCAACACCCAACGCAACGATCACCAGCTGAAACATCGCTGGGCTGACCTGGTGGCCCAAGAGCAGGACCTGCTGGACCACCTGGGTGTGGTGATTGGTGGCCCTGTTGGTGAGTACCAAATTTACTAATGTGTACAGTACAATGCTCCGGAGTGACAGTAGCATTTGTTGTGACATGCTGCATGCAGCGTTTGCGGACATGTGGAAGGCAAGTTGAACAAACTGTACCAGGAATGGGATGTATTTCACATGGTAATACATGGAAACAATGTAGTCCACAGTTTTGTGGAACCATGTCCGAATAGTATTCAGGGCCATACGTACCAAGCTCTTCATAACCTTCACGGGCCTAAGACTATTATCTTAGGCCCGTATTTCTGCTTTGTTTGCGCTGCATTTGCGCAATTTCTGGATGCAAAAGTAGTGCACACTTACTACATTCAAATATATTTTGCTAATTTGCACAGCTGTTGCTTCAACAAATGAAGCAAATGCGACACAAAATAAATTACACATCTGGCCCTGAGTTTACTGTTTCTGTGTGTTTACGTCTGGACAAATAATCATTCACATGGCCAAACCCAAATGGGCCATTATGCTACCAGATTGCATTAGCACAAAACAGGGTCATCTCATGGCATTTAGAGTAGACGTTGAAATCCTATCATTGAGTAGCAGGGCCCAACAACATTTTTTGCTTGGGCGCAATTGCTGGGACTGAGCTAGTGCAGTTACCATCTGTGTCACTTTGGTGCCAAGCCATTTTCTAAAGTGAAAGGGTCAACATGGTCTTTGTGAATGCAAGGTCACAAACTATTTTTGAGCATGATGTTGTGCAAGGGACCACTGACTGCTTCCATGATACTATTTTAGTGAAGAAATAGGTTGTTATTTTACTTTTGGTACACCCCTGCTGAAATATTGCAGCATTTCTACAAATGTTAACTTCTCAGCATGAAGATCAGCAGGCCAGCCTTCCTGTGAGTGCTGCCATTCCCAAGGTGTTTTCAAATAGAGACCTACCTCATCATGATTGCAGAAGTAGGACATTTGCTATCCCATTTTTTATTAACGGACAGTGTCAGTTCGGGTGTACTACCACTGATCACCCAACTTGGCAATTCTAAGTTGCTGATTCTGGCAATGTGTGATTTACAATACCTGATATAGGCACACAGGGCCCAGAGTAACACATTTCAGGTGCAATAACTACACCTGTGCCCATGCATTCTGTCAACGATGATCAACTTAGACTCTGTCAGCATACATATTTTTGCTGTTTTGATCAGAAAAGTGGCCAATCCATGTTTAGCGTAACATTGTAATCAAGTAACACACAGGATCTCTGCCATTCTGTTTTCATAGGGGGCATATACGGCTTAGGGTACACTGCCAATGTGGCATATGTAACCTACGTACAACACTGGCACACCTATTATGGACAACTGAAAGCACAATAATTCCTGAAATCAAATCAGCCCACATGACCATCACACAGTTACTCATTGTCCCTTGATGCACAAGCCACAATACCTGAGTCACTGGTATTGCAGTTCACCAGGAATGTGGCATTGCATGTGTCTCCCAATTACAAAAGATGAAATGGAGTACCCTCTAGAATGTATTAAGCAGAAAATTTAGTAATCATTTTTGGCACCACATGATTGTTAGGGCCAGTGCATGTGTGTCTATGTGTGTCTATCACTCACTGGAGTGACAGTGTCAATGCATGTTTGCAGTGGTATGTCTGTTGGGGTGTCTACATGCCTGATGTGCAGCTCTATCATATAATATGTCACACACAGTGATTTGTTGTTAAAACTTTTGTACAGTGAGCAGACATTGAGCACACATCACCGTTCCATATTTTACAGGTGGACCAGCCCCCTACACAATAGGTGAAGTGGCTCGATTCGAGGACCCAGACGTATCCAGTAAGTGTTAATATGTTTGTCCTGTGTTGTGTTTGCAGCTGGACTCGTTGCAAGATATGATGAGCTGGCACGTGATCTGATATGTGACTTGACTTGAGGTTGACATAGTGTTCTATGGGAGAGTTAGACATTCACTGGCAGAGAGTCATATATTGGGAGTCGAGTGCTGCGCAATAGGCATGGGTAGGTGAATAAGGTGATGTGTTGCCACATGTATGCCAAAAATCGATTTGGAGGTGGCCAGTGTCATAAATTAGTCAGCAAGTCATACCGTAATTCACACAGAACAGTGATGCATCAGTTTTACACACCAGCTTGCGCATCCCTGTTAAGCAATGAACATGTAGGACTGTATGGGTGACTGTCCCGCAGCATCTAGCTCCACATGTTGTACTCCATTTACGTGGCACTTGTGTGAAATGTCATATGCGGGCATGCAGGTCAAGACCAGATGGGTGCTTGCATCAATGTTGTTGATTTAGGAAATGTGTCAGTGAGATCTGATGTCGATGGTTGTCCACAAATAAAAACATGAATGTAGATGCGATTGTCCAATGGTTGACTCAATTCTATTTGGCAGGCCTCCTTACCTGTGGTGGACTGACTAAATCGATGTACAGCTGGACAAAGCTTCGTGGTTGTCCTTGATGGTTGAAAATATGTATTGTATGCCCATCCCCCCCGAGGCACCAGTTTAGGGGGAGAAAATATGTATAGCTAGGTGTGATGGTCACAGTGTAGATGACAGACATGTAATTCAAACATTCATGTGTGCCAAACTACAAAGCCCCCTTATGATTCCCAACTGCATACCATCCTGGCAGTTCCATATGCAAATCACAGGTCTTGTGTGCCTTGAATTTGATCCAGAAGATAGGGATTAGTTGGCCTGGCACATGTTGAGTACTCACAGCATTTGTTATGTGACAAATAGCACTACAAATATGCACAGATCATTTAATTAAGTACACACCTTGTTGTTCATTGCTGTGCTGATAGATAGTTGATGATTAGGCTGTGTTGGCATGTCATTCCTGAGGGACATTCTATCATCTGTACTGTGATTTGGACTGCATGTGCTATTTGTGAGGAAGTGTTAGATTATCACCTGTACATGTATCACACAATGATGTCACTAATGTTTGCCTGTCTCTATTCTTACAGCTGCCAACATGAATGCACAGGAAATTCATAGGCGGGCAGTGCTGTACTGACACATCCTTGATGTGGAGGCTGGGTTCTGTATGATGGCTAGGTGGTATTGTAATGAGGGAGCCACAAGGGCACGGAGGGCTTTTAGCCAAGGTGGGGCAGCAATGGCCACAACTGCCACCACCACAACAACTCAAAGCACAGTGGATACTGGGATGACAGCCACTCCAGCTGGTCCCTCAACCTTGTCAGCTCAAGACCCAACAGCAGCACCTTCTGCACCTTCACCTCCAACCACGGCACCAGCACCTGCTACATCAAGTACAACTCAGACGGCAGATTTCAGAACCCTACAACGTGACATGCAACGTATGTTGTGCCGCAAGGACACTGCAGTAGGAGGTGGCCCGCAACAGCCAAGGAAAATCCTGAGGAGGGGCAATCTTTGAACTTATTTATCCTCACCCCTAAATCCGTCCCCTCCCTCCTCTTTCCTCATACTTTTCTTTAGTGGGTTTAGGGGGCTTATTGTTAGGTTAGAGTAGGCTGTTAATTTAGTCAGGATAAGTGGGTTGGGGCTGGGGGAGCTATATTATTACATGTTTGTTTGCGGGTGGGTGGGTGGGGGATGATGTTGGGGTTTATGTGTATTATAAAAAATATATATATATTTATATGTTTGTTTAGGATTAGTTAGTATGTGTTTAGGTTAGTATATGTTGTCCTGCACATGTCCCGTCATATAAGGGGCGGGGTTGATGTTTAGAGTGTTTAGTTACATGTAGTAAGTAAGTTTAGCTTCGGGTAGTTAGGGCCAGTTGTGGGTAATATTTAGTTAGGATAGGTGAGGTTAGTTTAGGTATTTGCCATAGTTTACGTTTCCTTTCATACATATATAATAAAGTTTCATGTACTCCTTTACAGTATGTGTCATAGGCTTGGCGATCAGGGCCTTTGCGTGAGTGTACAGTGTCAAATTTGTGTTTGCCTGTGTGTTCCATCCTGCATCCACATCCCATTCTTGACGTGGTTACTCCCACTTCCAAATGAGCTGTCACATTGGCAGCTACAACAAAGCTACTTCTCTATGCATCTGCCATCCATTGCACCCACCACTCAAGGTAACTATGGTTCCCAATGTGTTGTAAAGGTTGGTGTGATTTTCAAACTGTCATCGTTTGAGTCCTGTGTTGGAATCTTGGAACTGTGGGGCATCTGCCTGCAGCCTGCTGTTCATGTGCACTCTGATAAACTGAGTGGTGTCATAATCTTATGAAGTTCAGTATAGATAAATCACACCTATGATTGTACTCCCAGGTGACGTTATTGTCCATACACTCGTACACATCCATTCCTGCTGTATGGTGTGGGTGTGGGATTAAAGTTTAGAGTCATAATGATTGTCTTGTAGGGAATGTGGGCCACATTGAGTTCCATCTTGTAGATACTTTGGACCTGACATATACATTTCAACACAGTATTATACTGTTTGTGATGCTTGAACTTCAGAAATAATCCAAAGGCAGCACAGATGATGATAAAATCCAGACCCTTGTGCATAGATATCAGCCCACATTCTTTCTACACTATTGTATTTACATTCTGTGGCCATTGACATTGATGTTACATGCATCACAAATCTCCTACACAGTTGATGTGTCACATTACACAGAGACAAAGTGTTTGTGTAGGTGCTGTTTATTTTAAAGTGCTGTAGTGCAATATTTACATAGTCCAGGATTGTAAGTCCATTAGTGTGACGCCTTCTATTGTGACGCAACACAAGTGCAATGGTGAGGGACATGTCATTGGACATGCTGTGATGGAGTGTCATTCAGTGCAGAGGAACATGAATTGCCAATTAGGTTGTGAGAGACAATTGCAGTCCATTGTGGTAAGGTCAACAGTGTGTTGGAGAACCGTGCATGTTACACCCTATAGCAAGACAGGCATGTTAACAAGCAGAGGACATAGGAAAATCACTGCCCATGTGGCATGGACTGGTGCTACCGGGTACTCCCATGGCTGAAGGTGATCTGTTCCACGTCTTCATCTTCTGATTGCATTGTCGTCTCCTCTGCCCCTGGTGGTGGTGGATTTGAGGGGGCAACACACACTTCAGTGTTTGAAGAAGTGGACTCCGAATTCTCGGTTGCAGCCAACTGTGGGGCTACTAAGGGCATTACTACAGCAAGGAGGAGCTGCTGGTTATTGAGTATAGCAGCTACATCGCTGTGGTAGGCAGCCAGGTCGGCCCGAGGGGGTTATGATTGTAGTTGTGCACTCAGTGAAATGTTTGGGATGCCAGGTGTTGTGGCAACTCCCTAACTGCTGTGGTGAAATCCCTCACACACTGTTGTAGTCCTTGCAGTAGGGATTGTTGGACTTGCATGGCTGCTGACTGTTCTGCGGACGACATCATGCACATGCGCATCCCCTCAAGGCTGGCTGCCATATTTTGCATACCCACCCACACCTCCTTTGCCAGCTCCCGCTGTACTCCCACTACTGTCCTCTCAAAGGTGGTACCAGTGTCATCAGAGTCCTCAGCTGTGATGGAGCTGGCAGGTCGTACTATTGGGGTGGTGGATTGGTCCTCTGTGATGGCTGCTACATCTGTGCTCCTCCTTGCAAGTGAAGGTGGGGTCTGGAGGGTTCCAAGGACATCTTGAAGGGTTTGCTGGCTAATGGTTGTCAGCTCATCATCCATGTCATCGGGGTAGTACAGGACAGGCATATCCACAGGATCTGCAATGAGATATTGTATAATTAGTGTGTCTGTGTTGTGGCAGTTGTAATGTGACGTTGCAGACTTCCTATTAGTGGAACATTGTAATCTTGGTTCCTGTTCATTGTTCCTGTCATTAATATTAGCATTCTTAGAGCCCTATGCCCCACCTGCATGTCACATGTACTGTGGGCAGTTAGGGGAATTGTCTGCGTCACATCCTCTAGGTGTAGGTTCAGTCCAATTTGTGTGTTGCCATCTTCTTGTCCTACTCAACCCTCCCTCTACTTCCATTAAAATGTTGAGGCCTTGCAATGCCTGTGGGTGTTCTGATGCCACTTGCACCACACATAACAATATAGGACTGACCCAGTCTCTGATATTTCACATATACCTATACGTTGCTGAGACCTAGCACATACCATTTTGCATTGGCATGACACGATACAAGTGTCAGCATTGGTAGTGTGTCATGTTGATGTTTGCCAATGTGTGCTACATTGGATTGCACTGATGGGCCTGGCAGTGTTCCATTTCATCTTATGACTGTGCAGGTGTGTTTCACTAGCTAGACACATCTGTCACCCCCCTCAAAGCTGTTTTCTTAGCAGTATGACAGTTGAGATGTTGCAAGGTGGCATTGCAGGCTTTTGTAACACAGGCACGGGGTAGACCCTGGAATGGGCAGCATGGGTATGACAATACTGCTGTGTACTTCATAATGTAAATAACAATACATGATGTTTATTGCACCTATAGACATGAGCATTTGACAGGATTTACACTTCATTAGGAATTGAAGAGGACTGGTCACGTCGTGATCCTGAACCCTCTATTTTGGATGTGTTTGTTCCATGGGCACCTAACTGCCATTTGCTACTTGACCAGCACACACAGCACAGGTGGTAGTGGCAACTGTCGTCAATGGTAAATGCCACTTGTGGAAATGGCCTGAGACTGGACATTTTCCCCTAGTTCACGTTGTGACAATACCACCTGTCCTGTGACAGCAGCCCGGTTTTACATTGTACCCTACCCTCCTGGACTGGCTTTGCCTTTCCAACAGCCTTGGCATGGCAGAGTACCCCCATGCAAAGGTTGTTTGTGTGGTGTTGTGTTCCGCTGTGCCCCTGGTTTTCCCTGCACAGCCCATGCACCTGGGCCGTGCCCCTTTGCCCTTTTAACTGCCTGATTTCCATGGCTGACATGCATTGTGTAGTAGGTATGTACCTCCCCCTGCTTTTTGTCCCCCATGCAACTTACCCTGCATATGTGTTGTTTCCTGATAGTCTGCTCTGTTCTGCCCTGCGATTCCTGTGACGATCTCCTCTGGGATGACGGCTGCCACCACCTCCTCCATCTCGTCCAGGGCCTCCTGCAGTGCTGGACTCCCACCTCCAGTCTGCACTGCTGCCTTCCTGTTCCTTGCCATTTTTTCCTTCGTCCTGCGCTTGCAGTCATGCCAGCGTTTCTTGCACTCCGTGACTGTTCTCCGGACCTCTGCCACACTGTTGATCTTGTCGACAATTTGTTGCCAAATTGTCTCTCTCCTCCCAATTGGCAATTTTGATGTGACGAAAAGTTGATGCTGGTGCTCCGTTACCTCTCTGACCAGTATTTCATGCTCCTCTGCAATGAAACAACACTTCCTTTTCTTCTTCTCCCTCTCTTGGGTCTTGTCTGTGTCTTCCTGCCTGGTTCCTGGTCAATTGGGGTCTCCCTGGCTTCTGGGATCCATTTTGGGGCTCCTTAGCACTGTTTGCTGCGTTTGCGGCGCTTTTTTACGCTAATGCGGTGGAAAATGGCGCATATCCGGTTTGCGACGTCGCAAACCAGATTAGAGTCATTTTCCTGTGGTAACGTCATTTTGCTTTACGTTGCAGTGCAATGGTTAGAGTAAAAAAAAAATGACTCTAACCCTTGCTTAGCGCCACTGTGCATCAAAGTATAAATTTGACGCCCGGGTGGCGCAAAGAAATGGCATTAGCTTGCATTAAAGTTTTTGACGCAAAACTGCGTTTGCGCAGTTTTGCGTCAAAAAGTGTAAATATGGCCCTTAATCTTCACAATTGACAATAAGCAGATAAAATGCATGCCTACTTCTCTACACAATCTTACCTATGATGCCAAGCTAACACATCAGGTAGCGAAGAAGGAGGGGAGAAGCACCACAAATAACTGGGAAGACGTAATTGATTGTAGGAAAGTACCATCTTGCCTGGCATGTTAACTCCATTTTTACTTGTATGTATGTTTGTTTTTGCCTGTGTCACTGGGATCCTGCTAGCCAGGACCCCAGTGTTCATAAAGCATGCCCTGTATGTGTTCCCTGTGTGGTGCCTAACTGTATCACTGAGGCTCTGCTAACCAGAACCTCAGTGTTTGTGCTCTCTCTGCTTTTAAAATTGTCACTGCAGGCTAGTGACTAATTTTACCAATTGTGATTGGCACACTGGAACACCCTTATAATTCCCTAGTATATGGTACCTAGGTACCCAGGGTAGTGGGGTTCCAGGAGATCTCTATGGGCTGCAGCATTTATTTTGCCTCCCATAGGGAGCTCAGACAATTCTTACACAGAACTGCCACTGCAGCCTGAGTGAAATAACGTCCATGTTATTTCACACTAATTTTACACTGCACTTAAGCAACTTATAAGTCACCTATATGTCTAACCCTCACTTAGTGACGGTTAGGTGCAAAGTTACTCAGTGTGAGGGCACCCTGGCACTACCCAAGGTGCCCACACATTGTTCAGGTCAATTTCCCTGGACTTTGTGAGTGTGGGGACACCATTACACGTGCACACTACATATAGGTCATTACCTGTATGTAGCGTCACCATGGTAACTCCAAACATGGCCATGTAACATGTCTAGGATCATGGAATTGTCACCCCAATACCATTCTGGTATTGAGGGGACAATTCCATGCATCCCCGGGCTCCAGCATAGAACCCAGGTACTGCCAAGCTAACTTTCCAGGGTTCTCTCTGCAGCTACCGCTGCTGCTAAGCCTCAGGTTTCTGCCCCCCTGGGGCCTGGGCAGCCCAGTCCCAAGAAGGCAGAACAAAGGATTTCCTCTGAGAGAGGGTGTCACATCCTCTCCTTTTGAAAATAGGTGTGAAGGGCATGAGAGGAGTAGCCTCTCCTGGCCTCTGGAAATGCTTTGAAGGGCACAGATGGTTCCCTCCTTGCATAAGCCAGTCTACACCGGTTCAGGGATCCCCCCAGCCCTGCTCTGGCACGAAACTGGACAAAGGAAAGAGGAGTGAGCACTCCCCTGACCAGCACCTCCCAAGGAGAGGTGCCCAGAGCTCCTCCAGTGTGTCCCAGACCTCTGCCATCTTGGATGCAGAGGTGTGAGGGCATAATGGACACCTTGGAGTGGCCAGTGCCAGCAGGTGACGTCGGAGATCCCTCCTGATAGGTGCTTACCTTTCTCTGTAGCCAATCCTCCTCTGAGGGCTATTTATGGTCTCTCCTGCAGGTATCTCATCAGATAATGAATGCAAGAGCTCTCCAGAGCTGACTGCTCCAGGACGCCTGCAAAACTGCAACAAAGTAACAAGAAGGCTGGCAGCAACATTGTAGCGCCTCATCCTGCCGGCTTTCTCAACTGTTTCCTGGTAGCGCATGCTCTGAGGGCTGTCTGCCTTCACCCTGCACTGGAAGCCAAGAAGAAATCTCCCGTGGGTCGACGGAATCTTCCCCCTGCCACCACAGGCACCAAACTTCTGCATTACCAGTCCTCTGGGTCCCCTCTCATCCTGACGAGCATGGTCCCTGGAACACAGGAGCTCAGTCCAAGTGTTCCCGACAGTCCAGTGGCCCTTCTGTCCAAATTTGGTGGAGGTAAATCCTTGCCTCCCCACGCCAGACAGTAATCCTGTGTACTGAGTGAACTGCAGCTGCTAGGGCTTCTGTGCACTTTTGCAAGACTTCCTTCGTGCACAGTCTAGCCCAGGTCCCTAGCACTCCGTGCTGCATTGCCCAACTCACTGAGTTGGACTCCGACTTCTTGGGACCCCCTTTTGTTGTGCTGAGTTGACCGTCGTGCTCAGATCTTCTGAACACCTGTTCAGGTGCTTCTGCAGGTGCTGCCTGCTTCTGCGTGAGCTCACTGTGTTGCTGAGTGCCCCCGTCTCCTCCTCCAAGGGGCGACCTCCTGGTCCTTCCTGGGCCCTGGCAGCACCCAAAACCTTCAACTGCAACTCTTGCAGCTAGCAAGGCTTGTTTGCAGTCTTTCTGCGTGGAAACAACTCTGCATCCTCCAGCACACCTTTGGACATCTTCTCACCAAAAGAGAAGTTCCTGGCACCTTCCGTTGTTGCAGAATCTTTGGCTTCTTCTACCCAGGGGAAGCCCTTTTGCACCTTCATCCGGGGTTTAGTGGGCTCCTGCCCCCCCTGTACTCTTGCGTGACTCTTGGACTTGGTCCCCTTCCTTTGCAGGTCCTCAGGTCCAGGAATCTGTCCTCAGTGCTTTGCAGTCAGTTGCTGTCCTTGGAGAATCTCCTATCTCGACTTTACTGTCTTTCTGGGGTTGTAGTGTCACTTTACTCCTACTTTTCAGGGTCTTGGGGTGGGGTATCTTGGACACCCTTAGTGTTTTCTTACACTCCCAGCGACCCTCTACACACTACACTAGGCCTGGGGTCCATTCGTGGTTCGCATTCCACTTTTGGAGTACATGGTTTGTGTTGCCCCTAGGCCTATTGTCTCCTATTGCATTCTATTGTGGTCTATAGTGTTTGCACTACTTTTCTAACTGTTTACTTACCTGATTTTGGTTTGTGTGTATATTTTGTGTATTTTACTTACCTCCTAAGGGAGTATATCCTCTGAGATACTTTTGGCATATTGTCACTAAAATAAAGTACCTTTATTTTTAGTAACTCTGAGTATTGTGTTTCTTATGATATAGTACTAAGTGATATAAGTGGTATAGTAGAAGCTTTGCATGTCTCCTAGTTCAGCCTAAGCTGCTCTGCTATAGCTACCTCTATCAGCCTAAGCTGCTAGAACACTACTAATCTACTAATAAGGGATAACTGGACCTGGCCCAAAGTGTAAGTACCACAAGGTACCCACTATAAGCCAGGCCAGCCTCCTACGTTGGTGGTGCAGCTATGAGATGACTACTTGTAACTGCTTTACCACTTTGTCATTGGTGTTTTTCATAAGAAAAACATATACCAAATACTTCAGAATATACACAGTAACCTAAACAGTTTAACTTTCCTTCTTTAAAACGTTCTAAAATGTTTCAGAAAAGTTTCTGAAAACTTTCAAAAGTTTTCAAAAGTTTTAAAACGTTTTTCTCTGTTCTTTCAGAAGTCTAAAAACGTTTTTCTCTCTCTGTCCTAAACCTTTTTCTGTCATATCTGCAGTAGAGCTTACTCCCACAGTTGTCCAGGCAACATATGAGAATCTACACTTTAAAATTTTGAGGGGTCTCTGCATTGAAAGAGGTGTAGCAATTGGTAAGAATCCTACAAAAGATCTTCTCCTTAGCCTTCTCCTAGAAAGTGACCAGAACCAGTCTGGCCCATCCCAGGATCAGGAGGTAGAGGAGTGGGGTACCCAGTCAGACTCAGAGGAGTTCCCTGAGGTTGCTGGGGAGGGTTCTTCCAAGGACCTGCCAGCTAACAGGCCATCTAGTGACACTGGTAGTGAGAGGGGGTCACACATTAGTAGGGCACCTTTCACTCCTAAAGGCCAGGTTACTAGAGTCCAGTCAGTTAGGGACAGGTCCAACTCTGCCAATTCCTACATAACGTCTGTGTCTCACAATTCCCAAGCCTCCCACCCTGAGGATAACTTAATGGAAAGGGAACTCAGAAAGCTGAGGTTGGAAGAGGCCAGGCTGAAGCTTAAACACCAGCAGCTGGTCTTAGACAGGGAATCTCCGGATGTAGAAAGGGAAAGGCAGAGGTTGCGGTTAGTTACCCATGGTGGCAGCAGCAGTAGTGTTTTGATAGTAATCCTGTCAGAGAGCAAGATTCCAGAAACCTGCATAAAATAGTCCCCCCTTACAAGGTGGTGGATGACATTAACAAGTGGCTTGCTGCACTTGAGAGGGCCTGTATGGTACAGTTGGTCCCTCAAAGGCAGTGGGATGCCATCTTACGGCTATCTTTCACTGGTAAGGGTAGGGATAGGCTCCTTACTGTCAGAGAAAGTGTTCCTAATAACTACAAAGGTTTGAAGGATGCACTCTTGGATGGATTTGGCTTAACCACAGAACAATCCAGGATTAAGTTCAGAGACACCAGAAAAGAGTCCTCTCAAGACTGGACAGACTTTGTAGACTGTTCAGTGAAGGCCTTGGAGGGTTGGTTACATGGTAGTAAGGTGACTGACTATGAAAGCCTGTATAATCTAATCCTGAGAGAGCATATTTTGAACAATTGTGTGTCTGATGTGCTGCACCAGTACTTGGTAAACTCAGATCTGACCTCTCCCCAAGAATTGGGAAAGAAGGCAGACAAATGGGTCAGAACAAGAGTGAACAGAAAAGTTCATACAGGGGGTGACAAGGATGGCAAGAAAAAGGATGGAAAGTTTTCTGACGAGGGTAGGGGCAAAGATAAAAAAGATTCTGAGTCTTCATCAGGCCCACAAAAATCCTCTGGGGGTGTGTTATGCTCAGGTTCGGCGCGCACTGATGCGTGCCGAACCCGGACTGCCTGTGTCGCGCCGTGGGGGCTCGTGGAGAAAAAATGGCGGTTGGAGAGAGGGGAAGCTACGGGCGAGACGCGGTCTCGGCACTGATGTTTGTTTGCGCATTAAGAATAAAGACAACTTAAAACGTTACCTCAGTGTCTTTAGAGTTGATTATAACAACTCTAAATTGGCGACGAGCTGGTTTCCTACTACGCGTGCATCATGGGAAGATCAGGACGATATTCATGGGCAGTTTCTTCGTGGATGGTGTCCTTCATACCATTTCTGCAAAGATAACAGACGTATTTTGGGCGTTTCCTTCCGGAGGTTGGTGAATCAGCAAGCATAGAACGTGTACTTATTTTCTTTTTACTGGAATTGGGCATTTCAGGGGCCATCTTGGAAGTACTTCTTCCATGAACATTTACTGAATTATATCACCAATTGAACTGTATTGTTACATTGTTCAAAGCACATTGACTGTCAACGTCACGCCTGGTTTTAAGTAATGCAGTCTGTCAATCCCCCACCACCGTTCTTGGAAACTCCTGGGGCTCCTCCTATTCCATGGAGACAGTGGTTTGATGGCTTTGAAACCTACCTGGGTGCAATAGGAGCCTCTTGTTTTCATCCTGAGAGAAAGAAGTGTTTGCTTTTACATTCATTGGGGTATGAAGGGAGAGAGATTTTCAAACACTTACCTGAGCTACCGCAATTTGATGAGGAAGAACTAGATGAATATTTGATGACTACAAAAATATTGTCCACAAGATTTCATGTTTCACCGAGTCTTGTAGTTTTGCGGCACAAATTCTTCAAGCGTCAGCAATTTCAAAGCGAGGATGTTGATGCATATGTCAGTGCTCTAAGACAACTGGCTTCCAAGTGTGAATTTCGGGATTTTCAAGACCAACTCATAAGGGATCAGTTCATTGGTCATTGTTTAAATAAACATATTCAGCAGAAATTACTCACAATGGGTAATCCAACGTTGGATGAGGCTATCAAAGTAGCCAAGAGTGTGGAACTTGCCCGGATCTCTTTGTTGGAACTTTCTTCTAGCTCTACTGTGAAGGGTTCGGATCCTCTTCATGTCAGCGTTGTTACAAAAAGGGGTGTGGCAAAGAATACTGATATGAAGAAGAGTGACAATTTTTAAAAAAAATCTTCGAACATTTGTTTTAGATGTGGAAACATGCCTCATTTCAAAGATGGCAAGTCTTGTCCTGCAAAAAACGTTATGTGTAGAAAATGTGGTAAAGTCGGTCACTTTGCTAGAGTCTGTCAATCCACTAGTAATAAGCAAGGTAATGTCACATCCATAGTAGAGGAAGAGGAAGAAAATAGAGAAGAATCGTTTGTAAAAGCCTTCCAAGACATGATTGTGGTGGTCACAGATAAAGTGTTAGGGGTCAAGGAACATAACCAATGCATAGATCCCATGGTGGATATTTGGGTTGGTGATAAGATGCTTCGCTTATTGGTGGATTCTGGGGCACGCATTACTATGATTTCATCAGATCTGTTCCATAATACTTGGGGTGACAGGAAGTTATTCCCTCCTGATAGATCTCCGGTCTCGTATGAAGGCAGGAAAATTGATTTAGAAGGTTACATAGAAGACAGTTTAGTGTTCAAGGGTCGCAAGATTTTTGGTAAGATATTTGTGGCCTACAAAGGTTTGAATATTTTGTGGTGGTATCATCAGGGCTTGTTTGGCATGGTGCTGAAACCTGGAACAAAAGAGCAGGTTTTGGTGGTGGAGTGTGCAGATTCCAAGACACCATTTGAGGATGAGTTTCCTGGTATTTTTGCTCATGGTTTGGGGAACATTACCGGATTCAAGCATAGAATTAAGGTTAAGGATAGGGCTATTCCTGTAAGACATAAAGTCAGGTCAGTACCATTTAGCTTAAGAGAAGATCTTAAATCTGAATTGGACAAGCTTCAACAGAATGGTGTAATTGAGCCAATTGAATCCAGTTTGTGGCTTTCTCCTTTGGTTGTTGCCCGTAAACGTAATGGAGAGCTGTGTTTATGTGTGGATCTCAGGAGTCTCAATAAGGAAATATGGGTAGACTCATATCCCTTGCCCAAGATCAGTGACCTACTTGAAGGGCTCAGGGGCTCAGTGTGGTTTTCAAAGATTGATCTGGCGTCTGCATATCACCAGGTTGAACTGGATGAAGATTTGCGCCATTACACTGCTTTCAATTCACCCTTTGGCACTTTCCAGTTTTGCAGGATGCCATTTGGGTTGGCTTCTGCGGCATCAGCTTTCCATGTTTAATATTTTTCAGTCCTTTGGAGTCTGTGTAAAGAAGGAAAAGTGTGAGTTTTATAAAAAAAAAATCGAATTTTTGGGCCATTGTGTGTCTGGGGAAGGCATTACACCTCGTCCTGGGTTAGTAAAGGCGATTGTAGATTCCCCTAACCCTAAAGATAAGGATGAATTACGATCTTTTGTTGGCATGTGTGAATACTATTCAAAGTTCATTTCCAATTATGCTAGCAAAATGAAGGTTTTGTCCAATATGCTCAAAAGCAAAGTTCCGTTTAAATGGGACAGTGAGTGTCAAATCATGTTCGAAAGTGTGAAGCAAGAGTTGGTAAATGCCAGGCCACTGAGTCCTTACGACCCCAGCCAACTGTGTACCATTACGGTGGATGCTAGTAGGTATGGGTTGGGTGCGGTGTTGTCGCAAGGTCAAGGGAAAGATGAGAAAATTATAAGTTATGCTTCTAGAGTGTTACGTGATCCTGAATTGAATTATTCAGTGATTGAAAAAGAGTTGCTAGCATGCTATTGGGCTAGCGCAAAATTTAGGAGTTATGTATGGGGCAGAAAGTTTGTAATTCTAACAGATCATAAACCGTTGGTTTACATTTTAAATGGTGATAAAATTAACTATACGACTCCTCGTATCGCACGCCTCACCACAAAATTGTTGCAGTATGACTTTCAGGTCAAGTATATTCCGGGGAAAGACAATTTCACAGCAGATTTCCTATCTCGTCTACCTATATGTGAAGAAAGTAATCTTGATTTGGAGGATGATGTGGAAGATTGTTTCGTAGCTGCAATTGATGCTGATGAGTCCAAGGTGTGCACTGAGACGGTGTGGAGAGAAGCTGAAAGCAGTGATGAGGTGTTGTCCATTGTTAAGCAGCATATTATCAAGGGTTGGCCTAAAGAAAGAAATGTGAATCCTGAAGTTCAGCCATATGTCAAGGTGGGTGATGAATTGTCAATTGAAAATGGAATCATATTGAGGAATGATAAATGTGTTCCCCCATGTGAGATCCGTACAAGGTTGGTGGATCATGCTCATGAGGGTCATCTTGGTGCCACTATGACTAAGAGACGTATTAGAGCTCACTATTGGTGGCCATCCATGGATAAGGATGTAGAAAGAGTGGTTGGTGGGTGTGTGGTGTGTAATGGTGCAGAAAAAGGGTTGAGGATTGCAAAACCTCCATTACAACCCATATCGTTACCAGACAAAGCTTGGGTCAAAGTTGGGGTCGATATGGTTGGACCTTTCAACTTTCTCCCCATTCAGATGCGTTATGCATTTGTGTTAATGGATTATTACAGTAAGTGGCCTGAAGTGCGTTTTTTTGCAAAGCCTACTGCTGGTAGTGCGATTCAGTTTCTCAAAGAGATTTTTTGGAGGGAAGGTTTTCCGGAAACCTTGATTTCTGACAATGGTGTACAGTTTGTGGGTCATGACATGGAAATGTTTCTGAGTGTATCTGGTGTGAAACACTTGAAAAGTTCTCTATACCATCCTCAAACAAATGGTTTAGTAGAGAGAATGAATAGGGTGGTTGTGGAGTGTATCAAATGGGCTAAAGCGAGTAAATTGTATGTGGAAGAAGCGGTGAATTCGATGTTGTGGTTCTATCGCACCACTCCACATTCTGTGACAAAAATCTCTCCTTTTGAACTGCTCAAAGGAAGACGTAGCACCTCAAGACTGTTTCCAGCGTGGTTAGCCAGAGCTGTCTCTGGTAAAATTCCCAATTCTGTGAACAAGGACGGGCTATTGGGTGAAGTAAAAAAAAATCAAGAAAAAATAAAAGCTAGGTATGACCTGAAGAATTCTACAAAAAAACTCTCACTCCAACCTGGAGATTTGGTGCGTGTCAAGTTACAGACATTTGTGAGGAAAGGGGAAGCCTGCTATGGTTCTCCTGTGAGGGTAATGAAAGTTTGTGGTAATGCCATCATGGTTGAGGGTGGTCAATGGTGGAATATGGGGAAGGTTGTAAAGGTTAAGGATGTTGGGCACCGTGAAGGGGTAGGAAGTGACTCCTCTGGGTCAGAGGGCATTCATCGAGAACACAAGGTGTTAGATTATCATTTGTTAGAACCCGACACCTTGAGGAGGTCTGTCCGTGAGAAACAGGTTCCGATCAAACTCAGGGAACATCATAGTATTTAGCAAGTTTGTTTTATGTTTTTTTATTTCATGGTCACGCTGATGTGATTGTTAAATGTTATGTAATGCCTAGGTTATTCAATTATTTTATGTATTTCCTGCTTATTGATGTAAGTTGTTCTAGTTGTTTAAAAACAAAAACGGAGATAATATGTTATGCTCAGGTTCGGCGCGCGCTGATGCGTGCCGAACCCGGACTGCCTGTGTCGCGCGGTGGGGGCTCGTGGAGAAAAAACGGCGGTTGGAGAGAGGGGAAGCTACGGGCGAGACGCGGTCTCGGCGCTGATGTTTGTTTGCGCATTAAGAATAAAGACAACTTAAAACTTTACCTCAGTGTCTTTAGAGTTGATTATAACAGGGTGGTGGGTCCAAATCCTCTTCTCACAATCAGAAAAAGCCTTGGTGTTTTTTATGTAAAGTAAAAGGCCATTGGGCAAGTGATGCCACTTGTCCAAAGAAAAACACCAAACCTCCTACCACCACAACCCCAACTGCAAATTCTAATGTCCCTAGTAATAACAGTGGTGGTGGGAAGTCTACTTCAAATAGCCAATCCAAGGGTGTAGCTGGGCTCACTATTGGCAGTGTAGTTGGGGTTGGTCTTGTTAGGGAGACCACAGAGGGTGTTTTAGTCTCTGATGATGACATTGGCTTTGCCACCTTGGTTGCTTGTCCCCTTAATATGGGTAAGTACAAGCAACTACCCCTAATTAACGGTGTTGAGGTTGAGGCCTACAGGGACACAGGAGCCAGTGTAACTATGGCTGTAGAGAAACTGGTCCACCCTGATCAACACCTACTTGGTCAGCAGTACCAAGTGACTGATGCTCACAATAATACACTTAGCCACCCCATGGCTGTTGTGAATCTCAACTGGGGGTGGGGGGGGGGGTTACTGGTCCAAAGAAAGTTGTGGTAGCCACTGAATTACCTGTAGATTGCTTAGTAGGCAATGATTTGGAGATATCAGCTTTGGCTGAAGTGGAGTTGGAGGCTCATGCAGCAATGCTGGGCATTCCTGGGAATATTTTTGCTTTAACCAGGACTCAGGCCAAAAAGCAAAAAGGACAGGGAAACTTGGATCCTGGAACAATGGACCAAGTGCTCCCAAAAGCTAGGAGTAGGAAGGGTAAATCCTTGCCCACTATCCCTCCCTCACCAGAAGATTCCCCTTTTGAGGAAGAGGAATCCTCTCCCTGTGCAGAACCTACACCAGATGAGCTAGCAGCAGACACTGCTGAGCTTTTGGGTGCAGGGAGGCCTGCTAGGGAAGAGCTGAGTGTGGCACAGCAGACCTGTCCCACACTATAGGGTTTGAGACATCAAGCTGTCAAACAGCAAAATGGGGATGTCAGTGAGAGCCATAAGGTGTATTGGGAAGACAACCTCCTGTATACTGAGTCAAGGGACCCTAAACCTGGAGCTGCCAGGAGATTGGTCATCCCTTTGCAATACAGAGAGTTTCTTCTTACCTTGGCACATGACATTCAGTTGGCTGGGCATTTGGACCAAAGTAAAACTTGGGACAGGCTTGTTCCCCTGTTTCACTGGCCTCATATGTCAGAGGACACCAAAGAGTTTTGTTGCTCTTGTGTGACCTGCCAAGCCAGTGGCAAGACTGGTGGCACTCCAAAGGCCCCCTTAATTCCACTTCCTGTGGTTGGGGTGCCCTTTGAAATGGTAGGCGTTGACATAGTTGGCCCCTTTGACCCTCTAACAGCTTCAGGCAATAGGTTTATCCTGGTGGTAGTGGACCATGCCACTAGGTACCCTGAAGCCATCCCCTTACGGACCACTACAGCTCCTGCAGTGGCAAAGGCCCTCCTGGGAATCTTTTCCAGAGTAGGATTCCCTAAGGAAGTGGTGTCAGACAGAGGTAGTAACTTCATGTCTGCATACTTCATAGTAATGTGGAAGGAGTGTGGTGTAACATACAAGTTCACTACTCTGTTTCATCCACAAACAAATGGTCTGGTTGAGAGGTTTAATAAAACTCTCAAAGGTATGATAATGGGACTCCCTGAAAAACTCAGAAGGAGATGGGATATCCTGTTACCTTGCCTCCTTGTTGCTTACAGGGAGGTACCCCAAAAAGGAGTGGGCTTTAGCCCCTTTGACCTCCTCTTTGGGCACCCTGTGAGAGGCCCCCTTGCACTTGTTAAGGAGGGTTGGGAACAACCTTTAAAAGCTCCTAAACAGGACATTCTGGACTATGTACTTGGCCTAAGATCAAGAATGGCTGAGTACATGAAAAAGTCCAGTAAAAACCTTCCGGCCAGCCAGAAGCTGCAAAAGCAATGGCATGACCAGAAGGCTGTCCTGACCCAGTACCACCCAGGACAGAAGGTGTGGGTATTGGAGCCTGTGGCCCCAAGAGCACTCCAGAACAAATGGAGTGGACCCCATCTAATTGTAGAGAAAAAGGGTGAGGTTACCTACTTGGTAGACCTGGGCACTGCCAGGAGTCCCCTTAGGGTGCTCCATGTTAACCGCCTAAAACCTTACTATGACAGGGCTTATCTCACACTGCTCATGGCAACTGATGAGGGACAAGAAGAAGAGAGTAACCCTCTTCCTGATCTCTTCTCCACCACTGAAGCTGAGCTGAAAGATAACTGTGTAAATCTTTTAAGTCAGTTTTCTGAACTCTTCTCACTGATACCAGGTACCACTACTTGCTGTGACCATACAATCAATACTGGAGACAGTTTACCTGTCAAAAGTAAGATTTATAGGCAGCCTGACAATGTCAGGGACTGCATTAAACAAGAGGTTCAGAAAATGTTAGACTTAGGAGTGATTGAGCCTTCAGAAAGCCCATGGGCTAGCCCAGTGGTGCTTGTTCCTAAACCTCACAGTAAGGAAGGTAAAAGAGAGATGAGATTTTGTGTTGACTATAGAGGGCTCAACCAAGTAACCAAGACAGATGCTCACCCTATACCCAGGGCAGATGAGCTGATTGATACACTGGCTTCTGCCAGGTATCTGAGCACTTTTGATTTACCTGCAGGGTATTGGCAGATTAAATTATCAGAAGATGCAAAACCTAAAACTGCATTCTCAACCATGGGAGGGCACTAGCATTTCACTGTGATGCCCTTTGGTCTGAAGAATGCACCTGCCACTTTTCAAAGGTTGGTGAACACAGTCCTGCAAGGGTTGGGAGCTTTTAGTGCAGCATATCTAGATGATATATCTGTCTTTAGCTCCACCTGGGATGAGCACCTGGTCCACCTGTGGAAAGTTTTGGAGGCCCTGCAAAAGGCAGGTCTCACTATCAAGGCCTCAAAGTGCCAGATAGGGCAGGGGAAAGTGGTTTATCTGGGCTACCTGGTAGGTGGGGAACAGATTGCACCACTGCAGGGGAAGTTCCAGACCATCATGGAATGGGCTCCTCCTACAACTCAAACTCAGTTGAGAGCCTTTTTAGGCCTCACAGGGTATTATAGGAGGTTTATTAAGAATTATGGCTCCATTGCAGCTCCTCTTACTGACCTCACTAGTAAAAAGATGCCTAAAAAGGTATTGTGGACAGCTAGCTGTCAAAAAGCTTTTGATGAGCTCAAACAGGCCATGTGCTCCGCACCTGTCCTAAAAAGCCCATGCTACTCCAAAAAGTTCATAGTCCAGACTGATGCTTCTGAATTGGGGGTTGGGGAAGTGCTATCACAGCTTAATACTGAGGGCCAGGATCAACCTGTTGCTTTTATCAGCAGGAGGTTAACCCCTAGAGAAAAGATTTGGTCTGCCATAGAGAAGGAGGCCTTTGCTGTAGTCTGGGCACTGAAAAAGTTGAGACCATACCTGTTTCGTACTCACTTTATTGTTCAGACAGACCACAAACCTCTACTTTGGCTACAACAAATGAAAGGTGAAAACCCTAAATTGTTGAGGTGGTCTATATCCCTACAGGGAATGGACTATACAGTGGAACATAGACCTGGGAGTACCCACTCCACTGCAGATGGACTCTCCAGATATTTCCACTTAGACAATGAAGACTCATCTTGGCAAGGTTAGCCTTATTGTCCCTCATTTGGGGGGGGGGGGGGTTGTGTAGGAAATTACCATCTTGCCTGGCATGTTACCCCCATTTTTACTTGTATGTTAGTTTTTGCCTGTGTCACTGGGATCCTGCTAGCCAGGACCCCAGTGCTCATAAAGTATGCCCTGCATGTGTTCCCTATGTGGTGCCTAACTGTATCACTGAAGCTCTGCTAACCAGATTTATGCTGTCTCTGCTTTTAAAATTGTCACTGCAGGCTAGTGACTAATTTTACCAATTTTGATTGGCACACTGGAACACCCTTATAATTCCCTAGTATATGGTACTTAAGTACCCAGGGTATTAGGGTTCCAGGAGATCCCTATGGGCTGCAGCATTTCATTTGCCACCCATAGGGAGCTCAGACAATTCTTACACAGAGCTGCCACTGCAGCCTGAGTGAAATAACGTCCACGTTATTTCACACTCATTTTACACTGCACTTAAGTAACTTATAAGTCACCTATATGTCTAACCCTCACTTAGTGAAGGTTAGGTTAAAAGTTACTTAGTGTGAGGGCACCCTGGCACTAGCCAGGGTACCCCCACATTGTTCAGGGCAATTTCTCTGGACTTTGTGAGTGTGGGGACATCATTACACACGTGCACTACATATAGGTCAATACCTATATGTAGCTTCACCATGTTAACTCCGAACATGGCCATGTAACATATCTAGGATCATGGAATTGTCACCCCAATACCAGAATGGTATTGGGGTTACAACTCTATGCATCCCCGGGGCTCCAGCATAGAACCTGGTACTGCCAAACTAACTTTCCGGGGTTCTCTCTGCAGCTTCCGCTGCTGCCAAGCCTCAGACAGGTTTCTGCCCCCCTGGGGCCTGGGCAGCCCAGTCCTAGGAAGGCAGAACAAAGGATTTCCTCTGAGAGAGGGTGTCACACCCTCTCCCTTTGGAAATAGGTGTGAAGGGCCTGAGAGGAGTAGCCTCTCCTGGCCTCTAAAAATACTTTGAGGGGCACAAATGGTGCCCTCCTTGCATAAGCCAGTCTACACCAGTTTAAGGATCCCCCCAGCCCTGCTCTGCGCGCGAAACTGGACAAAGGAAAGGGGAGTGTCCGCTCCCCTGATCAGCACCTCCCAAGGGGAGGTGCCCAGAGCTCCTCCAGTGTGTCCCAGACCTCTGCCATCTTGGATGCAGAGGTGTGAGGGCACAATGGACACCTCTGAGTGGCCAGTGCCAGCAGGTGACATCAGAGACCCCTCTTAATAGGTGCTTACCTTTCTCTGTAGCCAATCCTTCTCTGAGTGCTATTTAGGGTCTCTCCTGTGGGTATCCCGTCAGATAACGAATGCAAAAGTTCACCAGAGTTCCTCTGCACTTCCCTCTTTATCTTCTGCCAAGGATCGACCGCTGACTGCTCCAGGATGCCTGCAAAACCGCAACAAAGTAGCAAGAAGACTACCAGCAACATTGTAGCACCTCATCCTGACGGCTTTCTCGACTGTTTCCTGGTAGTGCATGCTCTGAGGGCTGTCTGCCTTCACCCTGCACTAGAAGCCCAGAAGAAATCTCCCGTGGGTCGACGGAATCTTCCCCCTGCCAGCGTAAGCACCAAACTTCTGCATCACCGGTCCTCTGGGTCCCCTCTCATCCTGACGAGCGTGGTCCCTGGAACACAGGAGCTGGGTCCAAGTGTCCCTGACAGTCCAGTGGCCCTTCTGTCCAAATTTGGTGGAGGTAAGTCCTTTGCCTCTCCACGCCAGACAGTAATCCTGTGTACTGAGTGAACTGCAGCTGCTAGGGCTTCTGTGCACTTTTGCAAGACTTCCTTCGTGCACAGTCTAGCCCAGGTCCCCTGCACTTCGTCCTGGATTGCCCAATTCACTGAGTTGGACTCCGACTTCATGGGACCCCCTTTTGTTGTGCTGAGTTGACTGTCGTGCTCAGATCTTCTGAATGCCAGTTCAGGTGCTTCTGCGGGTGCTGCCTGCTTCTGCATGTGCTCTCCATATTGCTGAGCGCCCCCTCTGTCTCCTCCTCCAAAGGGCAACATCCTGCTCCTTCCTGGGCCCTGGCAGCACCCAAAACCTTCAAATGTGACTCTTGCAGCTAACAAGGCTTGTTTGTGGTCTTTCTGCGTGGAAACAACTCTGCATCCTCCAGCATGCTGTGGGACATCTTCTGACCAAAGGAGAAGTTCCTGGCACCTTCCGTTGTTGCAGAATCTTCAGCTTCTTCCACCCAGAGGCAGCCCTTTTGCATCTTCATCTGGGCTTTAGTGGGCTCTTGCCCCCCCTGGACACTTGCGTGTCTCTTGGACTTGGTCCCCTTCCTTTGCAGGTCCTCAGGTCCAGGAATCCTTCCTCATTGCTTTGCAGTCAGTTGCTGTCCTTGCAGAATCCCCTATCTCGACTTTACTGTCTTTCTGGGGTAATAGGGTAACTTTACTCCTACTTTTCAGGGTCTTGGGGTGGGGTATCTTGGACACCCTTAGTGTTTTCTTACACTCCCAGCGACCCTCTACACACTACACCAGGCCTGGGGTCCATTCGTGGTTCTCATTCCACTTTTGGAGTATATGGTTTGTGTTGCCCCTAGGCTTATTGTCTCATATTGTATTCTATTGTGTTCTACAGTGTTTGCACTACTTTTCTAACTGTTTACTTACCTGATTGTGGTTTGTGTGTATATTTTGTGTATTTTACTTACCTCCTAAGGGAGTATATCCTCTGAGATACTTAAATTCTCTAATGCATTTATAAACACATCACCTTGTTCCCTTTGTTTTTTTTAAATGCAATTATACGTTTTCAGACCATGAGGACGTAGGCAATGTAACAATATCTTCTTCCTTTTTTCCGCAGCGAAATCATATTCTTCATCACAAGTAGAAATATAATTTAAAAAATATTCTTGGCATTTCCTGCCATTTCATTGAGGAATTACCAATACCTGGTAAAAAGCTATTAACATTATTTACCATGCACCAGTTTTTTAAAGTCTTTTTTGGCTTTATTAAGGGTCACTTGGGGCTCTTCTGAGCGCCCTCCAGAGTTAGTTTATTTGCCTTCTTAATTTCTTAATTGGAAAATTTCCCTCCCAGGCATGTTGTGATATGCCATTGCTGTCGGTCCTCTGCCTTCAACGATTTACTGATTTGGCCTGTCATCCAGAGAACTGATCAATGGGTCCCACGAAGCCGGTGGTCAACTCAGCGAGTTGAGCAATGCAGGACGGAGTGCTGGGGACCTGGGCTAGGCTGTGCATGAAGGATTCCTTGCATAAGTTCACAGAAGCCCTAGCAGCTGCAGTTCACATAGTACACAGGATTACTGTCTGGAGAGGGGAGGCAAGGACTTACGTCCTTCAAATTTGGACACTTGGACCACCACCTGTGTTCCAAGGGCAACGCTCGTCAGGATGAGTGGGGGGCCCAGAGTACCGGTGACGCTGAAGTTTGGTGCCTGCTGGAGTAGGGGGAAGATTCCGTCGACCCACAGGAGATTTCTTCTGGGCTTCCAGTGCAGGGGCATGCACCACCAGGAAACAGTCGAAAAAGCCGGCAGGATGAGGCGCTACAATGTGGCTGGTATTCTTCTTGCTACTTTGTTGCAGTTTTGCAGGCATCCTGGAGCAGTCAGCGGTCGATCCTTGGCAGAAGTCAAAGAGGGAGATGCAGAGGAACTCTGGTGAATTCCTGCACGTCGTTATCTGAGGAAAAGACTACTGGAGAGACCATAAATAGCCCTCAGAGGAGGATTGGCCACCTAGTCAGGTAAGCACCTATCAGGAGGGGTTTCTGACGTCACCTACTGGCACTGGCCACTCAGAGGCCTCCACTGTGCCCTCACACATCTGGATTCAAGATGGCAGAGGTCTGGGACACACTGGAGGAGCTCTGGCAACCACCCCTGGGGTGGCGATGGACAGGGGAGTGGTCACTCCCCTTTCCTTTGTCCAGTTTCAAGCCAGAGCAGGGACTGGAGGTTCCCTGAACTGGTGTAGACTGGCTTATGCAAGGAGGGCACCATTTCCAGAGGCTACTCCTCCCCAGCCCTTAACACCTATTTACAAAGGGAGAGGGTGTCACACCCTCTCTCAGAGGAAATTCTTTGTTCTGCCTTCCTGGGACTGGGCTGCCCAGACCCCAGAAGGGCAGACGCCTGTCTGTGGGTTGGCAGCAGTGGTAGCTGTAGAGGAAACCCCAGAGAGCTGGTTTGGCAGTACCAAGGGTCCATAGTTGAGCCCCGGGGAAGCATGGGATTGGCACCCCAATACCAGATTTGGAATGGGGAGACAATTTCATGATTTTAGACATGTTACATGGCCATATTCGGAGTTACCATTGTGAAGCTACATATAGGTATTGACCTATATGCAGTGCACGCATGTAATGGTGTCCCCGCACTCACAAAGACCGGGGACATTGCCCTGAACTATGTGGGCGCACCTTGGCTTGTGCCAGGGTGTCCTCACACTTAGTAACTTTGCACCTAACCTTCACTAAATGAAGGCGTGACATATAGGTGACTTAAAAGTTACTTAAGTGCAGTGTAAAATGGCTATGAAATAATGTGTATGTTATTTCACTCAGGCAGCAGTGGCAGTCCTGTGTACGATTTGTCTGAGCTCCCAATGGGTGGCAAAAGAAATGCTGCAGCCCATAGGGATCTCCTGGAAACCCAATACCCTGGTTACCTAGGTACCACATACTAGGGAATTATAATGGTGTTCCAGTGTGCCAATTAGAATTGGTAAAAATGGTCACTAGCCTATAGTGACAATGTTAAAGGCAGAGAGAGCATAAGCACTGAGGTTCTGGTTAGCAGAGCCTCAGTGACACAGTTAGTCACTACACAGATACACACATTCAGGCCACAAACTATTAGCACTGGGGTCCTGGCTAGCAGGATCCCAGTGAGACAGGTAAAAACAAACTTACATACATGTGAAAAATGGAGGTAACATGCCATGCAAGATGGTACTTTCCTACACACGTCAATCAGCAGTGTGTCCACCACTACAGGGACCCCAGGCAACCCCACAAACACAGGACGATCAGGGACCTGGGGTCAGTGGCAGTGGGCACACGGTTCAGGGGGCAGAGGAATAGGACAACAGGGAAGCTGGGAGGACTGCTGTGTGACAGGGGGAGGGCAGGCCAAGGGAACCGACTCTCCACAAGGCACTCACCAACATCCTGGGAGCATACCACCATTCCCAGGAGTCCGCGGGCCAGATACTGGACAAGTTGCAGGAGACCCAGCGGCTGTAGGAGGGACAGTACCTGGGGATCATGGAGGACCAGAGGGACATCCACAACACCCTGGTCACCATTGCAGGGGTGCTGGCAGACATGGCCAGCACCATGAGGGATGCAGTGGCACACCAACGGGCCCCTGACACTATCCACACCGATGAACAGCCTTCCATCTCTGCTGCCGCTAGTGGACAGGAGGCCCCGCCACAGGAACAACAGGCCACCAGCACCACTCCCCCTGCAGAAGGAGAACCACTCACAAATGGTCCCTGCGATCCAGGCAGAAGCCAGAGAACATTGCCAAGATCCCCACCAGGAAATAAGACTCTCCTGATTGTCACCCTTGTGTCCCACTCTGCCACCATGTCCACCTTGAACTGCCATTGCTCCCCTTCCTATGCCCCCTTGGACATTGCACCTGTGCTACAAATAGACTGGACTCTAACCTGGATTTTCCTTCATCATCACCCCAGCCCATTGCACTTCCCCCTTTTCATCAGAGCACTGCAATAAACACACTTTGCAAAAATACAAGTATAGAGTATGTCAAATGATTTAAGTATGTATTCCTTTCACAATCTGTAGACATTGTACATAGACTGTACAGTGATGTATACATAGCTATGACCTGTAATGTGCTGCAGTCAATACACCAGGAGCCACAGGAGGGCACAAATATCTGCAAATAGACATGTTAAAGAGTACTATAAGTGGCCATAGTAGTAGGAACATCAGCCAGCCAGAGAAAATTCACTTCACAAAACAGCAATGGGTGAGGTTACAGTGTCTTACCTGTGTGTCTCTTGAAGTACTGTTGTATTATAGTTGTTCTGTTATCCACATCCTCTTCCTCTGCCTCCTCTTTGTCACTGTCCACAGGCTCCACCGCTGCCACACAACCATCTCCAGCTTCATCCTCCTGCAGAAAAGTCACCTGGCGTCTCAGGGCTAGGTTGTGCAACATGCAACGATGATCTGGCAGACCTTCTTGGGTGAGTAGCACAGGGTCCACCTGCCAGATGGAGTCACCTGAACCTGGCCTTCAGGAGGCCAAAGGTGCGCTCAATGATTCTCCTTGTTCGCCCATGTGCATCATTGTAACGCTCCTCTGCCCTTGTCATGGCATTCCTCACTGGGGTCAGTAGACATGAGAGGTTGGGGTAACCAGAGTAACCTGCAAATATTGAGGGATACCTGTTAGCCAGACACTCACTGTTAGGGCCAACCCCACACCCATATACCTACATACACTGGGTGGGGACTATGGGCTCATCTATTAGCCACACCCGGTGCCTCTGGAGTTGAGCCATCCCATATGGGATGCTGCTATTCCTCAGGATATAGGCATCATCCACAGACCCAGGATACTTTGCATTCATATGGGGGATGTCCTTGTCCGCCAGGCACACTATCTGCCCATTCATAGAGTGAAAGTGCTTTTGATTTCTGTACACCTGTTCATTTCTCAAGGTGGGGACAAAGACAATATGTGTACCATCCATAGAACCAATGATGTTGGGAATATGTCCCATTGCATAGCAGTCAGCCTTCACTGTGGCCAAATCCTCCACCTGGGGGAAAACAATGTAGCTGCGCATGTGTTTCATCAGGGCAGACAACACTCTGGTCAGCACGTTTGAGAACATAGGCTGTGACATCCCTGCTGCCATTGCCACTGTTGCTTGGAAGGAGCCACTTGCCAAGAAATGGAGCACTGATAGGACTTGCACAAGAGGGGGGATCCCAGTGGGATGACAGATGGCTGAGATCAGGTCTGGCTCAAATTGGGCACACAACTGTTGGATTGTGGCCCTATCAGGACTGTAGGTTAGGATGATGTGCATGTCCTCCATTGTTGCCAGGTCCACCAGGGGCCTGTACACGGGGGTATGTCTCCATCTCCTATTTATCCTCAGCGGTTGAACTCTAGGGTGAAAAATGGTGAGCAAATGGTCATATTAAAAACATATCCTCTGAGTAAAATGCCTTGCATGTTGTGACAGAAACAGTATGTTATCGTGTAGTCCTGTATATGTGCCTATGTCTGCTGTGACGCAGTTAGGTGCCATGGCCTGTTCCCCCCTGAAATGGCGGCCGCCTGACAAGTGGAAATGAGGTAATTCCGCTGACATTGTGCGCCGGTACGGGAGGCGGTCGAGGACCGCCGTGCAACACCTCCTTGGTTATCATTGGGCTTGTGGATTCCAGTAGCCAATGGTGATGTACGCCGGAGGTGACGGAACTCACCACCGCGGACGTGACCGCCATTTTCTGTCTGTTCACTCACTTGCTACCTGTCCTTCAACAGGAGAGGACCTACACTGCAAGTGCTGCTGTGTCTGGAAGCCACCATGGCTCGAGTGTCTGGGGAAAGCACCCCTGCGTTCAATTCAGAGTAGTTGGAGAGACTAGTGGATGGGCTCCTACCCCAGTACCGTTTACTTTATGGTCCTCCAGACCAACAGGTGAGTACACTGTGAGCACGATGCATGGTGCATGAATGCATGGAGTGCTGTGTGTGTAAGCCTTGTGCAAGGGGGGTGGCTGAGAGGTCCTGGGCAGAGTGCTGCATGTATGTGGTCAATGTATGTGCGTAAGGGGATGGGAGGGATATAGTGGTCCATGAGTGTAACAGGCCGGATGGTATGGCTGATACCATTTCTTATGTATCATTGTCTGCAGGTCAGCGCCCACCAGAAAAAGGGTATTTGGCATGCCATCGCCAAGGACGTGCGGACCCTGGGGGTCTTTGACAGGCGTATCACTCACTGTCGCAAACAGTGGGAGGACCTGAGCCGCTGGGCAAGGAAGACGGCAAAGGCCCAGCTGGGGATGGCCTCCCAACGAGAAAGGGGTGCCCGTTGAACCCTGATCCCCCTGATATTCTACATTATGGCGGTGGCCTACCCGGAGTTGGATGGGTGCTTGAAGGTATCAAAGCAGCCACAAGGGGGTGATTACAGTTTCAGATTCTGAATATTGCGCGTGGTGAGGTGTTATCTGGGTGGGGTATGTGGGCCTCTGGGTGCCCCTATGCCAGGACAAATATGGCAGGGTAGGATCCATTTTGGGCAGGCTCTGAGGCACTCCAGCCCCAAATATTCTAGTGGACATCTACTACAGTGCAGGGTCCTGTGGGTTTCAGGTGAGCTGCTATTGGTGTTAGGCATTGTACTCCATTGCCTGGTGACTAGCATTGACTAGCACTGTAACTGGTAGTACATGGACTAGTGCATAGGGCTGTTCCCTGTGTGTTGTGTACGCCAACAGTGGTATTGTTGCTGGCATTGACCAAGCGTATCCTTTGTCTATCCCCCCTTTTTGTTTTGTCATCCTGTGCTTATGTGCATTAGCATCATCTGGCGGAGGAGCAGATGCACCGGCAACGGAGGCAGCTGCATCCCACATGGCCCAGGAGGCCGAATCCACAGGGGGTGAGGGCAGCAGTGGGACAGAGGGAGAGGGGAGCACCACGGTAGAGACTGGAGGGGACAGTTCTGACAGCGATACCTCCTCCGATGGAAGCTCCCTGGTGGCCACCCCAACTACAGGTACAGTCGCCACCCCCGTACCAGCACTGCCCTCCCAGCAGCCCCTCAGCATGTTTCCCATGCCTGCTCACCCAGGAGGGTGGGCATCTCCTTCGCCCCAGGCACCTCAGGCCCTGCCCCAGTCAGCCCTGCTTCCCTCAGTGAGGAGTCTATTGACCTCCTGCGATCCATCTCTGTTGGGCAGTCAACCATAGTGGATGCCATCCAGGGTCTGGCAGGGCATTTACAACAAACAAATGCATTCCTGGAAGGCATTCACTCTGGCGTGGCGGCCCAACAGAGATCATTCCAGACTCTGGCCAACTCCCTGATGGCAGCCATTGTCGCTTTCTCTAGCCTCCCCCCTTCAACTTCCTCTACCCAGTCCCATTCCCCTCAACTCCCGCCTATCCCAAGCACACCATCAGACCGGCATGCACCCAAATCAGCACACAGAAGTGGCTCAGGCAAACACAAGCACCACACTTCATCCCACAGGCACTCACACAAGCACCATCCAGATGCAGACACACCAACATCCACTGCCTCCACTGTGTCCTCCTCCTCCTCGTCTTCCACCTCCCTCCCAGTAGCGGCTCCACTCACACCTGCATGCGCTACATCCTCATCCACTACCCCCATCACTAGCACGCCTATCACTACACGGCCCTCACTGGCAGTCACCACCCCCACATCCATGCACACGTCCCCTGTGTCCTCTCCCACTGTGTCTGTGCCCCCTCCTCCCAGGGTACACAAACACAAGCACTCAGACACCCAACAGCCATCCACCTCACAACAGCATCCAGCCCATGCACCTGCACCTAAACACAGCAGACACCTCCTACCACCACTCCCTCTTCCTCCACTCCCAAACCTTCACCCGCTTCAAGCCCCAGTGTCCCTAAAAAGCTTTTCCTCCCCACCCTTGACCTATTCCCTGCCCCTCCCCCCGTTCTTCACTTCGGGCCAGGGTGGTCAGGACCCAGGCTAGCACCTCAGCCTATCAGTCCAAGGCCACTGTTGTTTCTGCAGCCACTGCAGTTGTGAAAGGCTCAGAGAGGACACTTGTCCACACAGCCAGTGTGCCAGCACCAGATTCCAAGGGCAAAAAGGAAGCACCAGCTGGCAAAGGCAAGGAGGCACCACCAGCTGCCAAAAGCAAGGAGGCACCACCAGCTGGCAAAGGCAAGGAGGCACCACCAGCTGGCAAAAGCAAGAAGGGGCCACCAGCTGCCAAGGGCAGGAAGGGACCACCAGCTGCCAAGGGCAATGAGAAAGCCACAGACGCCACAAGCAGGATGGATCTGGAACCTGGTGCTGGAGCAGCGTCTGTGCAAACAACACCAGCCATGGCACTTCAGCTGTCCAAGGCTCCAGGGGAAGGGTGGACCCTCCCCCCACCACAGGCAGCACCACTACCTACACCTCCACTAGCACCACTGCCAGCAGCAGCAGCCCCAGTTGGCAGCCGTCTGAGGCTACAGGGGAAGGGCTGGAGCCTCCCCACACTACAGGCAGCACCACGGCCAGCACCGCCGCCAGCACCACCACCTGCACCAGCACCACTGCCAGCAGAAGCAGCCCAAGTGGGCAGCCGTCCGAGGCTGCAGGGGAAGGGCTGGAGGCTCCCCCCACCACTGCCTGCACTGCCACCACCACTGCCACTGCCACCACTGAGCAGCCGTCACCACCGGCGGGCAGTGTGTAGTCATGCCTCCATGAGCTGTAGTGCGTCCTGCACCCTTCAAAAACTGTAAGACCAAGGTGAGAGACTGTGACCATGGGTAGGTCACTCCCCCTGCCGCTGCAGCTCCTCCAGCTCCTCCAGGTTCCTGAGTTCCTGAGACCCACCTCACAGTAAGTACCCCCCACCTCCCAGCCCCTCGCTCTGCCCCGCGCTACTCACCCTCTCTCCTGCTCCTGCTTCTTTTCTTCTTTTCTTCTTCTCTGTTCTTCCTCCTCGCTCCTCGTCTGTAATCTTCTTCTGAACTCTTCTTTTCCCCGTCTTCTCTCTTCTTCTGTGTACTTCTCAGCCTCTCCTGTCGCCTCTCTTCTTCCTCATCTTCTTCTGTGGTCTTCTGCCCTCTGTTCTTCGTTTTCTGTATCTTCTTCTGTGTTCTTCTGTGTTCTTCTGTGTTCTTCTGTGTTCTTCTGTGTTCCTCTGTGTTCTTCTGTGTTCTTCTGTGTTCTTCTGTTCTTCCGGTCTTCCTTTCTTCTGTTCTTCCGGTCTTCTGTTCTTCATTTCTTCTGTTCTTCCGGTCTTCTGTCTTCTATCTTCTGCCTTCAGCTCTTCTGCCTCCTCCGTCTTCTTCTCCCCGCGCCTGCCCTCCTGCCTCTTCCCTCTCCCTCACTCGCATCCCCCTCTCTATCTCCCCTATCTAACCCGTTCACTATCTACCTCCCTCACTCCTCCTATCTACCTATCTCTCTATCTCTCTATCCCACTATCTAACTCCCTCACTCTCCACCTCCTCCTATCTTCCTATCTCTCTATCTATTTCTCTATCTATCGATTTCTCTATCTATCTATTTTCTCTATCTATTTCTCTATCTCTCCCCCCTCCCGCCACCCCCTCTATTACCTATCTTCCTATCCTCTCACTCTACCTCTCACCCTCACCCACCTCTACAACCCCCCCTCCCCTATCTTCACAACCCTACTCCTATCTTTCTCCCTAATCTCCTAAACCTCCTAACACTCACCCCCCTCCACCCTTAAATCCCCCTCCCCCATCTCTTCTCACTCTACCTGTCCCCCCTCCCTCGCGCTTTCCCGCCGCGACCTCCTGCACGCCCCCGCCCCCCAGCTCCCATTCGCCCCCAGCTGACACCTCCCCCCCCCCCCTCCTACCTCATATGGCGGCTGCTGCGCGACAGTGGTAGCGACCCTTGACCAAAGGGTAGGTCGATCCCCCTGCCGCTGCAGCTCCCCCAGCTCCTCCAGGTTCCTGAGTTCCTGAGACCCACCTCACAGTAAGTACCCCCCACCTCCCAGCCCCTCGCTCTGCCACCCGCTATACTCACCCTCTCTCCTGCTTCTTTTCTTCTTTTCTTCTTCTCTGTTCTTCCTCCTCGCTCCTCGTCTGTAATCTTCTTCTGTACTCTTCTTTTCCCCGTCTTCTCTCTTCTTCTGTGTGCTTCTCAGCCTCTCCTGTCGCCTCTCTTCTTCCTCATCTTCTTCTGTGGTCTTCTGCCCTCTGTTCTTCGTTTTCTGTATCTTCTTCTGTGTTCTTCTGTGGTCTTCTGTGTTCTTCTGTGTTCCTCTGTGTTCTTCTGTGTTCTTCTGTGTTCTTCTGTTCTTCCGGTCTTCCTTTCTTCTGTTCTTCCGGTCTTCTGTTCTTCTGTTCTTCTGTTCTTCTGTTCTTCCGGTCTTCTGGTCTTCTGTCTTCTATCTTCTGCCTTCGGCTCTTCTGCCTCCTCCGTCTTCTTCTCCCTGCGCCTGCCCTCCTGCTCCTGCCTCATCCCCCTCCCTCACTCGCATCCCCCTCTCTATCTCCCCTATCTAACCCGTTCACTATCTACCTCCCACACTCCTCCTATCTACCTATCTCTCTATCTCTCTATCCCACTATCTAACTCCCTCACTCTCCACCTCCTCCTATCTTCCTATCTCTCTATCTATTTCTCTATCTATCGATTTCTCTATCTATCTATTTTCTCTATCTATTTCTCTATCTCTCCCCCCCTCCCGCCACCCCCTCTATTACCTATCTTCCTATCCTCACACTCTACCTCTCACCCTCACCCACCTCTACAACCCCCCTCCCCTATCTTCACAACCCTACTCCTATCTTTCTCCCTAATCTCCTAAACCTCCTAACACTCACCCCCCCTCCACCCTTAAACCCCCCTCCCCCAGCTCTTCTCACTCTACCTGTCCCCCCTCGCGCTTTCCCGCTGCGACCTCCTGCACGCCCCCGCCCCCCAGCTCCCATTCGCCCCCAGCTGACCCCTCCCCCCCCTCCTACCTCATATGGCGGCCACTGCGCGACTGCGCAGCGGGCACGCTGCTGGCGCACCGGAGGCGCGCCAGAGGCAAGCCCGTCTGCGCCCGTCCGCGCCTGGCCCGCGCCCAGCGCCACGACCCCTGGTCCCCAGCTCTCCCAAGCCCTGCTGATCCGCTACGACCCCACCACCCTCCATGCCCTCAACCCAGGACGCTCCAACACCTGCTTCCAAGCTCATCCCAAACGCACCCATGGACCCTTCGCCTGCAACTCCTGCAAACGCATCTTCCACCACGCAACTACCACGACCACAAGCCCACGCGTCATCAACCACCTCAAGTGCATCCTAGTCAATGCTCGCTCCGTCCACAAACACGCCGTTGAACTCTGGGACCTCCTGGACTCCACAGCACCGGACGTCGCCTTCATTACGGAGACCTGGATGAACGCCTCCTCTGCTCCAGACATCGCCACCGCCATCCCCGAAGGCTACAAGATCTCCAGGAAAGACCGCACCAACCAAGCAGGAGGAGGTATCGCCATCGTGTTCAAAGACTCCATCAGCGTCACCACCTCCACCGAAGACACCCCTCTCGCCGCTGAACACCTGCATTTTCAGATTCGCACCGACCCGAGGACCACCCTCATAGGATCCCTCATCTACCGTCCTCCCGGACCACGCGCCCCTTTCAGCGACGCCATCGCCGACTTCATCTCCCCGCACGCCCTCGCCTCACCGGACTACATCCTCCTAGGCGACCTCAACTTCCATCTGGAACAAAACAACGACCCCAACACCACCACCCTGCTCGCCAACCTCGCCAACCTCGGCCTCAAACAACTGGTGAACACCGCCACCCACATCGCCGGACACACGCTCGACCCTATCTTCTCCGCCAGAAAACACATCTTCTTCAGCAACGCCTCTGCCCTACACTGGACCGACCACAGCTGCGTCCACTTCAAATTCCGACGCGAGACCCGCCACCTCCGCACTCAACCCATCCCTCGTCGACAGTGGAACAAGATCCCTGAAGAGCAACTCTTCTCCGCACTCGCTGCCAACCAACCCACCCTCACCACCGACCCCAACGACGCAGCCCTCAACCTCACAAACTGGATCTCCAACTGCGCAGACAACCTTGCTCCCCTCAAATGCACGCATCGACAGACCAACACCAATAAACCTCTCTGGTTCTCTGACACCCTCAAAGAATCAAAGAAAACTTGTCGCGCCCTTGAGAAAGCCTGGCGCAAGGACCATACCGCTGACAACATGACCGCCCTCAAGAACGCTACCCGCGAACACCACCACCTGATTCGCGCTGCCAAAAGGAACTTTTTCACCGACAGACTGGACAAAAACAGCCACAACAGCAGAGAACTCTTCAGCATCGTCAAGGAGTTCTCCAACCCCAGCGCCAACGCCAACGCCGTCACGCCCTCACAAGATTTGTGCGAATCCCTCGCCACTTTCTTCCATCGCAAGATCAGCGACCTCCATGACAGCTTCGGACACCAGACCCAACCAAACACCACCGAACCCGCATCCCCGACCATCACCCTCAACAACTGGACCCACATCAACACAGAAGAAACCAAATCCATCATGAACTCTATCCACTCCGGTGCCCTGCCCGCACTTCATCTTTAACAAAGCCAACAAGATCATCGCCCCGCACCTCCAGACCGTCATCAACTCTTCTTTTTCTTCTGCTACCTTCCCCGAATGCTGGAAACACGCCGAAGTCAACGCCCTACTAAAGAAACCTACGGCTGACCCGAGCGACCTGAAAAACTTCCGCCCCATCTCTCTTCTGCCTTTCCCACCCAAAGTAATAGAGAAGACCGTCAACAAACAGCTGACCAACTTCCTGGAAGACAACAACCTGCTCGACCCCTCACAAACCGGATTCCGAACCAACCACAGCACTGAAACCGCCCTCATCTCAGTCACAGACGACATCAGAACCCTGATGGACAACGGTGAAACATTCGCCCTCATTCTTCTCGACCTCTTGGCTGCCTTTGACACCGTCTGTCACTGCACCCTAATCACCCGCCTCCGCTCCACCGGGATCCAAGGCCAGGCCCTGGACTGGATCGCCTCCTTCCTCGCAAACCGTTCCCAAAGAGTTTACCTCCCTCCGTTTCGCTCAGAACCCACCGAGATCATCTGCGGCGTACCTCAAGGCTCATCACTCAGCCCGACACTCTTCAATGTCTACATGAGCCCCCTCGCCAACATCGTACGCAAGCACAACATCATCATCACCTCCTACGCCGACGACACCCAACTTATACTCTCCCTCACCAAGGACCCCGCCAGCGCCAAGACCAACCTACAAGAGGGTATGAAGGACGTCGCAGATTGGATGAGGCTCAGCCGCCTAAAGCTGAACTCTGAAAAAACGGAAGTCCTCATCCTCGGCAACACCCCGTCCGCCTGGGACGACTCCTGGTGGCCCACGGCCCTCGGCACCGCACCGACCCCCACAGACCACACCCGCAACCTCGGCTTCATCTTGGACCCTCTTCTCACCATGACCAAGCAAGTCAACGCCGTGTCCTCCGCCTGCTTCCTCACCCTCGGCACGCTCCACAAGATCTTCCGCTGGATCCTCGCCGACACCAGAAAAACCGTGACCCACGCCCTCGTCACGAGCCGCCTGGACTACGGCAACAGCCTCTACGCCGGGACCACAGCCAAACTCCAAAATCGCCTGCAACGCATTCAAAACGCCTCGGCCCGCCTCATCCTCGACGTTCCCCGCAGCAGCCACATCTCCGCACACCTGAGACACCTGCATTGGCTCCCAGTCAGCAAAAGGATCACCTTCCGACTTCTCACCCACGCACACAAAGCCCTCCACGACAAGGGACCGGAATACCTCAACAGACGCCTCAGCTTCTACGTCCCCACCCGCCTCCTCCGCTCCTCTGGCCTCGCACTCGCTGCTGTCCCTCGCATCCGCCGCTCCACGGCGGGTGGGAGATCTTTCTCCTTCCTGGCGGCCAAGACCTGGAACTCCCTCCCCACCAGCCTCAGGACCACCCAGGACCACTCCGCTTTCCGGAGATTCCTAAAGACCTGGCTGTTCGAGCAGCGATAACCCCCCCTTTTCCCCTAGCGCCTTGAGACCCGCACGACTGAGTAGCGCGCTTTATAAATGTTAATGATTTGATTTGATTTTGATTTGATTTGACCTTGCACTCCCCAAGATCTGCATCACAGGGCACAAAGCCGCCTCCAGAACCAGAAGAAGACATCCACTCACCCTCTCCTTGCCAGGCTGAAGCACACTGGGCACAAAGCCCCCTCCAGAACCAATGGAGAAGCCATCTGTATTGCTACATGCACTACATGCAAGGTGAACAGTGGTGCAGGGTAAGGGCAATGAAATATATGATGGACCATTGGCCTCTGCTTCCATTTTGCATTGGGTCACGACTCCATTTTGTCGAGTCTGTTTCTGTGCATGAAGCACTGTTCTGTGTTTGGTGAACAGTGGTAAAGGGTAAGGGCAATGAAATATATGATGGACCATTGGCCTCTGCTTCCATTTTGCATTGGGTCACGACTCCATTTTGTCGAGTCTGGTTCTGTGCGTGAAGCACTGTTCTGTGTTTTTCCACAAGCTTCTGCAAGCTGCACAGTGGGGTGCTTTTCTGCTCAACTTCGCTCCATCTGCCTGGTACAGAGGGCGCTATTTACATTCCACAAGCTATCAGTTAGGACAGGGGGATGCGCCTGTATTCAAGGAGGAATGCAAGCTTCACCTTGGAGCCCTATTGTGGCAACCTGGCCTGTTCAGAGGAGAAGTCTCGAAGGGTGAACAAGGTACCGCTGATTGCTCAATTTGTAAAGGAGGGGGTCCTTTTCTAGAAAAGACTCCTGGGTGTTAGTAAGTACTATAAAGGTCAGGAGCCCTGATGGACTGGTTTAGGAACTCTCTTCTGGGTTGGACGCAACAGCAGGAGGACTGATTGTCCCGAACGAGACTCCCTGCGCCAGTAGATTTGGGTTCCCCGGCTTGGTGTACGGTGGAGGGATGCAGAATCTCTTTTCGGTGAAGTCTTTCAATTTATAAGCATTGAAGCATATTGTGTGTGTATGAAATATGCACTTATTCTTGCAGATATTTTCATGTTATTTTTCATGACATCACAGAGTGTTCATGTTCTCGCAGTTATCCTCATGTTATTTTTCATGTCAGTGTGGTCAGTTTTGCTATATGAGAACCTGCCCCATAAATAAACTTGATTATCCTACTTATTAAGGTGTTTGAGAGTGATTGTTTCACATTGTGCCCTAAACTATACTGAAGTGCATAGTTCTGCTATTCTGAAGAGTGAAGCAACACATCATCCACTTGAGAGAATGTAACCTTACACTCCCCAGGACCAAGCAGTGGGCAGACCATCCACTAGAGAGACTGTGGCTTTGCACTCCGCAGGACCAAGCAGTAAGCAGAACACCCACTGGAGAGACTGTGGCTTTGCACTCCCCAGGACCAAGCAGTGGGCACACCACCCACTAGAGAGACTGTGGCTTTGCACTCCCCAGGAACAAGCAGTGGGCAGACCACCCACTTGAGAGACTCTGGCCTTGCACTCCCCAGGACCAAGCAGTGGGCAGACCACCCACTAGAGAGACTGTGGCTTTGCACTCCCCAGGACCAAGCAGTGGGCAGATCACCCACTAGAGAGACTGTGGCTTTGCACTCCCCAGGACAGAGTGATGGGCATGTGGCCCCCTCCAGGAGCAGTGGCATTGTACCATCTTCCGGCTAAGGTGCCTCCCTTACCTTCCTGTGTATTTTCGACGTGATGCCACATCAGTGTTTTCTCCATACTGAGGCAGGAGTCAAGTAGGGCCTTGGCCTATGTGATATCGCCCTGTGGGCCACGGACATTATGGAATGGGCAGTGTCCCTCCATTTGTATATATTGTAGATACTGTTTTTGGCTTTGAGGATGTATTTCTAGAACTTTCTATTATTACACTGACTTTACTCACTTCCTTTGTCCTTGCGTTATTCCTGAGGTGTACGGGGTGGATATGTAATGTTGTTGCATCTGTTTGTGTGTATGTTGTTGGGGGTGGGGTGTTGCGTGTTGCATGTGTGTGTGTCATTCTCCCCCCCCCTGGTGTGCTAGGTGTGGTAATCACTGTGGTCGTCTTCGCCACCGTTGGTATTACTGGTATAGGAGGAGATAAACCAGCATGGGGAACACCTGTAGTTCAGGCTCCATGGCGTCATGGTTCTTCCTTGAGTGTCCAGAGGTGAGTTGTTTACCTTCTGTGTACTGCTTCCGCTGTGCTTTTGATGGCGTTGGTACTGCACCGAAAAAGCTGGGGAATTGGCGTGTTGTAATAGGGTGGGCGGTACATTTTCTTCCGCCTGTCTGTTGGCGGTTACCGCCGCGGTCCTTGTTTCTACCGCCGTGGCAGTTGGTGTGTTAAAGTGGCTGTCTGTGTTGCCGGTTTCCGCCATGGTCATAATTCAATTTTTTTTACCGCCGGCCTGTTGACGGTATTACCGCCGCTTTATCACAGACCGCCAGGGTTGTACTGTGGGCCAGTGTTCAACATCATGCAATCAACGGAAGAAACTGAAATGTGAAATATCTATTGGAGATGTTACCATTACTATTACTGCAGACTTAGGGTCGCCTTACACAATTATAAACTAAATGATTTGGTTGAAGAAATCTAAATACATTATGGGTGGAGATCTAGATACACCTGATATTTCTCCGAAACGTTTCACTGGCGAACCAATTCATTTGTTACTCTACAGGAAACTATTGTTTTTATTTAAGGATAGGGAAGCAGAATGTAAAATTAATGTTTTCAAATATGGTCCTTTTGTTTTAGGTTGGTGGGATCAAGGTGCATTCTTGATCCCAATAGCACGGAACCTGTTTCTGTGATTCAAGATGAGGACATCAATGAGGAATCTATAAAAGGTTTATTTCCAGATGTGTTTCTGCTACTATTGGTAATTTGAAAACATTCCAACACAGAGGCCCTCATTATGACATTGGCGGTAAACTGCCAACCATATTATGACACACACATACCAATCCGTCATTATACAGCCACACACACAAGTGCGTCAGCCCAAAGGTCAGTGATAAACTGGCGGTATCCAAGCCCACACAGTTACGCCAACAGAACTACACCCACAACATTATGACCTACGAATCGCCGCAGCGTACATTCAATGGCGGTAAACCATTGGCGGTACATACCGCCGTGCTCAAAATATACATACTCCAACAACACAACACAACATTGGACAATTCAAACTACACACACCTGACACATATACACACACCACACCACTATAAAACACACACCCACACTACCCACAACCCTTTATGAATACAAACTATTGCCAACAGAGAGTGAGACAGCAAGAGCACCCACACAACCAGAGCCACATACCACCATCACCTATACCCCACACGTGCACCTTACATCACACACCCCAACACATCACCCCACACACCCTCACCCATACCACCCACACCACACTCATGGCACCACAACAACACCCCAGGTTCTCTGAGGAGGAGCTAAGGGTCATGGTGGAGGAAATCATCCGGGTAGAGCCACTGCTATTTGGATCACAGGTGCATTAGACATCCATTGCTAGGAAGATGGAGCTATGGCGGAGGATCGTGGTCAGGGTCAATGCTGTGGGACAGTACCCAAGAACAAGGGATGACATCAGGAAGAGGTGGAACGACCCACGGGGGAAGGTACGTTCCATTGTAGCTAGACACCAGCTCGCAGAACAGAGGACTGGTGGTGGACCCCCACCTCCTCCCCCACAACTTAAAACATGGGAGGAGCAAGTCTTGGCAATCATGCATCCTGAGGGTCTGGCAGGAGTAGGAGGAGGACTGGACTCTGGTAAGTAAAATCTCAATTACTATCACCCCGACCTGCATGTCATCACATACCCCCACCTCTACCCTCACTCCCATCACTCCACCACCTCCAACATACCCCACCATCACAACCCACTCATCCCAATACCATGCTCTGCATGCAGCACCATTGCATGGACACCCCTTACAGACCTGCATGGACACCTATCACCACAGCATGCACACTAGAGAGAATCACCTAGCCCACCAAATAACAACTCACACATGGAAAAGCTGCCAGGGCAATAACAACCATAGAGGGCAACACACCCATTCACAATATGTCACACGCAGAAACAATAACACTGCATGTACATCCCCATAGGTAACCCACCCAATGTCACCGGCGAAGAGGAGCCAGCCACATCCAGCCCCCCCCCCAGAAGAGGCCTGCTTTGATGACAGCAGCTCTGGTCGCCTGCATCTGGATGAGCAACCTTGCCCAGCAGGGATCTCCGGACTGTTGGTTACCCAGGCACAGTCACACACCACCACAGAGCCTCCCCCCTCAGGAAACACCACCACAGCACCCAACCAGCAGGCCCATACCTCTGTCCCCAGGACACGTCAATCAGCAGTGTGTTCACCACAACAGGGACCCCAGGCCACCCCACAAACACAGGACGATCAGGGACCTGGGGTCAGTGGGCACACAGTTCAGGGGGCAGAGGCACAGGACAACACGGAAGCTGGGAGGACCGCTGTGCGACAGGGGGAGGACAGACCCAGGGAACCGACTCTCCAGGAGGCACTCGCCGCCATCCTGGGATCATGCCAACATTCCCAGGAGACCCTGGGCCAGATAATGGACAAGTTGCAGGAGAACATGCGGCTGCAGGAGGGACAGTACCTAGGGATCAGGGAGGAGTTGAAAGACATCAACACCACCCTGGTCACCATTGCAGGGGTGCTGGCAGACATGGCCAACAGTATGAGGGAGGCATTGGCACACCACCGTGCCCCTGACACCTGCCAAACCACTGAACAGCCCTCCACCTCCGCTGCCACTAGTGGACAGGAGGCCCTGCTACATGAACGACAGGCCACCAGCACCCTACCCCCTGCAGAAGGAGAACCACCCTGCAAACGATCCTTGCGATCCAGGCAGAAGCCAGAGAACATTACCAAGACCCCAGCCAGGAAATAAGACTCTCCTGATTGTCACCCTTGTGTCCCACTCTGTCACCCTGCCCACCTAGAACGGACATTGCTCCACTTCCTATGCCCCCTTGGACAAGGCACCTGTGATACAAATAGACTGGACTCTATCCTGGACTTTCCTCCATCATCACCCCAGCCTATTGCACTACCCACTCTTCTTCAGAGCACTGCAATGAACACACTTTGATAAAATACAGGTATGGCATATGTCAGATTTTTTCAAAAGGTATTCGTTTAATATAGGTTCAAACAATGCAATTCAACTGTACAGTAATGTTTACATTTGAAAGACCTGTAGTTGGCTGCACTGAACACACCAGGAGCAATAGTGAGGCACCAACATCTGCAAAAAGAAATGCCAAAGGGTACAGTGAGTGGGCATAGAAGTATGAATACACAGCCTGCCAGTGACAATGTCACACATCAAAATGTCAATTATATGTGTATCAACACTGTCTTACCTGTGTCTCATTGGAAGTATTGACGAATAATTGCACTTCTGTTGTCCTCATCCCCATCCTCTGCCTCCTCATCTTCACTGTCCACAGGGTCCACTGCTGCCATACGGCCATCTCCAGCCTCCTCCTCCTACGGAAAAGGCACCTGGCGACGCAAGGAAAGGTTGTGCAACATACAGCATGCCATGATGATCTGGCAGACCTTCTTGGGTGAGTAGCACAGGGATCCACCTGTTAGATGGAGGCAACAAATCCTGGCCTTCAGGAGGCCAAAGGTCCTCTCTTTAATTTTTCTTGTTCGCCCATGTGCCTCATTGTAACGTTCCTCTGCCCTTGTCCTGGGATTTCTCACAGGGGTCAGTAGCCATGGGAGGCTGGGGAGCCAGAGTCACCTGCAAATATCGAGGGACAACTGTTAGCCACAAACTAACCCTTGGGGCCCACACCATACCCATACACCAACATATACTGGGTGGGAACTAGGGCTCACCTATTAGCGACACCCTGTGCCTCTGGAGTTGAGCCATCACATTTGGGATGCTGCTATTCCTCAGGATAAAGGCATCATGCACAGACCCAGGATACATTGCTTTGACGTAGGAGATGTACTGGTCCGCCAGGCACACATCGGCACATTCATGGAGTGAAAGCTCTTTTGATTTCTGAACACCTGTTCATTTCGCCGGGGGGGGGGACAAATACAATATGTGTTCCATCAATAGCCCCCATAATGTTGGGAATATGTCCCATTGCATAGAAATCAGCTTTCACTGTGGCCAAATCCTTCACCTGGGGGAAAACGATGTAGCTGCACATGTGTTTAATCAGGGCAGACAACACTCTGGTCAGCACTATTGAGAACATAGGCTGTGACATTCCTGCTGCCAAGCCCACTGTCACTTGGAAAGAGCCAGTTGCCAGGAAATGGAGCACTGATAACACTTGCACAAGAGGGGGGGATCCCAGTGGGGTGACTGATAGCAGACATTAGGTCAGGCTCCAATTGGGCACACAGCTCCATGATTGTGGCCCTGTCAAGTCTATAGGTGAGGATAATGTGCCTGTCCTCCATTTTTGCCAAGTCCACCAGGGGTCTGTACACAGGGGATGTGTACATCTCCTATTCATCCGCAGCGGTTGCAATCTATGGGGTAAAATAGTGAGCAGCTGGTCATTATCTCTACATTCCAACCACTACAGTTCAATTCGTGTTGTGATTGTAACAGTATTTTGTTGGAGATGTCCGAATGGTGCATTTGTGTACTGTGACGCAGTTAGGATCCATGGCCTGCACCCCCCCGAAATGGCGTCCGCCTGTCCTGTATGGAGGGACAGGTGGAAATAAGGTAATTCCGCTGATGTTTTGCGCTGTTGCGGAAGGCGGTCGAGAACCGCTGTGCAACTCCTCATTGGTTAACATTGGGCCCTATGGGGTACAGTGGCCAATGGTGATGTACACCGGCGGTGATGGTACGCACCGCCATGGACGTGACCGCCATTTTCTATGTGTGCACTCACTTGCTACCTGACCTTCAACAGGAGAGGACCTATACTGCATGTGCTGCTGTGACCTGTGTCTGGAAGTGACCATGGCTCGTGTGACTGGGGAAAGGGCCCCTGCCTTCACCTCGGTGGAGTTGGAGTGACTGGTGGATGGGGTCCTACCCCAGTACCGACTGCTGTATGGGCCTCCAGACCAACAGGTTCGTACACCGTGAGTACGATGCATGGGGCGTGAATGCATGGAGTGCTGTGTGTGAAGGCCTCATGTGGGGGGTTGGATGGGCCCTGGGCAGCATGCAGCATGTATGGTGGGCCATGTCTGTGCTAATGGGGATGAGAAGGGGCATGGTGGGCATTGAGTGTAACAGGCAGGACGGTCGGACAAATACACAAATATACAACTTGCATCTGGTGGGGTGGTATCCGGGTGGGGGGTGGCGGCCCTGTGGGTGCCCCTAGCCCAGGCCTGGCATTGCAGGGTAGGTCCCATGTTGGGCAGGGTTCTGATATGAATGTACTCCAACCAAGCTAGTAGGCATCCACTACTGGGCAGGGGTCTCTGGGTCTCAGGTATGCTGTAATTGGTGTTAGGTGTCCCTATCCATGGGCTGGTGACTAGCATTGTGACTGATAGTGCATTTCCTAGTGCATAGGGCAGTTGCCTGTGTGTGAGTGTGTTGTGTACGCCAATGGTGGTGTTGTTGGCACCATTGACCAAGTGTATCCTATGTCTCTACTCCCCCTTTTTGTTTTGTCACTCTGTCCTTATGTGCATTTGCATCATCTGACAGAGGAGCAGAGGCACTGGCAAAGGAGGGAGCTGCATCCCACAGGACCCAGGAGGCCACATTCACTGACGGTGAGGGCACCAGTGGGATGGAGGGTGAGGGGAGCACCACGGCAGAGACAGCAGGGGACAGTTCAGACACAGATACCTCCTCCAATTGAAGATTCCTGGTGGTGGGGGACACCTCTGTGACCACCCCAGCTACAGGTATGGCCGCCACCCCCATACCAGCACCACCCTCTCAGCAGCCCCTCAGCGAGTTTCCTGTGCCTGCTCACCCAGGAGGGTGGGCATCTCCTTGCCCCAGGCACCTCAGGCCCTGCCCAAGTTAGCCCTACTGCCCTGAGTGAGGAGGCTTTTGACCTCCTGCGATTCAACTCTGTTGGTGAGTCAACCATTGTGAATGCCATCCAGGAACTGGCAGCCCAAATGCAACAAATACATTCCTGGAGGGCATTCACACTGGCTTGGTGGCCCAACAGAGATCAATCTAGGCTCTGGCTTCCTCTTTGATGGCAGCCATTGTCCCTGCTTCCCCCCTCCCCCCTCCAACTTTCTCTATCCAATCCCATTCCCCTCAACCCCAACCTATCCCAAGCACACAGTCAGACGAGCAGGCACCCAGGACCATACACAACAGTGGACATGGCAAACACAAGCAACACACTTCATCCCACAGGCACTCACAGAAAACCATCCAGATGCAGACATACCAACATCCACTGCCTCCACTGTGGCCCCCTCTTCCTCCTCCTCCACCTCCCTCCCTGTTGCATCTACACTCACACCTGCATGCACTACATCCTCATCCACTACCTCCATCACCAGCACACCTGTCCGTACACACCCCTCACTGGCAGTCACCATCCCCACATCCATGCACATGTCCCCTGTGTCCTCTCCCACTGTGTCTGTGCCCCCTCCTCCCAAAGTACACAAGCGCAAGCACTCAGACACCCAACAGCCATCCACCTCACAACAGCATCTAGCCTAAGCACCTGCACCCAAACACAGCAGACAGACACCACCTACCACCACTCCCTCTTCCTCCACTCCCAAACCATCTCCCTCTTCCCGCTCTAATGTCCCTAAGAAGCTTTTCCTCGCCAACATTGATCTCTTCCCTAACCCTCCATCGTCCCTCACGTCAGGCCAGGGTGGTCAAAACCCAGGCAAGCACCTCAGCCCCAGTGGGCAGCCATCCGAGGCTGCAGGGGAAGGGCTGGAGCCTCCCCCCACCACTGCCAAATCCACCATTAGCAGCACCACTGCCACAAGTGAGCAGCCGTCACTGCCGGCAGACAGTGGGGGTCATTCAGACCTTGGCGGACGGCGGAGGCCGTCCGCCAAGGTACCGCCGTCAAATGACCGCACCGCGGTCAAAAGACCGCGGCGGCCATTCAAACATTTCCGCTGGGCCGGCGGGCGCTCTCCAAAAGAGCGCCCGCCGGCCCAGCGGAAATGCCCCTGCAACGAGGACGCCGGCTCAGAATTGAGCCGGCGTAGTTGCAGGGGTGCGACGGGTGCAGTTGCACCCGTCGCGTATTTCAGTGTCTGCAAAGCAGACACTGAAATACTTTGTGGGGCCCTCTTACGGGGGCCCCTGCAGTGCCCATGCCACTGGCATGGGCACTGCAGGGGCCCCCAGGGGCCCCGCGGCACCCCCTACCGCCATCCTGTTCATGGCGGGTTTCCCGCCATGAACAGGATGGCGGTAGGGGGTGTCTGAATCCCCATGGCGGCGGAGCGCGCTCCGCCGCCATGGAGGATTCAATGGGACAGCGGTAAACCGGCGGGAGACCGCCGGTTTACCCTTTCTGACCGCGGCTGAACCGCCGCGGTCAGAATGCCCTTGGGAGCACCGCCAGCCTGTTGGCGGTGCTCCCGTGGTCGGTGACCCTGGCGGTCACCGGCCGCCAGGGTCAGAATGACCCCCAGTGTGTAGTCCTGCGTCCATGGGCTGTTGGTCGGCCTGGCCCCTGCAAACCCTGGGAGTCTGACTCCCAGGTGAGAGACTGTGACCTTGCACTCCCCAAGATCTGCATCACTGGGCACAATGCCCCATCCAGAACCAGTGGAAGAAGCCATCCACTCACCCCATCCTCCACAGGATGAAGATCACTGGGTACAATGCCCCCTCCAGAACCAGTGGAGAAGCCATCCACTCACCCCATCCTCCACAGGATGAAGATCACTGGGCACAAAGCCCCCTCCAGAACCAGTGGAGAAGCCATCCACTTGAGAGACTGTGGCCTTGCACTCCCCAGGACAAGTCAGTGGGCAAATCACCCACTTGAGAGACTGTGGCCTTGCACTCCCCAGGACAAGTCAGTGGGCAAATCACCCACTTGAGAAACTGTGGCCTTGCACTCCCCAGGACAGGGCACAGGGCATGTGGCCCCCTCCAGGACCAGTGGCGTTGTACCATCTTCCTGCTGAGGTGCCCCACCGTTCCCCGTCCCCCTGAGGTGCCTGGCTATTTTTAACCTGATGTCCCTGCAATGTTCTCCCCGTGCTGTGACAGCAGTGAGGTGAGGCCTTGGACTATGTGATGTGGCCCTGTGGCCTACGGACATTGAGGACTGGGCAGTGTCCCTACATTTGTAAATATGTATAAACTTGTTGATTTGGATGCACCTATTTATACTATTTTATCTTATTGCACTCACTTTAATCAATTCATTTTGTCCTTGCATTATTACTGAGGGGTACGGGGTGAGTATGTAATGTTACTGCATCTGGTTGTGTGTATGGTGTTGGGGTGGGGGTGTTGCATGTTGCGTGTGTGTGTCACTCTCTTTTTCCTCCCCCCTCCCCTGTGTGGTAGGCAGCAGTACTCACTGTGATCGTCTTCGCCGGCGTTGGTGTTCGCAGTGGAGCATAACATAGATGAGCATGGCGGCGTGATTCTTCCTTGAGTCTCTAGAGGTTAGTCGTTTCTCTTCTGTGCATTGTTTCTGCCAGGCTTTTGATGTTGTTGGTACCGCCCCAGAAAAGGTGGCAGATTGGTGTGTCATTATACAGTGGGCAGAACATTGTCTTCCGCCTGGCTGTAGGCGGTTAGAGCGTTGGTGCCTGTTGATTTCGTTCTGGTGGTCGGAGTGTTAAAGTGGCAGTCTGTCTAATCGTTTTTTGACGTGGTCATAATTTCCTATTTATTACCGCCGGCCTGTTGGCAGTATTACCGCCACTATATCACCAACCGCCAGGGTTATAATGAGGGCCAGAATTCTGTTAAAGGATAAAGCTATACCCACAGTCCATAAAGTAAGAAATATACCTTTAAGTATTAGGAGTGAGGTTTCTAATTAATTGGATAAATTAATACAGGCTGGCATTATTGAACAAATTGAAGCATCAGACTGGATTGCATCATTAGTGGTTGCTAGACGTTCTAATGGTAAATTGAGGTTATGTGTGGATTTGAGAGATCTTAATAAGAGTATAACGGTAGGACAATTTCCTTTACCTAAAATCAATGAAATTGTGGCTTTAACTAAAGGTAAGGAATGGTTTACCACAATTTACCTAAACTCAGCTTACCATCAGGTGGCTTTACATCCAGATAGCCGTAGGCTGACTGCTTTTGTCACCCCATTTGGTTGTAATCAATTTGTTACGGTTCCTTTTGGTCTAGCTTCTGTGGCTGCTATGTTCCAAAGATTAATGTTTAAACTATTTAACAGAATACATGACGTGGTCTTTTTTCAAAATGATATCCTTATTATGGGTTAATCGAAAAAAGAACATGATGCCAAGCTAAAGGAAGTACTACAAGTATTGAACAACAATGGGATCACAGCTGAATATAGTAAGTGTAAAATTGCTAAATTAAATGTCACATATTTAGGACACAAGATTAGTGGTAAAGGTGTTGAACCTAAGGCTAGTTTAGTGGTCGCAATAAAAGATTTGCCTGCACCCACAAATAAAGATGAGGTCAGAGCATTTTAGGGTTGGCAGACTTCTATGCCAAATATGTGCATAATTTTTTTCTGTAAAACATACCCTATTAAACAGTTGTTGAAAATGAAATGTGTGTTTTAGTGGTCTAAAGAGTGCCAGGAAGTCTTCCAAATTAGTAAAGATGACATAATTAGCGCGCCTGCTCTTCAAGGTTTTGATCCAAATTTACAAACTTTTGTCCCTACGGATGCCAGCAGTAGAGGTATTCGTGCTATACTTACACAAATAGACAGACGTCGGAGAGAATGTGTAATTGCATTTGCTTCCCGTTCAATAACTGATACTGAAGCTAAGTATTTGGTTATTGAACGAGAAGCACTTGCATGCATTTGGGGTCTTGAACATTTCAGGTCATTTAAATGGGGAACAAGGGCCAGATGTAGGTACTTTGCAAATTGCGAGTTGCAATTTGCGAGTCCGAGCGACTCGCGAATTGCAACTCGCAATTTGCAATGCAAAACGGTGTCTCAGACACCGTCTGCGAGTCGCTATGGGGTCGCAAAGACCCACCTCATTAATATTAATGAGGTGGGTCGCAAATTGCGGCCCCATAGCGACTATGGGCACTCACTGACATGGAGGCCTGCTGTAGTCAGCAGACCTCCATGTCCGTGACTGCTTGCTAATAAAGCAGTTTTTTTTTTTTCAAGTGTAGCCCGTTTTCCTTAAAGGAAAACGAGCTGCACTTAATAAAAAAATCCGAAACCTTTTGTTTCGGTATTTTTTCAGGGCAGGTAGTGGTCCATTGGACCACTACCTGCCCTGAAAAAATATTTTGGGGTCCATTCACAAAGGGAAAGGGGTCCCATGGGGACCCCTTCCAATTTGCGAGTGGGTTACCATCCACTTCAAGTGGATGGTAACTGAAACTCCATTTGCGACCGCGTATGGAATTGCATACCACTGCGAGTCGCAAATAGGAAGGGAACACCCCTTCCTATTTGCGAGTCGGAAATGCATTTTGCGAGTCGGTCCCGACTCGCAAAATGCATTTCTGCATAGCAAACTCCGGTTTGCGACTCGCAAACGGCAATTTTTGCCGTTTGCGAGTCGCACACTGGTTGCTACATCTGGCCCCAAATGTTATCCTACGAAGCGACCATACACCTCTCACTAAAGAGTTGACGATGAATGGATTGTTCAGGGCTTCTCCACGTATAGCTCGAATGCCCATAAGGCTTTTAGATTACAAGTATGAGGTGCATTATCTGCCGGGAGTCAAGAATAAAATTTCTGTTTTTTTTTAGTAGAATGCCATTGGTAGAATCAGACGATAAGGTAAATGAATTTGAGAATTATTGTGTGTCAGATGTAGTGGATCACGTTCCCGGAATTACTGAAGAAGAGTGGAACAGGGTGTCAGAAGAAGATGCAACATTACTTAAAGTGCAAACTTTGTTATGTGAAAGATGGTCATCTAAAAATAACCTAGAAGGAAATTTATGAGTGTTCTGGGAAGTAAAAGAAGAATTGTCCATGGAAAAAAATAGATTAAAGCGTAATGGTAGGCTCATTCCTCCTGAGGTACTTAGGAATAAAATACTGGATATATGCCATGATGATAATTTAGGTATTTTAAAGACAAAGAGTAAAATGAAAGAGTTATATTGGTGGCCAGGAATAGATATGGCTATCGAAAGAAAAGTGGGGGAATGTATTCTATGTAATGGATCGGAGAAAACCTTATCCACATTTAAACCACTGTAGTGTCCAATTAGGTGTCCTGCCATGCCTTGGGAAAAAATAGGCCTATATATAACAGGACTTATACATGCAGAGGAAGGATGCAAATACATAGTGCTAATGATTGATCATTTCTCTAAATAGCCGGAAATAGAGATTATGAGTATGGTTGATTCTCAGGCCATTGTTAAATATCTGGATAACATTTTTTTGTCAGAGAGAGAGTTGCCTAAGGAAATTGTGACAGATAACGGGCCGCAATTCCTATCTGACAAATTTAAAGCATTTTTGTTAAGGTGTGGTATAAGACATGTTACGACTTCAAATTATCATCCAGCAGGTAATGGTGCTGTGGAGCATTTTAATAGGGTACTGAAGAACAGCATACAGTTAGCAGAAAGTGCAAAGTTGTTTTGGGATAGAGAAGCGTGGATAACCGTTTGGTCATATAGGACTACACCTTGTAGTTCCACTGGTTACAGTCCTTTTGAAATTATGAGAGGAAGGATTCCATTAAGAAGAGATAATATTGGCTGGATGTTTGGTGGTAGGAAGAGTGAGTGGACAGCTGTGGCTGTCTAAAAGAATATTATGGTCACATAAACACTGTCGAAAAATATTATGATACAATTCACAAATGTAAAGAGGTAAAGATGCAGGTTGGTGATTGGGTAAAGGTGAAAGTACCCGGATTTAAAAAATACAGAAATGGAAAATTCTGTCCACCTTCAAAGGTTGTGAAAGTAATATGTAATGCTGTGTTGCTTGAGCACGGAAAAGTGTGGCATTTGAGCCGTGCCTCGCAGTACAAAGGGAGGAATAGTATTAACGTGAATGAGGCTACATGGTTGATGGAAGAGGCAAACTGGAAAGATAAGAATATGAAGTATGAGAATAACGTTCCAAGTCAAGATGTTGATATGTTGATGTTACACAAACACTTAACAAAGATTCTGTGCAAGACAGTTGTATAGCTAATAGAGTGGATACATTTAGTAGATGTGGAAGGAGAATCACTAGACCTGGGAAGTTTAGTGACTTTGGCCCTCATTACAATCCTGGCAGTCGGTGATAAAGCGGCAGTAATCCGCTAACAAGCCGACTGTAAAAAAAAATGGAATTATGACCACAGCAGAAACCGCCCACACAGACAGCCACTTTAACACACTGACTGCCACGGTGGTAGCAACAAGAACCGTGGCAGTAACCATCAACAGCCAGGCGGAAGAGAATGTACTGCCCACTGTATTACAAGAGGCCTATCCACTACCTTTTCTGGGGTGGTACCAACAACATCAAAAGCACAGCAGAAACAGATCTCAGAAGTCAAAGGACTCACCTCTGGAGACTCAGGGAAGAACCATGCCGCCATGGAGCCTGAATTGCAGGTGTTCCCCATGCTGTTCTACCTCTTCCTACACCAGGAATACCAACGCTGGCGACGACGACCACGGTGAGTACTGCCGCTTAGCACACAGGGGAGGGGGAGGAAAAGAGAATGACACACACACGCAAAACCCCCAACACCATACACACAAACAGATGCAACAACATTACACATCTACCCTGTACCCCTCAGGAATAATCCAAGGACAAAAGGAAGTGATTGAAGTGAGTGTAATAAGATAAAATACTAGAAATACATCCTCAAAAATAAAAACAGTATTTACATATATACAAAGGAGGGACACTGCCCAGTCCATAATGTCCGTGGGCCACAGGGCCACATCACAGAGGCCAAGGCCCCACCTTACTCCAGCATCAACATGGAGAGAACACTGCTGCGGCATCAGGTCGAAAATACACAGGCACCTCAGGGGGGACGGGGAATGGGGGAGCATCTCAGCCGGAAGATGGTACAAGACCACTTGTTCTGGAGGGGGCAACATGCCCAGTCCTGGGGAGTGCAAAGCCACAGTCTCTCAAGTGGGTGGTTTGCCCACTGCTTGGTCCTGGGGAGTGCAAAGCCACAGTCTCTCTAGTGGGTGGTTTGCCCACTGCTTGGTCCTGGTGAGTGCAAAGCCACAGTCTCTCAAGTGGGTGGGGTGCCCACTTCTTGGTCCCGGGGAGTCCACAGTCTCTCTTATGGATGGCTTCTCCACTGGTTCTGGAGGGGGCCTTGTGCCCAGTGTGCTTCATCCTGGCATGGAGGGGGTGAGTGGATGCCTTCTTCCACTGGTTCTGGAGGGGACCATGTGCCCAGTGTGCTTCATCTGGCAAGGAGGGGGTGAGTGGGTGCCTTCTTCCACTGGTTCTGGAGGGGGCTGTGTGCCCAGTGTGCTTCATTCTGGCAAGGATGGGGTGAGTGGGTGCCTTCTTCCACTGGTTCTGGAGGGGGCTTTGTTCCCAGTGTGCTTCATCCTGGCAAGGAGGGGGTGAGTGGATTCCTTCTTCCACTGGTTCTGGAGGGGGCCTTTTGCCCTGTGATGCAGATCTTGGGGAGTGCAAGGTCACAATCACTCACCTGGGTGTCAGACCCATATGATTTGCAGTGGTCAGGATGCATTACAGTCCATGGAGGCAGGACTACACACTGCCCAGCGGCGGCAACAGCTGCTCAGTGGTGGCAGTGCCGGTGCTGCCAGAGGTGGGTGGAGGCTCCAGCCCTTCCACTGCAGCCTCGGACGGCTGCCCAATTGGGCTGCTGCTGCTGGCAGTGGTGTTGGTGGCAGTGCAGGTGGCGTTGCTGGTGGCGGTGTTGGTGGCGGTGCTGCTGTGGTGGGGGGAGGCTCCAGCCCTTCCCCTGCAGCCTCGGACGGCTGCCCACTGGGACTGCTGCTCCTGGCAGTGGTGCTGGTGGCGGTGCAGGCAGTGGTGGGGAGAGGCTCCAGCCGTTCTCCTGCAGCCTCGGACAGCTGAAGCGCCATGGATGGTGCTGGGGGCTCAGATTCAGTCCCAGCACCAGGCCTCCTGTCCTTCCTGCCTTCAGGGACAGGCCCTTTGCCCTTGCTGTCAGGTGGTGCCTCCTTGCCATCTGGTAGTGCCTCCTTGCCCTTTCCAGCTGGTGGTGCCTCCTTGCCCTTGACCTTGCCAGCTGGTGGTGCCTCCTTGCCAGCTGGTGGTACATCCTTGCCCTTCCCCTTGGCAGCTGGTGGTACATCCTTGATCTTCCCCTTGGCAGCTGGTGGTACATCCTTGCCCTTCCCCTTCCCCTTGGCAGCTGGTGCAGGCACACTGCCAGTGCTGATGGGTGTTTCCTTGGAGCCTCTCACACATGCAGTAGCTGCAGAAACTACTGTGGCCGTGGACTGGGTGGCTGAGGTGCTAGCCTGGGTTCTGCCCACCCTGGCCCGACGTGACGGACGGGGGGAGGGGTAGGGAAGAGGTCAACGGCGGAGAGGAACAGCTTCTTAGGGACACTGGGGCGGGAAGAGGGTGAAGGTTTGGGAGTGGAGGAAGAGGGAGTGGTTGTTGGAGGTTTCTGTCTGCTGTGTTTGGGTGCAAGTGCATGGGCTGGATGCTGTTGTGAGGTGGATGGCTATTGGGTGTCTGAGTACTTGTGTTTGTGTATTTTTGGAGAAGGGGGCACAGACACACTGGGAGAGGACACAGGGGACGTGTGCATTGATGTGGGGATGGTGACTGCCAGTGAGGGGCGTGTAGTGATAGGCGTGATGGTGATGGAGGCAGTGGGTGTGGATGTAGTACATGCATGTATGAGTGAAGACGCTACTAGGAGGAAGGTGGATGAGGAGGAGGAGGACACAGTAGAGGCAGTGGATGTTGGTGTGTCTGCATCTGGATGCTGTTTGTGTGAGTGCCTGTGGGATGATGTGTGGTGCTTGTGCCTGAGCCACTCCTGTGTGTTGTCTTCAAAGCATACTGGTCTAAATGTGTGCTTGGGATAGGTTGGGGTTCAAGGGAATGGGACTGGGCAGAGGAAGTTGGAGGGGTGAGGCTAGAGACAGGAACAATGGCTGCCATCAGGGAGGAGGCCAGAGCCTGGAATGACTTCTGTTGGGCCGCCATGCTAGAGTGAATGCCCTCCAGGAATGCATTTGTTTGTTGCAAATGCCCTGCCAGCACCTGGATGACATTCACTACGGCTGTCTTCCCAACAGAGATGGATCGCAGGTGGTCAATAACCTCCTCACTCAGGGCAGCAGGGCTAACTGGGTCAGGGACTAAGGTGCCTGGGGCGAAGGAGATGCCCACCCTCCTGGATGAGCGGGCACGGGAAACTCGCTGAGGGGCTGCTGGGATGGCGGTGCTGGTACGGGGCTGTGGCGACTGTACCTGTAGTTGGGGTGGCCATAGAGCTGTCCGCCACTAGTAGGGAGCTTCCATCGGAGGAGGTATCACTTTCAGAACTGTCCGCTCCTGTCTTCGCCGTGGTGCTCCCCTCGCCCTCCGTCCCACTGGTGCCTTCACTGTCAGTGGATTCGGCCTCATGGGCCATGTGGGATGCAGCGCCCTCCGTCGCTGGTGCCTCTGCTCCTCCACCAGATGATGCTAATGCACATAAGGACAGGATGACAAAACAAAAAGGGGGAGGAGAGATAGAGGATGCACTTGGTGAATGGCAGCAACAACACAACCGTTGGCGTACACAACACACAGGGAACAGCCCTACGTACTATGCAATGCACTACCAGTCACAATGCTAGTCACCATGCCATGGACAGTAATACCTAACACCAATTGCAGCATACCTGAGACCCACAGAGCCCTGCCCAGTAGTGGATGCCCACTAGCTTGGTTAGAGGTGGAGTTCCTCAGCCCCTGTCCAACATGGAACCTAACCTGCAATTTCCGGCCTGGCCTAGGGCACCAACAGGCCCACATCCCCCACCCGGAGACCACCCCACCAAGCGCAAGTAGTATATTGGGAAACTGTACTCACCCCCTTGTGGCTGCTGTGATCCACTCAAGCACCCATCCAACTCTGGATAGGCCATCGCCAGTATGCGGAACATCAGGGGGGTCGGGTTCGACAGGCACCCCTTCCTTGTCGGGAGGCCATCCCCAGCTGAGCCTCCGCCGTCTTCCGTGCCCAGTGTCTCAGGTCCTCCCACTGTGTGCGACAGTGGGTGTTCCGCCTGCCTTAGAGCTCCAGGGTCCGCACATCCTTGGCGATGGCATGCCATATACCCTTTTTCTGATGGGCGCTGACCTGCAGAGGAAATACACATAGAAAAAGGGTATCATTCATACTGTCCGGCCTGTTTCACTAATGGCCCACCATATCCCTCCCATCCCCTTACGCACATGCATTGCCCACCATACATGCAGCACACTGCCCAGGTACCCTCAACCACCCCCCCTTACACGAAGCCCTCACATACAGCACTCCATGCCCCATGCATCGTGCTCACAGTGTACTCACCTGTTGGTCTGGAGGCCCATACACCATTCAGTACTGGGGTAATACCACATCCACCAGTCTCTCCAACTCCACAGCAATGAAAGCAGGGACCCATTCCCCAGTCACATGAGCCATGGTTGGTTCCAGACACAGGTCACAGCAGCACATGCAGTGTAGGTCCTCTCCTGTTGAAGGTCAGGTAGCAAGTGAGTGAACAGATAGAAAATGGCAGTCACGTCCTTGGCGATGCGTACTGTCACAGTTGGCGTACATCACCATTGGCTACTTTAACACATAGGGCCAAATGACAACCAATGAGGTGTTGCACTGCGGTATTCGACCGCCTCCAGCAACGGCGCACAACATCAGAGGCGTTACCTCATTTCCACATGTCCATCCACAAAGGCAGTGGGTGCCATTTCAAGGGGGGGGCAGGCCATGGCACCTAACTGCGTCACAGCACATATAGGCACCATTTGGGCCTGTACAACAACATACTGTTTCTGTCACAACATGCAATGCACTGTACATTTTGGTAATGTTGAATGCTGACCAGATGCTCATCGTTTTCCCCCCTAGATTACAACTGCTGCGGATGAATAGGAGATGGAGACATCCCCAATGTACAGGCCCCTGGTGGCCTTGGCAACAATGGAGGACAGGCAAATTATCCTCACCTACAGGCTTGACAGGGCCACAATCCAAGAGCTGTATGCCCAATTGGAGCCAGACCTGATCTCTGCTATCCATCACCTCCCTGGGATCCCCCCTCTTGTGCAAGTCCTATCTGTGCTCCATTTCTTGGCAACTGGCTCCTTCCAAGTGACAGTGGGCTTGGCAGCAGAAAAGACTCAGCCAATGTTCTCAATAGTGCTGATCAGAGTGTTGTCTGCCCTGATTAAACACATGCACAGCTACATTGTTTTCCCCCAGGTGGAGGATTTGGCCACAGTGAAAGCTGACTTCTATGCAATGGGACATATCCCCAGCATCATATGGGCAATTGATGGTACACATATTGCATTTGTACCCTCCCCCGGAGAAATGAATGGGTGTTCAGAAATCAAAAGAGCTTTCACTCGATGAATGCGCAAAAAGTGTGCCTGGCGGACCGGTACATCTCCCATGTCAATGCAAAGTATCCTGGATCTGTGCATGATGCTTTTACCCTGAGGAATACCAGCATCCCATATGTGATGGCTCAACTTCAGAGGCACAGGGTGTGGCTAATAGGTGAACCCATGGTCCCCACCCAGCCTATGTTGGTGTATGGGGTTGGCCCCAAGGGTTAGTGTCTGGCTAACAGGTATCCCTCGGTATTTGTAGGTGACTCTTGTTACCCCAACCTCTTATGGCTACTGACCCCTGTGAGGAATCCCAGGACAAGGGCAGAGGAATGTTACAATGAGGCACATGGGCGAACAAGAAGAATTATAGAGCGAACCTTTGGCCTCCTGAAGCCAGGTTTCAGTGCCTCCACCTAACAAGTGGTTCCCAGTGCTACTCACCCAAGAAGGTGTGCCAGATCATTGTGACATGTTACATGTTACACAACCTTGCCTTACGTCGCCAGGTGCCTTCCATGCAGGAGGATGAGGCTGGAGAAGGGCATGTGGCAGCGGTGGAGCCTGTGGACAGTGACGAAAGTGAGGCAGAGGATGAGGATGTGGACAATAGAACAGCAATCATTCGCCAGTACTTCCAGTGACACACAGGTAAGATACCTTCCATTGCAGTTTTGTATTGTAAATTGTCACTGGCAGGCTGATATTCCCACTACTATGGCCACTTAATGTACCCTTTGACATGTCTATTTACAGATAGCTGTGCCCCACTCTGGCTCCTGGTGTATTGACTGCAGCAAACTACAGGTCATACCTATGTATACATTACTGTACAGTTAAATTGCAATGTCTACAGACTGTTAAGCGAGTACATAGTTTAATCACTTGACAGACTCAATATTTTTACAAGGATGTTTATTTATGTGCTAATAAGTGGATGGGGTATTGCTATAGGCTAGGGGGTGGTGGAGGAGAGTCCAGGTAAGAGTTCCAGTGTATTTGTATCACAGGTGCATTGTCCGAGGGGGCATACGAAGTGGAGCAATGGCAGTTCAAGGTGGACAGAGTGGGACACAAGGGTGACAATCAGGTGAGTCTTATTTCCTGGCGGGGGTCTTGCAATGTTCTCTGGCTTCTGCCTGGATCGCAAGGATCATTTGCGGGGTGGTTCTCCTTCTGCAGGGGGTAGGGTGCTGGTGGCCTGTTGTTCCTGTAGCAGGGCCTCCTGTCCACTAGCGGCAGCGGAGCCTGATCCCCAGGTACTGTCCCTCCTGCAGCCGCTGGGTCTCCTGCAACTTGCCCAGTATCTGGCCCATCATCTCCTGGGAATGGTGGTATGCTCCTAGGATGTTGGTGAGTGCCTCGTGGAGAGTGGGTTCCCTGGGCCTGTCCTCCCCCTGTCGCACAGCAGTCCTCCCAGCTTCCCTGTTGTCCTGTGCCTCTGTCCCCTGAATTGTGTGCCACTGCCACTGACCCCAGGTCCCTGATCGTCCTGTGTTTGTGGTGTGGCCTGGGGTCCCCGTAGTGGTGTCACACTGGGGACAGAGGTATGGGCCCACTGGGTGGGTTCTGTGCTGGTGTTTCCTGAGCGGGGAGGTTCTGTGGTGGTATGGGACTGTGCTTGGGTAACCAACTGACTGGAGGTCCCTGATGGGCCAGGTTGGTCATCCTGATCCAGGCGTGCAAAGCTGCTGTCATCACTGTGGGCCTCTTCTGTGGGGTGACTGGATGTTGCTGGCACCTCCTCTCCTGTGACGTTGTGTGGGGGACCTATGGGGATGTAAATGTAGTGTTACAGTTTTTGTGTGTGACATTTTGTGCATGGACGTGTTGCCCTGGAAAGTTGTGATTGCCTTGGCAGCTTAGGCTTGTGTGAGTGGTGATTTGGTTGGCTAGGTGATTGTCTCAAGTGTGCATGCTTTGGTGTTGGGTGTCCATGCAGATCGTGATGGGATTGGTGTTGCATGCAGGGCTTGGTAGAGGGAGGGGTGGGTTGTGATGGTGGGGTGTATGTGAGGTGGTGGAGTGATGGGAGTGAGAGTGACGGTGGAAGTTATGTGATGGCATGCAGGTAGGGGGCTGAAAGTAATTGAGATTTGACTTACCAGAGTCCAGTCCTCCTCCTACTTCTGCCAGGCCCTCAGGATGCATGATTGCCAAGACTTGATCCTCCCATGTTGTTAGTTGTGGGGGAGGAGGTGTCTTGCAACCACCGAACACACCTTCCCTCGTAGGTCATTGCACCTCTTCCTGATGTCGTCCCTTGTTCTAGGGTGCTGTCCCACGGCGTTGACCCTGTCCACGATTCTCCACCATAGCTCCATCTTCCTAGCAATGGATGTCTGCTGCACCTGTGATCCGAATAGCTGTGGCTCCACCCGGATGATTTCCTCCACCATGACCGTTAGCTCCTCGTTAGAGAGCCTGGGGTGTCTTTGTGGTGCCATGGGTGTAGTGTGAGTGGTGTGTGTGAGGGTGTGTGGCGTGATGTGTTGGGGTGTGTGCTGTGAGGTGCGTGGATGGTGTATGGGTGATGGTGTTCTGTGGCTCTGGTTGTGTGGGTGCTCTTGCTGTATCTCTCTCTAGTGGCAATTTTTGTTAGTCGTAAAGGGATGTGGGTATTGTGGGTGTGTATTTTATAGTGGTGTGGGTGTGTGGGTGTGGTGTGTGTATGGGTGTCAGGTGGGTGTTATTCAAATTGTCCAGTGTGGTGTAGTTTTGTTAGGTTGTGTGTATTCTGAGCGCAGCAGTATGTACCACCAATGGTTTACCGCAGTTGAATGTCTACCGCAGTGATTTGTGGGTCATAATGCTGTGGGCGTAGTTCTGTTGGCGTAACGGTATGAGTTTTGCTACCGCCATTTTATAACTGACCTTTGGGCTGGCGGACTTATGTATGTGTGTATAGTGACGGATTGCTATGTGTGGGTCATAATATGGGTAGCGGTAAACTGCTGTGGCGGCCGTATGTTCGCGGCAGTCAGCCTGGTGGTAAGCAGGACTTACCGCCAATGTCATAATGAGGACCTTTGTGTGTAACTGTTGAAAAATATGTTTCAGATCAAAATGTTGTATGAAGAAAATTTTACTCATAAGTGTTTGTGGTAATAGTTGTATGTGATTGCTAAAACCACAACCAAGTTCTTTTAGTATAAATCTTGAAGCATAATTTGTTGTATTTATGTTGGAAAAAAAGTAATATATATATAAATGTAAGGGGGAGTTGTGTTGTAATGGAAATTATGTATTTGGCCTACGTAGTGGCGTCTGTAATGTAATTAGAACGTTGGATTTGTGGAATGTGGGATGGTAGAGAGTTTATGTTAGCAGTTGGGACGTACAAGAGCAAGGCGTACTGTGCGTTATGTGTTGGGGCTGTTTCTGTTTGGAAATAAACTTATCAAACTGCAGCAGATTTGTGGATTTCATCTTAACAACAAGAAATTAAACCGTAGGTCATGTCTCCTCCTTCTCAGCCGAAAACTACTGCAATGTAAGCCTCGGACCAAGCAACAGTACCTTTGATTGCAACCTTTTCCAGTTGTTTCTCTACTAATAAGCAAAAAAGGCCTGATTCACAAAACTCCGTTTAGGTGTAAGTTCATCTTGCATAGGGAAATTGCCTTTCTAGGAGTGCAAAACCAGCTTTGAAATTCACAAAAGGGGTATTTTCATTCATAAAAAGATTTACTTATGCAAAGGTTTCGACTTGAGTAAAACTACTTCAAGCCATATGTGTTGTTCACTCCCACAAGCTTATACATTTGTGTCTCCATTCTGCTAACTTCTAACTATGGAAATCTTGGAAAGTATACATTAAAAATGATATCCTTTCATTGATGGGGAGAAAAAGGGACTCTCCCTCCCCCAAAGTTCATGAAGGTTCAGGGGATAGGATTTCTCCACAAAGAAATAAACATATCAGGTCATTTTGCACTTGCAAAGCTGTTCTTTCCACAAGCAAATAATTCACAACTTTACCTGAGACTGCCAGGCATAATCTATCAAATCATCAGTTAAAAATATGGGAAAATCTACACTCCTGTCAGGTTTTTTGGGTCTAAGGTCCAACATCACCAAGTTTCTTTAGAATCAGGCCCCCGCTAAAATCGTTCAATCTAGAGTGCTTTATACTGTTTCTATTCACATTAAGGGGCATATTTATACTCTGTTTGCGCCGAAAGTGCGTCAAAATTGTTGACGCACAATCGGCGCAAACCCTGCCCCATATTTATACTTTGACGTCCGACCCCGCGGGCGTCAAAGTTCCACCATGTGCGTAATTTTTTGGAAGGGGGAACCAGCCTTGCGTTAATTATATGCAAGGTAGGCGTTCCCTTCCAAAAAATGACTTTAAGGCCTGTGCCCCATATTTATACTCTGACGTCATTTTGACGCACAGGAGGGGGCAGGCCTTAAAAAACGGCGCCCAGCCTGATGGGCGCCGTTTTTTAACACCTGGGTCAGGGCAGGCGTTAAGGGACCTGTGGGCTCAGAAGGTGCCCTCCCATGCCCCCAGGGACACCCCCTGCCACCCTTGCCCACCCCAGGAGGACACCCAAGGATGGAGGGACCCATCCCAGGGAAGTTGAGGTAAGTTGGGGTAAGTAGTTTTTTCGTTTTTTTTTGTGGCATAGGGGGGCCTGATTTGGGCCCCCCTACATGCCACTATGCCCAATAGGTCCCCTGGGCAAGGCCATTGGGCAAGGGGGCATGACTCCTGTCTTTGCTAAGACAGGAGTCATGTCAATGGAGGTTGGGCGTCAAAAAAAATGCTGCAAATCGGGTTGAGGCCTGAATTTTGCCTCAGACCTGACTTGCCCCATTTTTTGACGCCCAACCTCCATTTTCCCCTACGCCGGCGCTGCCTGGTGTGAGTCATTTTTTTTGACGCACACCAGTCCGCAGCGCCGGCTAACGCCATTCAATAAATAAGGCGTCCGCATGGCGCTTTGGACTGGTGTTAGCCGGCGGTAAACTTTTTGACGCACAACTGCGTTGGCGCAGTTGTGCGTCAAAAAGTATAAATATGGGCCTAAGTCCCCGATTATAAGCTGCTCAGAATAAAGTGAGTTATTTACCACAGCTGGTAAATATCAATATACTGGAGTGAAGTATATACTGTGTGTAAGAAAGACATTCTATGCCAAGTTTTCAACTTGAAAATGAGGCTTAATGTGAGAAATTCGGTTATTAGTTGAGATCCCCACTCAAATAATGAACACAATCCTTGTCAGGGTGAACCACAAAAGGCATTAAAAATACCTCTGTTTTGCTTAACTCTCTGGTAGCTCGGCACAAAAGCAACCAGGCTTAACTTGGAGAAAAACTGTATAATTCCCCAACCTATTTAGGAACATAAAGTATACTTTAGAGAATAAAATAACATCATAACAACGAGAATACCACAAGTAGGACCAGAGTTATGGGTTTTTAAAGTTCTAAGTGAAAGTAGTGCCAAAAAGCACAAAGCACCACTTGTGTTTATCCATTCACGCTGGACTGAATTAAAGTCACAAGTTCAGGCCAACCCAGATGGGGGAGGCTTTGGATACAAGGACGAGGTTCATTTTGGTCAAAAGGCTACAGGCTATTTAATCTCTAGGTGGAACAGACCTGGTCTTCAGGATGGAGGCTTGCTATTATTTTTAGAGACTTTTTTCAAATGGATCCTCTCAATTCCAGCCCTTTGGAAAGAGCGGAATGTTTTGAAGTCTGCTTTAGAATCAATACCTCACAATCCTTTCCTGGTTTCTTGATTTATTGCCCCCAGGGGCCTAATTTTCGATTCCTAACCTCACTTGGTAAAAAATGTCCTCCTCTGGTATTTCACTATTCTAACTTTACTCTGCTTGGTGACTTTAATCTCCACTTAGAATGCAAAGGGGACACAGAGACAGCTAATTTCTTGGACACCATAAGACTCTTGGGACTGCACAATCTGGTATCCAGGTCCACTCACAAGGGAGAGCACACCCATGATGGTATCTGCACCAACTACCCAGCCGTAACTGTTGATAATTTCACTCCGTTGAGTTGGACAGATCATTCATTCATCCCTTTCGTTCTTTCTCAAGAGGCAGGAAAGGGCAGTTGTACAGTTTCACTTTCAGTAGATTCAATCACCCATATATGGGAAAAGTTGTCCTCCGATCCCAAGTTTGCGCAGGCCCTCACAAGTTCCCTGCTCTATCTAACTGGTCAAGTTAGTAATGATGTGGAGCTTCAAAATAAATGGATAATCCAGGCTGCTACCAGCCTCTCCTCTAAAGCTCCAGCCAGCAGGAAATTTAAGACACTCCCCTCAGCTCCTTGGCAAGAAGCAGCTCTGAGAGAGCAACATTTGCTCTGCAAACAATCTGAAAGAAAGTGGCGGAAGAACTATAAGACCGAGGACCTACTTAAGTTCAGAGCTTCTTTAAGATTATACCATAAACAGATTAGGCAAAGAGGATTTACTACTTTTCTCAAATAAAAGCAGCCAAATCAGATCAAAAAGCCATTTTCAAAATAACAAATGAATTCCTTAAACCCAAGGCACTGGAGAGCCAGATTTCTCCATCGCAAGCTCTCTGCAATGAGATCTCTCTCTATTTCTCTGAAAAAGTACAATTAATCTACAAAAATGTTGTTTTACCAGTCCCCCCTCTAATAATTTTGGAACTGATATTGTATCTGGGAATATCATGAACACAATGTTGATGTGCCAGACGATTTCTCTAGCCATTTTAGCATGTAAATCGGACTCCCCTAAAGATCCATGTCCTACTATGATCTTACACCAATTGGTTGACATTGTTAATCCAGTAGTCAACCAGACTCTGAGCAACTCTTTGAACTCAGCAGAGGTTCCTGAAGCCTGGAAGGTGGCGGTGGTGAAACCACTAAAGAAAAAGTCCCCTGCAAACCCCACCATTTGTCTATAAGTTGGGGCCAATCACTCTCCTGTCATTCCGAGTAACATCTTAAAGAAACTGGTCAACTACTGTTGGAAATTACCCTTTTTCAGGGTTATCCCCAAACTTTTTCTTCCTCTTATTTTTTCAGATCTGTTTTTGTTGGTTTATTGTCTCTGCACACTTTACAACTGCAGATCAGTGTTAAAGTGCAAGTGCTCCCTGTGTAAATTGTATTGTTGAATTGGTTTATCCATGACTGGCATATTTGATTTACTAGTAAGTCCTAGTAAAGTGTGCCCAGGGCCTGTAAATCAAATGCTACTAGTGAGCCTGCAGCATTGATTGTGCCACCCACATGAGTAGCCCTGTGAACATGTCTCAGCTCTGCCACTTTAGTGTCTGTGTGTGTAGTTTTGCCCTGCCAATTCGACCTTGCAACTGTACCCACTTGCAAGGCCCAAACCTTCCCTTTTACTACATGTAAGTCACCAGTAAGGTAGGCCCTAGGTAGACCCGTGGGTAGGGTGCAGTGTATTTAAAAGGTAGGACATGTACTAGTGTGTTTTACATGTCTTGATAGTGACATACTGCCAAATTCGGTTTTCACTATTGCATGGCCTATTCCTCCCACAGGTTAACATGGGGGCTGCCTTTAAATATCCTTTAAGTGCAGTTTCCCATTAAGAGCAGATAGAGATGTGGAGTATGGGGTCTCTGAACTCACAATTTAAAGATACATATTTTGGTGGAGTTGGTTTTTAGATTGTCTGTTTGAAAATGTCACTGGGCATTTTCTTGCTTAACCATTCTGTGCCTCTGCCTGCCTGTGGAATCCATGTCTGGGTCAGACTGACAGTTGGGCTGTTTGTGAATTCCCTCTAGACAGTGATACAAAGGGAGCTGATGTGTGTCCTGCATATCCTGATGAGTCTTTCTGGGCTAGAGTGGGGAGGGAGGAGCTCATACCTGCACCTGAAAGGGCTCTGCCTGTCCTCACATAATGCAGTCTCTGACCCCCTGGAGTGTGTCTGGGGCCAGGACTGATACACAAGCTTGATTGGGCCTGGTCTCTGTTTACCTTCAGAATTTTTTTTAAAGAAAAATGTTTGAGAAAGTATAGTTCAGCAAGGCAAAGCAGCCAGTGCTGTCCGAGGAGGAGATGTCATCATCAGAGAGCCACTGGACAATGTTTAGTTGAAGATTCCTACATTCGGAATTTTTTGGAAGTTGAAAATTTCCAGTGGGATGGGAAGCTGTAGGCCACAGCTGACGAGAGCTTCAGGAGGCGGGAAACCCTTTGGAAGAGGAGCAGCTGAACAGGATTTGCACCTGCAGAGAAGAACATAGTGGGAGTTACCACAAGGTCTGTCTGACCGGTGCTGCGCCTTAGGCAGATCTGCAAGCAATTAGGTCCTGGTCTCCTGTCTGTTCTAAGAGCAATTTTCCAAATCCCACGTTTAGTTTTTTGGTTATTTGGGCACCTTTATTACCACTTCTGAGGGTCCAGGGCTGGGTGGGCATCACTTGGATGTCAGAACTCACTTCAGGCAGGGTCCTGGTGCAGGCTTCAAGTTAGAGCTTTTTATGTCTCTGTACCACAGAGCAGTGTGCCAGACTTGGACTCAGGCTGGACTCAGGCTGGTAGTCCTGGAATCAAACAGCAAGGCAGGCCTCAAGAAGTAGGGCAGTCCTTCTGAGGGTCCTCCTCAGGTCCAGGAGTGAACTGAAGAATGGGTCTGAGGGTCCTATTTTTATACCTGGTGTCAGTTTTGAAGTATACTAGAGTGTTCCTACCACAGATGGTTCTAGCCTTCCCTTCTTCCTTGCTCAGGCTCTTGGGGTCTGGGGTGGGAAAATAGGCTAGTATGAGGTTCTATGTGAGTGTGCTGAGGCAACACTTTTGAAATGTTAGCGTGGCAGGGAACAACACCACCCCACCCATCCTGGTAGGATGGCACATCCTACTAACAGCTAGTCCCCTTTTGTCTCATTGTCTGGGAGGAATACACAAAGGCCACATGCCAGGCTAATCACTGTCATGTAAGCCAGGCTGCTGGCAAAAAATGGTAAGGACAAGAAAATGCCAACTTTCCAAAAGTGTCATTTTCAGAATTGTGACTTAAAATCTGACTTTACTATTGAAAACAATTTTAAATTACAATTTTCGTGAGTCCTTACTTGTTTTCACTTATAAGTGTAATAAGGTAACCCTATGGTATCCTATGGCAAAGGTAGGCCTCACCGTAGTGAAAAATGAATAAAGCAATTTTTCACTACCAGGACATGTAAAACTTAAAAGGACATGTTCAACTTTTTAAATACAATGCACCCTGCCCTATGGGCTGTTTAGGGCCTACTTTAGGGGTGTCTTATATGTATTAGAGTAGGAGATGCAGGCCTGGCAAAAAGAATCAGTGCAGAATGATACAGAAGATTCCCAAATCTATTAGCACATCTAACGTCAATGTAGGTGGTCAAATGTCCTGTTTAAGAGTACAGAGTCACATATGAATTTTCAAATTTTTTTATATTTACTTTTAAATTAATTTACTAACAGGAAATATTACACTACAATGTTTAATAATGCAAATTAATATTAAACAGTAATACATTTGTTCCCCAAGAAGTTAACTTTAAGGAATAGATTTATAAATGTTATTTGTGAATCAATGCCAAAATAGGTGTACATTACATGAATTGCAAGTGAAATCATAGACAAAGAGAACACATCTTGAGTTGTCTGTGATGTTATTTGAAGCCATGTGATAGAAAATAATACTGTTATTGACAGCTGCACCATCGAGACTCCTGAAAGATCTCCGAATAACTTACCACCATCCTCTTAGTATAACCTCATATCCTAGAATTCAACAAACAAACTGATTGAGGCGCTAGGTTTCAAAAGAGAGAATTGGAAGAATGTACATCTGAAAGGCCTGCCTATATGGACACATAAGCTTGGTCTTCATTTCCTTTTGTTGGACCAGAGTAGGAGCTTGTTGTGGGAACACGTTGGCCTGCCTGTTTCAGAAAGGTTGTTCACTAAAACCTCCCAAAACCTCCCAAAATAAATGATCAACTCTCCATCTTGCAAAGCATTATACAATATGCCTAAATATGCAGTGTCTCCAGGTCGTGGTGCAGACAATTGCAGTCGGCCATAACTTTTGACTTTGCCCTGATCTTACTCAACTAGATGTCTGCAGTTGGCTCTTTGACTTTTAGGAGCTAGCTTTCACTAAAACCTTCAAAACAAATTCATAACTCTGGTTCTACTGATTGGAATTATGTTGCCCTATTGTCAAAATATTTATTTATTTTGATTCTATATTCTTCTAAATTGGTATGACATTTTTCTTTCTTGTGTTGTGTTTTCACTTTATTACCGCCTAAGTGCTGCATTCATTTTTTAAACATTGCCTCTAAGTTAAGCCTGACTGCTTTTGTGCCAAGCTACCAGAGGGTTGACCACAGGATAATTTGGTGACTTTTGTGATTCATACTGACAGGAATTGTAGTTTCTGCTTGAGAACGGTTCTCACACCCCAGAACCAAAAACCCAATTTCCTCCAATAAATAAATTATGTATAAAACACAATTATTAAATGTAACATTTAAAGAAGAAACACTTATAGAAATATATATATATATATATATTTTAACTCTAATGTATATGTATATATTGTATGCATGCATATTTACAACTTTACACATACACACACACATGTATGTATGTCCATACATAGACACATTGTTAAGGTGTGTACATATGTGGAGATATTTAGGTCTGTACATTGTATACAGACAAACCCAGATATGTAAAAAATGTATTATTACCATAAACACAGCAATTTTGTATTGATAACAAACTTTATTGTTTTATTTGTACAATAACACACCTCTGAGCAGATTAGAGCAAATCAAATTATTACAATATTTCACAAGTCCATTGTAGACCAACTTTGTCATATCGAGAATCAGCAGTTAACCCCTCCACGTCAGATCCCACACCAAATGAACATTTAGATTTCTGAGCATTTCTGAGCATGCAGCCCCCAGCCATTGGACCACACCATATCATATTTTTTAAAGCAGCCCCTAGATTAGTACACGGCCCATTCCATCTGGGCACACCGGTCCATTACTTGCCTCCATTTTGACAATGGGGGGAGTGCTCAACACCCACTGTGAGGTGATATCTCTATTGGCTATGAGCAACGCCGTGCCCAGTAGTGTTTTTAGTGTTCGTGAATCTCCCACTCCCTCCATCACCCCCAAGAGGACCATCAACGGAGAAGACTCAGGGCAAGCTCCAGCACAATGGAGAGTTCATTCAAGATTTGTGTCCAATATCTTGTATTGACGGGTCAGGCCCATATGGCACAGAAAACCTCAGCAGATGAATGGGAGCACCTATTGCATTGTGGAATAGGTCTGAACCCTGCCCGGTGGAGTCTGGTGGGGTTAAATATGAGCAGTGTAAATAATACGTTTATACCAAGAGTTGCCTGGCAGACATTTTAAGAGCACATGGTGCCATCAATGCATCCCACCAGTCTTCATCGTCCAATGGTCCGATCCAGACCTCCCATCGGGAGCACACAGGTTGAAGAGTTGGAGAGGCATTCAATATTAGGGAACAATATATTTGTGATCCCCCCACGCCCATTACCCCCATCATCGTCTTGGCCTCCATGAGACAGGAATAAGGGGCCTTCTTAGAAAGGTCTACTTTTAGTGCATTCCTCAACTGTAAGAATTTGTAAAATTGCATCCTGGCTAATGCGTAAGTCTGCTGGAGATTTTGAAAGGACATCATATGGGCACCCTCCCAGACATCGTCCATCAAAGTGACGCCTATAGCATCCTCGTATGAGAATCCCTATAGTGCCACTACTTCACGTAGCCATGTGCCATGCCATAAGGGGGTGTGTTGGGTGATTTCCCCCACCACTCTATAAGTCTTTGGGCTGAGTGGTATCTTTTGAGGACCTGGCCCGTCACCCCCAGAGTGGCCCTGGGGATCGGACTGCCATATAACTTGTCCATGATGCGTGGAAAGCCTATCTGTGAGAACTCTAGGCGATATGCTGGATCGTCCCAACCCCACATAAACCACTCGTCAATGACTAGTATCTGCATGGCCAAATGTTATAAAAATAAGTTGGACATTCCCACCCTTGAATGTACCTCATTGACATGTGTCCCAGGAGAGGCACCAACTGCCGTTATGCCAGACGAATTTACGAGCCATTGCATCCAACTCTCAGAATCACTGATGGGGAAGCTGAATGGGGAGATTTTGGAGGATATAAAGGAAGCAGGGAAGGATTAACATCTCATAGAGTACAATTTGTCACATGACATTAAGGGACTGGATTTGCCACTTCCCAAGATCAGTTTTCACCTTATGAGAAAGAGGGCTGATATTCAGTGCCCAAATCAGGGACGTATCTAGGGGCACTCTGATACCTAGGTAGGTGAAGCTGAGGTGCTGAATGGGGATGTTCAATTGCCAGTCTACAGAATCATGGGAGCCCATGAGAGGTACCTAGAGAGATTTTTTATGTTCACCCAAAGGCTTCTTTGAAGACCTGTAGCAGATAAAGGCATCTAGGTCCGCTCGCTGGGTGAGATAAGTACAGGAGCACGTCATCAGCGTATAAGGCTATGCGATCCTCCTCCCCTCCTGACAACTGCCACCCAATAAGAAAGGCATCTCGTCAAATTAAGCATGCCGGAGGTTCCATGGTCAGCGCAAAGAGGAGTGGGTATAGAGGACAGCCCTGTCTTGTTCCTCTCCTGATAGGGAAATCCTCAGAAAGTATCCCATTAACAAGGACACGTGCTCTCAGTGCTTGATATAGAAGTTGCACCATATGGCGGTAAGTGTGCCCCAGACCTCCTTTTTGAAGCACAAGGTCTAGGGACCCCCAGTCCACTGTGTCAAATGCCTTTTCACAGTCCCTTAGTAATAAGGCCAGTGGATAGGTGAGCGTGTGCCATTGCGCCAAAGCAACATGTAACCTTCACAAACAGTGCCTAATGCTCTGGGTAGGCATAAATCAGTTGATGCAAGGCTGTTTTCAGGCAAGTGGCCAAAATAGTAGTGTATATTTTAACTTCCCCATTAATTAGTGAGATAGGTTTGTAGTCTGCATAAGGTACAGAGGGTGGCTGAGATTTTGGGAGAGCACTACTATTGTGGCCTGGTCAAGCTCATAGGGAAGGGTGCCTCTTTGCAAGGCCTTCTTATGGAGGCCATGGAGTTGAGGTATCAATATGTCCCTTAAATTGGAATAGTATTTAGCAGGATAACCGCCAGGGGTCTTGCCTAACTTCAGGGCCATGATAGCTTCTTCAATCTCTTCTAACGTAATGGGTTCATCTAAAGTTAATCAAGCAGAGGCATGGGTATCTCATCCAGGAGTGGTGCCTTCCATTCAATGGTCAGTTTAGGCACAGCTGTGTATAGAGTCCCATAATACTGAGCAAAGTTAGAGGCTATCTCATGTGTGAAGTGTCCTGTCTGTGTTCACCACCACTTGAATCACCCTCCCAGACACAGGTCTGCTGGCAAGCCAATATAGGAGTTTGTTATTCTTATCTCCCCAGCCATAAACGTACACCTGGAATGCACGCCAGATTTGTTTACCTATTTTCGAGGGAGTGAGTTCTAATTTCCTCCCTCACCAATTCCAGGGTGAAGTCCACACCTTCCCCAGTCCCTCCATGTATTTTGCGTTCCAATAAGAGTGCTTGAGCCTCAAGTCGTGCTATGTGCGTCTGCCTCCCTTTTTCCTGTTGTCGCAGGAGAGCCTTGGCATGCTGAAGGATTGTAACTTTGCCAGCTACCCATAGTGTTACAGTAGACTGAACAATGCCCAAATTTTCTTGGAAATAGTTTTCAATCTCCCTACAGAGGGTAGTGGAATGAGGGCATCCTGCAAGAGCCATGCACTGAGGCACCACATAGGCCTCCGATCGGGCCAGAGGAGCCAATGGTCAGGAGTATCAAGGCATGGTTGGAAATGCCTTGGGGAAGTATCTGTGCTTGAGCAATTAAGGGAAGGATGGTAGCTCGCATGATGATCATGTCAATAAGAGCATGGGTATGATGAGCCACAGAAGTTTGTGTGTACTGATGAGAGAGGGGATGCCAGGTCCATCACACATCACATAGGCCAAGGCTTGTTACCCATTTATTGAGAAGCGTGGATCACCTGCAGCGGACCTGCGATTGGGGGCCCTCAACATCCAGACCTGCGCCAAGGACAGCATTCATATCACCAGCTATAATGTGAAAGGCCAAGCGCATCTGAGTTATCATCTTAGTGAGTGAGGGAAAGAACGACTCAAGAGCAATAAGGGGGGCAATGATACTGAGTAAATTGACAGAACGGTCGTCCACCATGTCTGTCAGGGCAATCAACCTCCCCTGGGGATCAGACCATATCCAGTGCACCCCAGAGAGTAGCCGTGGTGTGAAAGTATCGCTCCCCGGGCCCCATGTGCGAAGCTCACGTGGTACACTCGGTCAAATCCATATTGGGCAGGGAACGGGCACGAGGTATCCATTAAATGCTTTTCTTGGAGGAATAGGATAGAGGGGCAAAATCGCTTCACACGACGCAGCATCGCTGCCCGTTTGATTTTATCAAGAATGCCGTTGATGTTCCAGCACTCTATGGCCCTCATTATGACTTTGGCGGTAAATCCCGCTTACCGCCGCAGTGATGGCCACCAACATACCGCCAAGGAGGCGAACATACGTTCGCCATATTATGACACACACACACTAAACCAACAGAATACTGCCACAAACACATATCCGCCAGACCAAAGGTTAGTGTTAAAGTGTCGGTACGAACACCCGTACCGTTACGCCATCAAAACAGCCCCCTCCACATTATGACCCACGAATCACCACAGCGGACATTCAACGGCGATAAACTGTTGGCGGTATACACCGGCGCGGTCAGAATGGCTACCCAAATATAAAACAACACAACATTGTCCAAAACTAAAAACACACACCTGACACTGATACACACACCACACCCACCCACAGCACTATAAAACACACTTCCACATTACCCACAACCCTTTCCTAACACAAAAAATAATCAAGAGACAGCCACGCAAATTATAGATACAACTACAGACACACCACAAACACCCATTCATCCATCACGCACCCCACACACCACCACATTACTCACCACCCACTGCACAACACACACCACACAACACCCATTTCCCCACAAAGCCACCCCCATTTCACTGACAAGAAGCTGTGGGTCATGGTGGAGGAAATAGTTAGGGGTAGTGCCACAGCTGTTTGAAACACAGGTACAGCAAATCTCCATTGCAAGGAAGATGGAGCTATGGCGGTGAATCGTGGAAAGAGGGAACGCCATAGGACAGCATCCACGAACAAGGGATGACATCAGGAAGAGGTGGAATGACCTACGAGGGGAAGGTACATTCCATGGCAGAAAGGCACCAGCTCGCTATCCAGAGGACTGGTGGTGGACCCCCACCTCCTCCCCCACAGCTGACAGCATGGAAGGAGTTGCAGAAGGACGGGACACTGGTGAGCCAATATTTACTACCTACCCCCCATACCTGCATGCCACCACCACCCCTCACCCTGATACCCAGCACTCCACTCCATCCAACACAAACAACAATCCAAAATGCTAAGCCCTGCATGCCATACCCACTGCATGAACATCCCTCCCAGCCCTGCATGTACACCCACCACCAATGCATCCACAGCATGGAGAACTAACCATCCCATAATACATCACCATACACAAACAAAGGTGGCAGGGCAACAGCAACGATTTAGGGGAAGCTAGGGATGTAGAATATGTCACAGACAGCTAGCATAATACACCACTTACATCCCCACAGGTGCCCCAGCCAATCCCAGCAACGAGGAGGAGCCACGGCTGCCCAGTTCCCCACCAGAAGATGCCCCCAGTGATGACAGCAACTTTGGACTACTGGATCTGGATGAACTCCCTGGCCCATCAGAGACCACTAGTCAGTCGGGTACCCCAGCCCACACCCAGTCAACCACAGAGCCACCCCATCAGTATCCACCACCACAGCAGCCACCCAACATCCCCACACCTCTGTTCCCAAGACACGTCAATCAGCAGTGTGCCCATCTGTACAGGGACCCGATCCACACCTCACAGCCAAGACAATCAGGGTCCTGGGGTTGGTGGCAGTGGGCACACCGTTCAGGGGATACAGGCACAGGGGGACAGGGACACACAGAGGACAGCTGTATACCAGGGGGAGGACAGGCCCAGGGAATCGACTGCTCAGGGGGCACTCACCAATGTCCTGGGGGCTTACCAACAATCCCAGCACAAGATGGGTCAGGTGATAGACATCATGCAGGAGAACCAGCGGCTGCAGGAGGAACACTACCAGGAGATGAGGAAGGAATTGCAGGCCCTCATAATGAGGGGCTACACAGCACACCAGCAGGCCCTACCACTAGCCAGTCAACTAAACAGCCTTCCACTTCTGCTGAAGTTAGAGGACTAAAGGCCCTGCCACAGGACCCACAGATCACTGTAGGAGGCTGGACTGGCTTGTAGTGAGTACCTAGGGGTACTTGCACCTTGCACCAGGCCCAGTTATCCCTTATTAGTGTATAGGGTGTCTAGCAGCATAGGCTGATAGATAATGGTAGCTTAGCAGAGCAGCTTAGGCTGAACTAGGAGACGAGTGAAGCTCCTACAGTACCACTTAGTGTCATATGCACAATATCATAAGAAAACACAATACGCAGTTATACTAAAAATAAAGGTACTTTATTTTTATGACAATATGCCAAAGTATCTCAGAGTGTACCCTCAGTGAGAGGATAGGAAATATACACAAGATATATATACACAATACCAAAATATGCAGTAATAGTCTTAGAAAACAGTGCAAACAATGTATAGTTACAATAGGATGCAATGGAGACACATAGGGATAGGGGCAACACAAACCATATACTCCAAAAGTGGAATGCGAACCACGAATGGACCCCAAACCTATGTGACCTTGTAGAGGGTCGCTGGGACTATTAGAAAATAGTGAGGGTTAGAAAAATAGCCCACCCCAAGACCCTGAAAAGTGAGTGCAAAGTGCACTAAAGTTCCCCAAAGGACATAGAAGTCGTGATAGGGGAATTCTGCAGGAAAGACACAAACCAGCAATGCAACAACGGTGGATTTCCAGTCGAGGGTGCCTGTGGAACAAGGGGACCAAGTCCAAAAGTCACAAGCAAGTCGGAGATGGGCAGATGCCCAGGAAATGCCAGCTGCGGGTGCAAAGAAGCTGCTACTGGACTGTAGAAGCTTAGGTTTCTGCAGGAACGACAAGGGCTAGAGACTTCCCCTTTGGAGGACGGATCCCTCACGCCGTGGAGAGTTGTGCAGAAGTGTTTTCCCACCAAAAGACCGCCAACAAGCCTTGCTAGCTGCAAATCGTGCGGCAAGGGTTTTTGGATGCTGCTGTAGCCCAGGAGGGACCAGGATGTCGCAAATTGCATCAGGAGACAGAGGGGACGTCGAGCAAGACAAGGAGCCCTCTCAGCAGCAGGTAGCACCCGGAGAAGTGCCAGAAACAGGCACTACAAGGATGCGTGAAATGGTGCTCACCCGAAGTCGCACAAAGGAGTCCCACGTCGCCGGAGAACAACTTAGGAGGTCGTGCAATGCAGGTTAGAGTGCCGTGGACCCAGGCTGGACTGTGCACAAAGGATTTCTGCCGGAAGTGCAAGGAGGCCGGAGTAGCTGCAAAAGTCGCGGTTCCCAGCAATGCAGTCTGGCGTGGGGAGGCAAGGACTTACCTCCACCAAACTTGGACTGAAGAGTCACTGGACTATGCGAGTCACTTGGACAGAGTTGCTGGATTCAAGGGACCTCGCTCGTTGTGCTGAGAGGAGACCCAGGGGACCGGTGATGCAGTTCTTTGGTGCCTGCGGTTGCAGGGGGATGATTCCGTCGACCCACGGGAGATTTCTTCGGAGCTTCTAGTGCAGAGAGGAGGCAGACTACCCCCACAGCATACACCACCAGGAAAACAGTCGAGAAGGCGGCAGGATCAGCGTTACAGAGTTGCAGTAGTCATCTTTGCTACTATGTTGCAGTTTTGCAGGCTTCCAGCGCGGTCAGCAGTCGATTCCTTGGCAGAAGGTGAAGAGAGAGATGCAGAGGAACTCGGATGAGCTCTTGCATTCGTTATCTAAAGTTTCCCCAGAGACAGAGACCCTAAATAGCCAGAAAAGAGGGTTTGGCTACATAGGAGAGAGGATAGGCTAGCAACACCTGAAGGAGCCTATCAGAAGGAGTCTCTGACGTCACCTGGTGGCACTGGCCACTCAGAGCAGTCCAGTGTGCCAGCAGCACCTCTGTTTCCAAGATGGCAGAGGTCTGGAGCACACTGGAGGAGCTCTGGGCACCTCCCAGGGGAGGTACAGGTCAGGGGAGTGGTCACTCCCCTTTCCTTTGTCCAGTTTCGCGCCAGAGCAGGGCTAAGGAGTCCCTGAACCGGTGTAGACTGGCTTATGCAGAAATGGGCATCAAATGTGCCCATGAAAGCATTTCCAGAGGCTGGGGAGGCTACTGCTCCCCTGCCTTCACACCATTTTCCAAAGGGAGAGGGTGTAACACCCTCTCTCAGAGGAAGTCCTTTGTTCTGCCATCCTGGGCCAGGCCTGGCTGGACCCCAGGAGGGCAGCAGCCTGTCTGAGGGGTTTGCAGCAGCAGCAGCTGCAGTGAAACCCCAGGAAAGGCAGTTTGGCAGTACCAGGGTCTGTGCTACAGACCACTGGGATCATGGGATTGTGCCAACTATGCCAGGATGGTATTTAGGGGGCAATTCCATGATCATAGACATGTTACATGGCCATATTCGGAGTTACCATTGTGAAGCTACATATAGGTAGTGACCTATATGTAGTGCACGCGTGTAATGGTGTCCCCGCACTCACAAAGTCCGGGGAATTGGCCCTGAACAATGTGGGGGCACCTTGGCTAGTGCCAGGGTGCCCTCACACTAAGTAACTTTGCACCTAACCTTTACCAGGTAAAGGTTAGACATATAGGTTACTTATAAGTTACTTAAGTGCAGTGTAAAATGGCTGTGAAATAACGTGGACGTTATTTCACTCAGGCTGCAGTGGCAGGCCTGTGTAAGAATTGTCAGAGCTCCCTATGGGTGGCAAAAGAAATGCTGCAGCCCATAGGGATCTCCTGGAACCCCAATACCCTGGGTACCTCAGTACCATATACTAGGGAATTATAAGGGTGTTCCAGTAAGCCAATGTAAATTGGTAAAATTGGTGACTAGCCTGTTAGTGACAATTTGAAAGAAATGAGAGAGCATAACCACTGAGGTTCTGATTAGCAGAGCCTCAGTGAGACAGTTAGTCACTACACAGGTAACACATTCAGGCACACTTATGAGCACTGGGGCCCTGGATGACAGGGTCCCAGTGACACATACAACTAAAACAACATATATACAGTGAAACATGGGGGTAACATGCCAGGCAAGATGGTACTTTCCTACAATCACCAGCACCCCTCCCCCTGCAGAAAGTGAGCCACCCCGCAAATGTTCTCTGCAACCCAGACAGACAACAGAGACACTTGCCAAGACAGACCAAGACCACCACCAGGAAATGAGATCCTCCTGAATGTCCCCCTTGTGTTCCACTCTGTCACCTTGTCCACTTTGAACTGGCATTGCTCCCCTTCATATGTCCCCTTGGACACTGGAACTGTACTACAAACAGTCTGGACCAATATCCTGAACTTACCTCTGCCATCACCTCATTCCATTGCACTATTCCTTCTATATTTTTCACTTCAATAAACTCCCTTGAACACAACTTGAGTGATAGTGCTTTATGTGACACAAAAGTGCAATACATTTAACAGTTTCATCTTGTGCAATTGTCCTGAACTTTGTAATTCCATCCAAAAAATCGCCTGTAGCCATCACATCAGTTCACAGTTGTAACCACACCAACATCTGCAAAATGGGAAGGCATATGTGACAGTCATTTGGGATGCTAAGGAAGTGACTGTCATCATGCTACAGCCACACAGAAAAATAAATAATCAGTGGAATGGTCAGTTCCACTGTCTTACCTGGGTGTCATTGGAAGAACTGCCATATGACTGATGTCCTGTTGTCCACATCCTCATCCTCTGCCTCCTCATCCTCACTGTCCTCAGGCTCCACTGCTGCCGCAGGAGCATTTTCACCCCCTCCTCCTGCAAATAGGGCACATGTTGTCTGATGGCCAGGTTGTGCAACATGCAGCATACAAGAACTATCTGGCAGAACTTCTCAGGGGAGTAGCAGAGGGATCCACCTGTCAGATGGAGGTATCTGAACCTGGCCTTCAGGAGATAGAAGGTCCTCTCAATTATTCTCCTGGTTTGCCCATGAGCATCATTATACCTCTTCTCAGCCCCTGTCCTGGTATTACTTACAGGGGTCAAGAGCCACAACAGGTTTGATTAGCCAGAGTCACCTGCAAGAAGTGAGGGGCAAACATTTGCTTTGCACAAAGGCGGGATGACTCCTGAAGCTATACACTGACATGCATTAGGTGGGGACTCAGGCTTACCTATTATCCACACCCTGTACCTCTGTAGTTGTGCCATCACATGTGGGATGCTGGTATTCCTCAAGACGAAGGTGTCATGCACTGACCCAGGATTCTTGGCAGTGATGTGGGAGATGTACTGGTCAGCCAGGCAGACCATTTGCACATTGAGTGAGTGGAAACTCTTCTGATTCCTGAACACCTGTTCATTGGCATGGGGGGGTTGCTATATGTGTTCCATCAATGGCCCCAAAAGCATTTGGAATATGTCCCATTGCATAGAAACCAGCCTTCACATTGGCCAAATCATCCACTTGGGGGAAAGCTATGTAGTTGCACAAGTGTTTGAGCAGGGCAGGCAAAACCCTCGCCAAACTAATTGAACATTGGCTGTGACATTCCTGCAGCCAAGCCCACTGTCACTTGGAAAGAGCCAGTTGCCCGGAAATGAAGCACTGATAGGACCTGCATAAGAGGGGGAATCCCAGTGGGTTGACGGATAGCATAAATCAGATCAGGATCCAATTATGCACACAGCTCTGTGATGGTGGCCTTGTCCAGTCTATAGGTGAGTATAATGTGCCTGTCCTCCAGTGTAGCCAAGTCCACAAGGGGTCTGTACACGGGGGCTTGCCTCCTCCTCCTATTCCTCCACAGTGGTAGGTACCTAAGGGACACAAGAGTGAGAAGTGAGTGACAAACTGAACAATGGAACCACCACTTCAGTGTACATTGACCATGTATGTAACTGGACTCTGTCAATGGCAATGTATGTACAATTGATAGCAATGACACAGTTTTCAATTTAAGAATGTTGACCTGCAGTATAAAATGGCGACCGCCTGTCCTGTGTGTAGGGACGGGTGGAAGACATGTAACCCCACCGGCATTGGGCGTCATGGCGTAAGGTGGTCTTGCACAGCCGTGCTATTCCTCATTGGCTTACATGGGGTTCTATGGAGTACAGTGTCCAATGAGAATCACCGGCGGCGGTGACAGTGTACACTGCAGCAGACGTGACTGCCATTTTCTGACTATAACCTTACTTGATTCCTGACTTTCCACAGGACAACACAGTCACTGCGTGTGATGCTGAGACTTGAGTCTGGAACCTGCCATGGCCCGTGTGACAGGGGAAAGGGCCCCTGCCTTCTCTTCAGAGGAGTTGGTGCACCTGGTGGATGGGGTCCTACCCCTGTATGAACTGCTGTATGGGTCTCCAGACCAACTGGGGAGTACACCAGGGGGACTATGCGTGCAACAAGGTTGCATGGAAATGTGTGTTAGCTGGCAGTGTGTCATTTGGGTCGGGGGTATGGCTGGTGGTAGTGTACATGCAGGGCTCCTGGTGATGTGTGTGCCATTTGAGGGAAAATGGTATTTGTGGGCCATATGTGTGACAGGTTGGATTGTATGGTTAATGGTGTCTTCTTGTCTGTGTTTCCTCTGCAGGTCAGTATCCATCAGAAGAAAATATTATGGCACGCCATTGTCAAGGACGTGCGCACCGTGGGGGTCTATAGCAGGTGGAGTACCCATTGCAGGAAACAATGGGAGGACCTGAGATGCTGTGCCTGGAAGACCATGGAGGCACAGCTGGGATGGCCTCTTAAAGAGGGAGGGGTGCCCGTTGGAACCTGAGCCCCCTGATGGCCCGCACACTGGTGGTGGCCTACCCAGAGATGGATAGGCGCTTAAAGGGCAGCAGACCAGCCAGAAGGGGATGAGTACAGTGTGCGTAACACCCATCTTTGTTGCCTGGCATAGGATGCTGGTGGTGGGTTGCAGTCAGTGGGTGCCCAATAATGCCAGATCATACATTGCTGCATTGTCCAGCCTAGGGTAAATGGGTGAATAGCAAAATCATGTTAGCTAGCTAGGTGGCATTCCATATCAGAAAGGGCTTAGTAGGTTCCAGGAGGGGTGCAAATGGCAGTGGTTGGCTCTCATCTTGCTGTGGTACCTAGCCAATAGAATGCCAGTGCGGTGCATGGTGCTCAATCTTGGTCCCTGTGTGTGATGGTACTGTGTTTGCCATCTGTGGTGTTGGTGCTGTAATTGGCCCAGTGCTCCCTTTCTCTCTCACCCCCCCTATTTTCTTCTGTCATCCTGTCCATGTGTGCATTAGCATCATCTGGCAGAGGAGCAGGGGCACCGGTGAGTGAGGGAGCTGCAGCCCACGGGACCCAGGAGGCAGAGTCCATCAATGCTGATGGGACCAGTGGGACGGAGGGCGAGGGGAGCACCACCGCGGGGACAACACTGATTCTGAAACCTCCTCTGATGGGAGCTCCCTGGTGGTGGCGGACACCTCTAGGACCACCCCAGCTACAGGTACAGCTGCCACCCCCCCATACCAGCACCACCCTCCCAGTAGCCCCCCACAGAGTTGGCCATGCCCGCTCACCCAGGGGGGGTGGGCATCTCCTTTGCCCCAGGCACCTCAGGCCCTGCCCCATTGAGCCCTGCTGCACTCAGTGAGGAGGCTATTGACCTCCTGAGATCCATCTCTGTAGGGCAGTTGACCATAGTGAATGCCATCCCGAGGCTTGCATCCCAGATGCAGCAATGCAATGCCTACCTGTAGGGCATCCACAGTGGGTTGGCGGCCCTACAGAGATCCTTTCAGGCTCCGGCCTCCTCTCTGATGGCAGCCAGTGCCCCTGGTCCTACCGTCCCCCTCCAACTACCACTTCCCAGTCTCCTCAACCTCAACCCATCCCATGCACACATACAGACAAGCATGCACACAAAGCATCACACAAGAGTGGCACAGACAAGCACAGGCAGCAAACTTCAAACCACAAGCACTCACACAAACAACAGACAGTTGCACACACAACAAAATCCACTGCCTCCTATTGTCTCCCCCTCCTCCTTCTCCTACTCCCTCACAGTTACATCTGCACTCACACCAGCATGCACTGAATCAACAGCCACCGCCATCACCACATCATGCAGCACACCCACCTCACTTTCAGACACCTCCACAACATCCATCCACATGTCCTGCTTGTCCTCTCCCACCCTGTCTGCCCCCCCTCCTAAGAGACACAAACGCACACACTCAGACACCCAACAGCCATCCACCTCACAAACACACACACGCACACGGTCCATGCACCTGCAGCTGCACCTGCACCGAAGTCCAGCAAACATACACCCCGTACAACCACTCCCTCTACCTCCACTCCTATCCCTCCTCCCACATCCTACCCCAACGTCCCTAAGAAGCTTTTCCTTGCCCATCTTGACCTCTTCCCTCACCCTCCCTCTGCTGAACTGCCCGTAAGAGCAGGGTCCCAAAGACCCAGCCCAGCACCTCAACAAAACTGTCTGCCACTGCTCCCACCAAAAAAACTGCTGCTGGCACTAAGAGACCCATGAGTGTGATGGCAGCCACTCCTAGTAAGTCCACACCTCTGCCTCAGAAAGGGAGGACTAGAGCCCTTAGGGACAGAGGACAGGGTCAGTGGAGGCACCTCCTAGATCTGGCGACAAGGAAACAAGTCACATGACAAAGGCCAAGGGGGCCCGTCACAAGCAGAGGAACCCAAGGAGGCCCCTCCACCAGCAGAGGAACCCAAAGAGCCCCCTCCACCAGAAGAGGGCAAGGAGCCTCCTCCACCAGCAGAGGAACCCAAACAGCCTCCTCCACCAGCAGAGGACAAGGAGCCCCATCCACAAGCAGAGGGCAAGGAGTTCCCTCCACTAGCAGAGGAACCCAAAGAGCCCCCTCCACCAGCAGAGGGGAAGGACACCCCTCCACCAGCAGAGGGCAAGGAGCCCCCTCCACCAGCAGAGGAACCCAAAAAGCCCCACCAGCAGGGGGTAAGGAGTAACCTCCACTGTCTGAGGGCATGTAGCCCACCCTCCAGAGACTGTGGCCTTTCAATCCCCTCCTGTTGGGAAAGGAGCCACCTCCAGAACCAGTGGGCATGTTACCCACTCCAGAGACTGTGGCCTTTCACTCCCCTCCAGAGACTGTTGGGCAAGGAGCCCCTTCCAGAACCAGTGGGCATGTTACCTACTCCATAAACTGTGGCCTTTTACTCCCCTCCAGAGACTGTTGGGCAAGGATCCCCCTCCAGAACCAGTTGGCATGAAACCAACTCAAGCTGAGGTGCCCCCCCACACCCCTTTACCCCTGAGGTGCCTGCCCATTTCCAACATGATGCACCTGAACAGTGGAGTTCGGATGTTGTCAGGAGTCAAGTTGGGGCTTGGACTATGCCCTGTGGCCATGTGGCCGTTGGTACTTTGGACTGGCCAGTGGCCCAATCTGTACATTGCCATCTGCATTTGAATTTTATAATTCATTATGGTGGCTGTTGGCAGCAAATTACAGTGTTCGTACTTCTGAATTGTTATCCTTGAATTATTTGCTTGTGGGCCCTGTGACAGTCGTTTTATTCTGCAGCTGGTTCTGTATATGGTGTGTGTGTATGGTGTGTGTTGTGCGTGTGTGTGTCACTCTCATTTCCTCCCTCCCTCACTTGTGTGCTAGGTGGCTGTACTCACCGCTATCGTCTTCGTCGGCGTTGGTGCTCCAGGACGGCCATGGGATGGTAGAGCATCAGGAAGACTTGGAGTTCTGGTTCCATGGGGGCCGTGGAGTCCTCTGTGTCCCTGATGGTGAGTCTTTCGTTTTCTGTACTGTGTTTCTGCCAGGCTTTTGATGGCGTTGGTTCCGCCCCAGAAATCCTGGCGGTTTACTATGTCATAATATGGTGGGCGGTACCTTGACTTCTGCCTGGCCGCCGTGGTCAGTGGTGTTAACTCCTTGGCAGTTGGTGTGGTACATTGGCTGTCTATGGGAGGTATCACCGCCATGGTCATAATTTGGCGGTAATTACCACCAGGCTGTTGGCGGTATTACAGCCACTTTCCCTATGGCGGTCAGTACACCGCCAATGTCATAATGAGGGCCAATGTGTAAGGGGCCATGTGGTGTGGGGGGGATATTGGTCCAGGGAGGACCACATAGTGGAAAGCGCGTAAAACTTACTGGATGGACCTGTCATGTGGGTTTGAATGTGTATGAAGGCCCCAGCCATGGAAGACATTTTAATTCTGCTTGGCATCAAAGTATAGAACAAACAATAATACAAGAATACTAACAAGTATTGATTAACACCCTCAACACCCCTCCTCCCCATACTTTTCACCCCAACTGAAGAAGCATCTGTCATCCTTAAAAAAAAAAAAACAATAACTCATAGAAATGTAGAGGAATAAGTCAGTATGGAATGGTGAACCTCTCCAGAAGAAGGATGTCATATCAGCTGTATTGATTAGCCTATCCAGGCACCACCTCGACCTGCTGTGACCAGATTGGTGGTGTTTGACTCAGTCTTTCCCCTTCAAGTAGGGGAAAGTCTGGGTTCGATGAGCTGGATCACAGTAGTTGTTGTTGAACTTTGAAGCATCCATGGTGAAATCTGGTGCGGGAGTGCCTAGGCTGGGCACTCCCTCCCTCAGACACCCCTGGAGTGCAGGATTCCACCAGGCCAACAGAGGAGGATGCTTCAGGGTACTCTCAAAATCGTTGTTCCTCTGTTGCCCATTCCCAGACAGACTCGGGGGTGTTAAAGAAGTAGGTCCTGCCAGCATGTAGGACCTTGAGGCAGGCATGGAAAAGGAGGATATATTGGAGGTATAACGCTCTCAGTTTCTGTTTAACATATTCAAAGGAAAACCTCTTGTCCTGAGCATCCCGAGAGTAGTCTGAAAAAATAAGTATCTTTGAGTTTTGATAATGAACTCCATCCTGCAAGCGGGCCTCCCTCAGAACATAGTCTTGATCCCTGAAGTTAAGGAAGCGGGGGATCAATGCCCTGTGTGGAGCACCTTGCAGGGGTTTAATAGAGAGCACTCCATGGGCTCATTCCACGGTGAACCACATAGACATATTGTCAGAAATCACCCTTGACTTGAGCTAGGTCTCAAGGAAGTCGACAGGTTGGGGGCCCTCAGCCCCTTCCGGAATCTGGATGATGTACAAGTTGTTGCATCTTGACCGATTCTCCAGTGTCTTCTGCACATTATTGCAGTTCATGAGTATGAGTGAGCAGGTGATTCACCTTGGTCTTCAGGTCTTAAACTTCATCCTCCACTGAGGAGGCTTGCTCCTCCTCCTCAGTGATATGCGCCGTGGCATTTTTATAGTCCAGCTATGTAAGAGCCACTCTTACCTCTCCGATCTTGAGTTCCACTGCCACCTGCAAAGACTGAAATGCCTGCAATATTTTGTCGGTGTCCCCTGTGGCACTAGGCGAGGTCTCCATAGTGCCTCCAGCCTGGGTCCGGGCCAGGGTGGTAAATTTGTCAATGCCAGTTTGGGAGGACAAAGATTTTACTTGTTTCTCCTTCCCCATGTCCTGAATCTCCCAGGCGGTGGGCGACAGTGCTCTGTGGAGAACCTGTCTTTGTGCACAAAAGCTTTAGGGTATTCAAGCATGCGGTCTTGGGATCCCCCGGAGAGTTTACTGTGGTGTGGTAATATATACACCCGGAGGGAGGGGAGCCGCAACCCAATGATCTCATATCCCTAGTCTTCCCTCCATTGTCACACAGGTGAGGACTTCTGCAACCATCCGCTGAACGGTGAAGTACAGCATAAATGGGGCCCATATGACCCAGAAGGGGTCAAGAACAAGTCCTTGTGGGCCTTGAAGGGAGAGGGTCCCCAGAGTCCAAAGTCAAAGTGGACCCCGATGAGTCAGAGTGCTCTTGGGCAATGTCTATTTCTACCTATTTATTCAGAGAGAAGGGAGAGTATGGTCCCCCACCTTAACAATCTGGCATCACCACTCCAGCAGGGTACTCACTTATAAGCAGCATGGCACCTTCGCCCCCAGTCACACTGTCTGCCGTGAAGTGCCGCTGCATAGCCACTGGTGGGGGGGTTGTTGGTAGGCCAGGCCGAAGGCACTGCGGGTCAAGTCTCCAGGCCACAGGGGGTGCCCTGATGTCCAGGGGTGTCTGCATAGGCCCACAGAGCCGCCACTTCCCCCCTTGACACTAGTCCAGGGACTAGCAGCAGAGGTTTGGCCCCAGGGGAGTGTCCACCGCAGGTTAGGCACTACCTGAGGATACGCCCGGCCAGGCGGCCCACTCCTCGGCACCTCCGTGGGCACGCATCCGGTGGGCCATTCACACACCGCCGTGCCCGTGCGTACAGTCTCTCCCTCATGGACCTCCAGGAACGTCAGCAATCCTGGGGGGGTTACCCTCTTCTCAGGCCAGTAGGTCTGCAGCTCCCCTGCCCAGACACAACCTAGGAGGCAGGAGCAGCCGGCAGACCCCCTGGGGGGGGGCGCCCAACACACCGCCGATCTCACAGTCCCAGCCTCTCCTCCACGGGGTTGCGGGCAAGTCAACAAGCCCCTGGGATCCAGAGGGCCAAAGCAGCCAGAGTAGGAGGCAGGAAGAGTGGGGCGGCACACCGCCTGGAGGCCTCCAAGGTCGCCCACCTCTGCCATTTTAGAGGGCCGTTGCCCTTGTCTCAAACATTCAGATCTCTTGGTGCATCGCAGCAGTGCAGTGCCTCTCTGCAGAGTCACTAGATCAGCAGGATGGGTCAGTATTAGTGGTGAAGAAGCAGGCACGCAATCTTGCGGCTAGAACTGCTGCGGATGATTGAGGGGTCCAGAGCACTCTCAGAATGTGACCACCATCTTCACCCCCCCAAACACAACAAATTGTTTACATTGATATGTTCCATATATAAATGTTGTTGTATGTATATGAATATCTGCATCATTATGAGTTGACACCTCTATGGAGCTATATATCAAAGATATAAGCATGTAATTGTATCTAGAAAATATGTTTAGATGAGAGTCTGGCTACTGGTGTGTGTTTCTGTCTGTGATAGTACATATGTGCCAGAGGATGTCAGTATGATCTTAGGGATTGTACCTGTAAGAGTGTAATAATATATTTTTATATTAAACAAGTAAATGAATAAATACATAAATAGAAAATGCCTAGTTATAATTCTGAACAATGTACAAGAATATTTTTGACCATGTGAATATTATTTCGTGTATCTACACATGGTGTAGATACATAGAGCTCAATTCACTATACGGAAATATTACTAATTGTAGTGCATATATGTGTGTATGTGTATAATTATAATTTTGTGTACATATTTAGATATGTAGATTTGTCTGTATTTATGTATATATTCGTTTTTGTTATTAAAAAAATAGATATGTATGGGAAAAAAATAAATTTAGGATTTATATGGTTTTGCTTAACATATGTATTTATGTCATATGATACAGTTAGCATATACGTAGATGACTGTGTACTTAGGTATTTCCATGATTATAATATATATCACGTTTCAAAAATAGGATTATAGGGAAGATAAGTGCAAGTGTGTAACAATTTATTTAGATATAATATATATATATATTTTCATTTCTGCACAACACACATCAATGTCTGTAAATATTACTACATGTATATACATATGGGTGTTTATATAGTGGAATTTGTGCCTTGCACATAAAAGTGCATAAATATAATGTGTTTATATGTGTATGTATATATATTGCTATATATTTAGCCACTCACTTCAGCCACAATGTCATCCACAGTGGGTGTCAGATGCCTTTCTTAACGAATCGCCGTGTTAGGAAGCTCATGTCCACACAGATTCGGACTTCTCCTGGCTGCTTGGGCTTGCAAGCTACCAGTATTGGAGATACCCAGGGGGTAGAACCACTTACCCTCTCGATGATGTCCACCTCCTCTAGCTTCTTTAGTTTGGCTTTAACCTTCAGGTGGAGGAGGAAAGCCACCCGGTGATAACATAGGGCAACTGGTTGTATTGACTCATCAATGGGAAGATGTACCATGAGATTCTTCAGACACCTGATCCCTTCAAACAGCTATGAGAATTAATTTATGAGGGTGTTTGTCTGTGTGGGCGCTTGTGACTGGCTTCATTTATATTAGCCGTTGGAGAGTGGCTTCCATGTGCCCTGTCCGTACTATAGAGTGTTCCTTAGAATGTCCTAGGGTTAGTATGTTAGACATAGACATCGACATCCACGGAACTTGGAAGAAGTTCTCTCTTAGCTTGACAGAGGAACACCCCTGTATGAATTGTGCCCTGATTTCATTCTTTGCATCAGGCAGTGTGCATGTGCTTGCTAACTCTCTGAGGCGGGCATAAAAAGTGTTGACTGACTCCTCAGGCTGTTGTCTGGCTTGTCGTAGTAAAAAACTCTCGGAGTCTGGATTAGCGAGTGATCCAAAGTAGACTCTGGGTGCTTGTTTTAAGGTATTATATGTGAAAGGTGGTCCTATTTCAGCAACTAATTTTGCAATCTTATGTGTCGCAGCACCCCCCAGGTGGAGGAGCATGGGACTCTTCCTGTCGTTTTCCAGAGCAATGGCGGCAAAATATGTTTCTAGACAATCTAACCAGTCCTTCCATTTTGCTGCTAAACAGGATGTGGGCCCATTACACACAAAAGACTCGAGAGTGGGTATGGGCGCCATCTAAGTGCAGTGTTTGGTGGTGTAGAAATGGCAAAGACCCACAGGAAAACCCTTTGGGGCTGGTTACGCTCTAGCTGTGTCAATATATGGTTGGGTGAGCACGTTGTAGCGAGGCTAGGCTGTGCGCTGTTTATATGTGTCCCCTTCCCAGGTTGATATATATCCCTCCTTTGCTATATAAGAGGAAAGCAGGATGCCATTAGTGAGCAGGTCAAGTGAGCAAGTCAGAGGGTAGGTGTGTCCCACAAAACTTGTCTGGTGATCAGGAGGGTGGCCAGGGTGTTTGCAGAATGTCTTGGTGAGACCAAGTCCTTCCCTCTTGCAGTGGAATTCAAAGGTCTCACAGGCAGAATGGTAATTTCAGGGGTGAAAACCTTGCTAAATTTGATCCCATTGTGAAATGATCACCAACAGCGACAGAGCAGTGTTTCTGGGGCCAAATGGCAGGAGGACGTGGCTTCTACAGGTGCTGCACTCTTAGGTTCTGTGCAGTGAGCGATATTGGGCTTTCCGGAGACTTAAGGGAATGGCCAGGAAGGAGACAACATCCTCTTTACGGTCTGTTCTTCTGGAGCGTCAAAGGGGACAAACAGTGTTGCAGGTGGGAAGCCACGGCCTGATTAGCGTCGCAGTTGAGCCTGAGAAAAAGAAAGAGAGAGCAGTAAGCCGCAGGGTGCAGAGGCTGCGGCGATTCAGGAGCTGCAGGAGGGTGTGCAACCTCACTGTTTTACACTGGCAGCCAGCATGCAGAAAGGAGTGAAATTGCACAGCGAGGCATGCCTTTCTTGCGGCAGGGAGCAGCGCTGATGGGCAGCGGCTGAATATCGGGCATGGGCAGGCCCCCCCTTGTTGCCAGGTTTTAGCGTCGAGCGTGCAAGCGCTCAGGCCCCTGATGTAGTCTCTCTTTGGCCTTTTAACCACACCCGTTGTCACACCCATCAGTTTCGTCAGTTCGTGGGCTTGCCTTTTAAAATTTGCTTGATTTAATTTGTGAAAGGCATGCATACATCATGCCTTTTCCGGTGTTTAGCCCTCCGTGACCGGTAAACTACTGAAAACATATGAGGCTTCATGTTTTCCTCATGGCTTCTGGACTACTTTTTCTTTTTATTTCTTATGCAGCATGATCTCACTGGGCAGTAATCAAGCGCTTTGCATGACATCGACCCTAATATGATTAAGTAGGGTTCTGGTGAGAGACACTCTGGGAATGAATCGTAGAACACAATAATTGATAGGCTTGGGTAAGGCTGAAAACTAAGCAGAAGCTGCCATGAAAAGGCAAAAGGGCAGGGGTAATAAAGACTAAAGTGGTTGTGTCCAAATGTCATCAATTCGGTACATCCATGTGTGAGATATGGTATCTCAGTGAACTTCAGGTTCATCTCAGGTCTGAGAGCAATCCCACTTGACACATATTTTAAAATAATATTGTTATCCTTAAACCGATGGCAGAGAAACTTAAAACACTTGGCCTTGGACATATCTCACAACCTTACCCGGAACAGAAAACAGTACGTATGGACTTTGGTCAGAACAGAAGAGCAGAGAAAATCATCGAGAAAACACCGGAAGTGTCTATGTATTATTTATGAAGGAGCGGTTAGACATGACAGGAGGTGCAATAAGAATCATTTCACTTGTTAGTTAAGGAAGATACATGCTCTGGAAAGGCAAGGATGTGATATTAATATATCACTGATTTAAAAGAAAATCAGTCACAACTTGAATTCTTGGATGTTTTATTAGAAAGGCTATGTCCTTTGTTATCATCACCTGAAGGGAACTCTGTGGTGCACACTGACTATGTCACAGACAATACACTATGATGGTATGAGGCGCAAGGTTTGCAAAGAAAAGTTAGCTTTTACTGGGGATGTCTCCATTTTGGAGCCGTAACAAGCAGGGTACTGATAGATCAGTATTTCAGAGAGAAAGATGTCTTCTTTTCAGTTTAATAGCTGCATGACTTTTAGTGACTTAACAAGAGTCTGTAAAGAAACTGGAAGTCCCAACATCGGCCATCCTTTCCACATCGGATTGCAAAAAATAGCGGGATCTTCACCTTCTGTGATGTCATCTTGACATGTTGAAAAATCTCTATTATGACATTTCCCTCGTTTGAGAGCAGGGCTCCGTCCGGAAAGGAGCAATGATGGACATGGATAAACTGCAGTCTGTGGCGTGACATTCTGGGGACAACGGTAAGAGACTAAAACAGATGAAACAAAAAATAACCTGAAAATACTTTGACGCCGTTAGTCTGCCAATCCAATTCAAGTTGCTTCAGATCCCTAATTCCATATATCATACTCTATTCCATCTATCAAAATTGGACTGACCTGAAAGGGCCAGATTGTGTGGAACTATTTTGAGGTCCTGTGGGCTGCCATGAATCAAAAAAAGAAAGAAAAACAGCCCATATACTGGCACTTTCAAGCTGGCCCTTCTGGCAGGGCCAGTCCTACTATGAACTCTTCAAGGAGCTAACCAATGAGCAATTAAAAGTGTGCATTCTTCCTTAATCTTAGACCATTAACACAAAACTACAAAAAGTGTTCTAAAATGTGTCTCTGCTTTATGATTTATGGTTGGGTTGTAAAACCTACTATGACATCACTCACATGCTGGCCCCTCTAAATCAACATTTTAGTACCTTCCATAATCCAGTAACTCAGTAGCCCAAACTCTCACTGTTAGACCTGCCAGCTTTTTAGCGTGTCTCCCCTGTCTTTTTGCCTTATGACCTCCTGTTTTTATGGTATACTGGACTCTGTTTTTGCTGGTTTATTGTCTCTGCACACTTTACCACTGCTAATCAGTGCTAAAGTGCAAGTGCTCCCTATTTAAATTGTACTGCTGATTGGTTTAGCCAATAGTGGGCCTGCAGCACTGATCGTGCCACCCACACGAGTAGCCCTGTAAACATGGCTCAGACCTGTGTCTGTGTGTGTGAAGTTTTAAACTGCCAACCCACTTGCCAGGCCCAAACCTTCCCTTTTACTGAATGTACGGAACCCCTAGGGTAGGACATAGGTAGCCCCAAGGGCAGGGTGCAGTGTATGTCAAAGTTGGGACATGTACAGGTGTGTTGGACAAGTCCTAACAGTAAAATATTGCCAAATTCTGTTTTCACTGTTGCAAGGGCTATCTCTCTCATAGGTTAACATAGGGGCTGCTTTTAATTATCTTCAAAGGGCAGTTTCCCTTTCAGAGCAGATAGAGATGTGGAGTTTGGTGCCTTTGAACTCACAATTTAAAAAATAATTGTTTGGTGATATTGGTTTTTAAATTGTTTGTCTTAAAATGCCACTTTTAGAATGTAGGCATTTTCTTGCTTAAACCATTCTTTGCTTCTGCCTGCTTGTGTATTCCACATCTGGGTCAGACTGACAGTTGGGCTGTTGTGAATTCCCTTTAGACAGTGACACAAAGGGAGCTGGGGTGTAGCCTGAATATCCCAGTGGGCCATCTGGGCTAGAGTGGAGTTAGGAGTGGTCACTTACACGTGAAAGGGCTGTGTCTGCCCTCTCACATTGTAGTCTCTGACCCCCTGGTGTGTGTCAGCGTGGGCAAGGCAGGATCTTCTCAACAACAGAGACTTTCCTTTGAAGCATGCCTTTTTCAAAGGCAGAAAGGGGTAGAAGTAGTGGACTCAAAACCCAGACTTTTAGAATGTTTCTGGATCAAGAGGAACCTCTGCCAACAAGAAGAGCTGAAGAGCTGGAGGAAGAGTACTGCCCCTTTGCTGTGTTGCTTTGCTGGGTTGGCCTGCAGTTGCTGCTTCTGCCTGAAAAGAGAGCAAAGGGTAAACTTTGCTGTGTATTCTGTTCAAGAAAAGTTGGAGTAGAGCTTGCTTCCTGTTGGAAGTCTCAGGGATATCAAAGACTTCAGTTTCATCTCCCACAGCACTGGGAACTGTGTGTTTTGTGCTGTTCAAGAATAAAAACCACTGTGATGCTGCCAACGACACCGCTGGCCTGCACCGTGACCTGCTGACGCTACATGGAGCTGCACTGCCCCACTTCACCCTGCAACCCTGGTCTCACTGTCGCCACCATCTGACGCTGCCACCGAGCCACTGCTTGCACCGTGCACCGTGACCTGTGGGCCCCGCACTCTGGCATCACCTTGCTGACACCTCAGCCTGGGGATTCCCGACACCACCGCTCCTGCTGACACCGGCACTGCTGCCTTTACAGTGGCCTGTGGACACCGCTCGTGAGGTACACAAAGCACCGTCACGTCCCACACCAGAGCCCCGGTCCACCGACGCCAGCACCATCAACTCCAGTGCTGCACTATGACCTGGTGAGACCGCAAGTCGCACCACCCAGCTTCACACCACAGCCCTGATCTCACCGACACTGCTGGACACTGTCACCAAGTTGCTGCCTGCACTGTGACCTTTGGGCACCGAACGTTTCATCGTCCCACTTTGCACCGCAGCCCTGACGCCATCCATGCCAGCACTCCTGACTTCATCAGCCTGGAGTTCGATCCACAACACGTGTGTCTTCAAGAGCCCAACGATCCCAGCACCGACCTTCGTAACCAACAACGTGACACCAGCAACACTGCTCTCTGGATCTCATCGTGAGGATCACAACACCCTGCATTTCCAAAGGTACTCTTTGCAGTCTTCCCAAAACTGTAGCTGGCCCGTGATGCCACGGCTGACCTGAACTGTTGGTTTTGTTGATAATGACGCTGTGATAGCCCCAGGTGGAGCTATCGACTTCTAAGAACTGTCTTTTTAAGTAACTTTTGCAGAATTCATATATTTATTACTGTATGTTGGATTTTTATCGCATTTGGTCTTGTTTTATATAGATAAATATTGGCTATTTTTCTAAAACTGGTGTGGTGTCCTTTTGTAGTATTTTCACTGTATTACTGTGTGCTACGTGCAAATGCTTTACACACTCCGTCTGAGATAAGCCTGACTGCCAATGCCAAGCTACCAAGGGGGTGAGCAGGTGGTTAGCAGAACAGGTATCTCCCTTATCCTGACTAAAGTGAGGGTCCCTACTTCAACAGGGTGAAAACCGACTACCAACTAGAGACCCCATTTCTAACACTCATTTTGCAACCTCACACAAAGTTCACCCATTTTCCTAACTCTGTACCTCGTCCTTCTGTTTCATGAGCCCCTCCTCCCATTCTCCAATTGTGATTTCTTCCACTTGCATCTCCAACATCATAGCCCTTCCATTCCCTTCACCCTCCCTTCTCCCCCACAATTCTCTTCCTTTTTTCCCTTCCTCCCCTGTTCACCACTTCTCTGCATCTACAATCTCTTCCTATCATTCTCCCCAACCAGTCCAAGGAAATCATCTAGGAGTCGCCAAGGGTTGCAGCTGCGACCTCCGGCTTGCCCCATGCGACCCCTGCCACTGCTTTTGTGTCCCCTTGCCTCAGAAGTGGCACAATCAGTGCCAGGAGCACAGGGGCAGCTCGTCCTAATGTGTGTCAGCTTAAGCTCCACTTTCCTGGCTTTCTGTTAAATTGTTTATTCACAAATAATGGATAATTTTTTTCACTATTAATGTAATAAAAATAGAGTGCATTAGCTGGAATATGACCCTGTCTGGAAGCTATAGTAAGTAAAAAATTATTTTAAATGTATATTGTATGCATTATTGCAGGTGAGAGTGTATTTATTTATGAGTGAACCTGTATATGTTTAGATATGTGTGTGTGTGTGAGTCATTGTAAATGTGAATGGCATACAATGTCACTTCTGCTACCCCTGGCATTCTGGTGAATTGACGCTCATGATCAAGTTATAAGCTGTCTCTTACCCGTTCAACTCCCTTTGCCTCATCTAGGTCACCTTTTTGCCCCTTCCCTCTAACACCATCTACCATATTCCTCCTTCCCTTCCCTTCCCTCCACCCCAACTTCTCTTCTTCCTCCAATCCACTCTTGCCCCTTACTACCTTTTCTTCATACTCCCCCTTCCTCCATGCCTTCCCATTCCTTTTCTTCTTTTCACTCCTCTCCCCATCAAGCTCCATCTTCATTTCCTTCCTTTTTGCAATCCTAATCGCTCACCTCCTTTATTTCACATATTTATTCCTGTGCTACTTTATTCCTCTCCTAACTTTCTACTCTTCTTATTGTTTACACTATCCACTGCCATCCCTTGCCTTCCATCTGTTCTGATTCCTTTGTCTCCAGCACCCCGATCTCTAATTTTCACTTTCCCTCCTTAAAGCTCGTTCGCCAGCACATTCCTTATATCTATCTCATTCCCCTTCCTATCACATCATATATCTTTCCTCTTTATCTCTCCTTCCATGTTCTACTGTCTGATTTTCTGCCTTCCCTTCTCCACTCCTTCTTACACCCCTTTTCTTCTCCTCCTAACCTTCTTATTCAACACGCTTCCCTCCCCTTTTCATCCTACCTTAGTATACCCTTTTCCCCCATCCCGGTCTCTTCCAAAAAGCTCCTTTTCCAATTTTCCGTTCCACTGTATTCAGACCCCTCTACTGGATTTTCTCTCTCCCTTCCACCTCCTCCAAACTCACCTGACAACTTTCCATCCTACGTCTTGCTTTCATCTACCGCCCTCCTTCTCTTTACTTCTTCTCTTTCCTTCTCCCCACGTTCCACCCACCCTGTACTACTTTACTATTATCTTACCTTGCCCTCTGTCCTCTTAATCAAATTATCCTCAAGTCCCACACCTTCCTGTGGCTTGTCATTTCCCTCCCCCTTGTTTGCTTTCAAACCACTTCTTCTCCCATCCTTCCTGTCCCCTCTCTTATTTCCTCCCCTTTCACCAACACTCTGTCTCCCTATTTTCCCTCATCTTCCCTATCAGATTCCTAGCCCTCCTTCCCCCACATTTCTGTACCTCCATTCTGACGTGTTGTTGTCTATTTAGACTTTTAACCACGTCCACCTCACGTCCATCACTATTGCTCGTTCACGGTCTTGCCCTTCAAAAATCCTTTGTTATCATTAGTAAATACTTTACGTTTGTCTCTCCCAGTTGCGGCGCGCTGGGGTTCCTGGGGGTGAGGGGAATAAATAATATCTCAAAAAAATAAAAGAAAAAAACCTTACCTCTGTTCCCGTGCCGCTCGTCTGCTCCTCTGCCGCACCCAGGCACAGGCTCCCAGCCTGCCCTGCAGCCAATCCTGAAGGTGCTCAGAGCAGTGTCAGGATTGGCTGGGAGCATGTCCAGGCTCTCTCTAGCTGGGCTGCAGAGAGCCCTGTGCGCATGTGTGTTTGGCCGGCCCGAGACAGTGCACTCCCCTCTGCTTGTCACCCCCAATGCCCCGCCCCTTTCACACGGATGGGATAATAAACATAGTTTATTATCCCTTCTGAGTGAAAGGATTTGCAGCATTTGCTGCTGGTGGGGGGGAGGGGGGTGACTCTCCTCCACCCTTATGGAGGAGCCGCCCCTGGTCCCTCCTTGGGGCAGTTTGGTTACCACCTTGGACATCGACCCTGTTACATGGCTAATTGTATTTTTGCTGATAAGTTTGACTGATAGCGAACTTCTTTTTCCTTTTGTGTGTCTCCTTCATGCTCATGGTGTGGCGCTTTGAATCGTCTCGCTTATGTGAGACTGCTTTCCTTTTCATTTTCAATTTATGTGGCAAGAAAAGTCTGGTTAGGAGTTTACAACCCTAATAGCTCTAACTCGAGCAAATTGGAGACCCATTGCATTGCAAATGCTTGTTATGTCTTGGGGTATTATACCTCAGACCCTGTGAGTGTGCCACGGCCTGCACGAGTCGGAGCAGGCGGCATGAGTACACTAACTAACACATAGGACACGTAATGGCCATCAACTAACTTCCGAGGGGGACCCTTGGATACCTTATTAGCTCGGGTCCCTACCTAAAGGTCGGGACCACACTGCAAATACTAGGGAGGGGTTGTAGTATCTCACGTAGAACAGAGACTGAACACTTCAACTTGTATTTATTTTAAGTTGCAGTAAATACACCAACACCTGTGTCTGCCACCCCGTTCATCTCCAACTGTCCACCTTTCACATTCCATCCCTTTAACATTCCTTCCCTACATTCTTTTACCTCATAACATTCCAAATAGAACAAAATAACATATTTCATAACATAACACATTTTCCCCCCTTATACAATACAATATGAATGAGAGAAGCCAAGGAAAAAATAACTAATTTACAACATAATCTTTTAAATAAGCAGGTTTCTTAACAATTCTTCCCAGTTTACTTTTATAAGTTCTGTCCTTTTCAAATTGTGCTGAACTGTCATTGGTGACTCTAGCTTCTTGTGCTGAGCTGTCATTGTTAACTCCAGCACCTTCATACACAGAATACCCTTCTTCAGCTCCAATAAGATCTTCCATCCCGGTGGGAATGTCATTATGCAGAGTATCTAGCCAAAAGTAATTCTTTGTAGATTCTGCAGAAGTATTTCCATCCACATCAGTAGAGTCTCCTCTAAACCTTGCAAAACTGCTCATATGCCATACACGCCCATCACTCAATTTGGCCGAATTTTTGGATATCTCAAGAACTGTTTTAGGTTCAGAAAATTTGGTATCTCCTTTTTTTACTTTGCCTGGTACTTTGACACGAACTACATCACCCTTCTTTAAATTTATTTCTTTAGCACCACTCTTCAAATCAACAAAGTTTTTATAAAGACCTTGCGCTTTTTGAATATTTTTCTTAACCTCAGCAGGTGACCATTCTTTCATCCTAGACTTGCTCAACCAGCCCTGATTATCTTTCGTGAATGGAATTCTTCCTCTCGTGACAGTAAATGGAGTGTGCTCTGTAACAGTCAGGCTGGTTCTGTACATCCAAATCATTTTCTTAACACAGGTTTTCCAGTCAACATTTTTATATCTAGCTAATTGCAAAGAATCTTTAATTACTTGATTAAATCTCTCCACTTCACCATTCCCACTTGGATGGTAGACCAAAACCAACTTGTGTTCTATACCATTCCTCCTAAGAAATTCTTTAATCTCCTCACTTTTAAATTGAACACCATTATCCGTGATGATTTTCTTAGGTAAGCCTTCCCTCTGAAAAAGCTCATCCAAGAACATCAAAACATTCATACCGCCAGGGTCGGAATCACGCCCTTAATCTCTGGCCACTTTGAGAAGTAATCAACCACCACTATAATATACCATTCCATGTTCTCCTCAACGATTGGTCCCATTATATCGATACCAATAACTTCCCAAGCCATTTCAGGACAAGGCACAGGATATAAGGTTGGTTTTAAGGTCACCAGAGATTTATCAGCATTCATACATAAATCACAATTCCTAACCATTCTCTCAATATTCATATCTACACCAGTCCACCAATAATTTTCTTTCATTTTTAGTTTGGTCTTGACAATGCCCAAATGTCCTTCATGATTAATTTTGATGATAGAATCCCTCAATTTTTCAGGTGGAACCATTCCATCACTGCTCATAACCTTGTCATGGTCCACTGACAATTTATCACGTAACTCAAAAAAAGCTTTGAGCTCAGCTGTAATTTCTTTTTTTTCTGGCCAACCACACTGAATGTACTTCTTTAATGTAGATAGTATAGGATCATTTGAACTGGTTTCATTCCAAACCTCACATCTAATGGCATTCCATTCAGTATTCCCGGACCATGCAACAGTGATCCCTTTATCTTCATTCACAGATTCTTGTAGGGGTAGGGGCAATCTACTCAAACAATCCGCCACCTTATTATTAATACCTGGGACAAATACCAATTTATACTTGAAGTCCAACAATCTTATGGACATCCTAGCTATTTTTGCCGTGACCTTAAGTAATCCTTCAGTGGTCAATACTTTAATTAAGGGTTTATGATCACATCTAATTTCAATGTCAAAACCCTTCTTACACTTCTTACACCCCTCCTACCTCTTATGGCGGCCGCTGCGCGACCGCGCAGCGGGCACGCCGCTGGCGCGCCGGAGGCGCGCCAGAGGCAAGCCCGTCTGCGCCCGTCCGCGCCTGGCCCGCGCTCAGCGCCACGACCCCTGGTCCCCAGCTCCCCCAAGCCCCGCTGATCCGCTACGACCCCACCACCCTCCACGCCCTCAACCCAGGGCGCTCCAAAACCTGCTTCCTAGCTCACCCCAAACGCACCCATGGGCCCTTCGCCTGCAACTCCTGCAAACGCATCTTCCACCACGCAACTACCACGACCACAAGCCCACGCGCCATCAACCACCTCAAGTGCATCCTGATCAACGCTTGTTCCGTCCACAAGCACGCCGTTGAACTTTGGGACCTCCTGGACTCCACAGCCCCGGACGTCGCCTTCATCACGGAGACATGGATGAACGCCTCCTCTGCTCCAGACATCGCTACCGCCATCCCCGAAGGCTACAAGATCTCCAGAAAAGACCGCACCAACCAAGTAGGAGGAGGTGTCGCCATCATCTTCAAAGACTCCATCAGCGTCACCACCTCCACCGAAGACCCCCCCCTCGCCGCTGAACACCTGCATTTTCAGATTCGCACCGACCCAAGGACCACCCTCAGAGGATCCCTCGTCTACCGTCCTCCCGGACCTCGCGCCTCTTTCAGCGACGCCATCGCCGACTTCATCTCCCCGCACGCCCTCGCCTCACCGGACTACATCCTCCTAGGCGACCTCAACTTCCATCTGGAACAAAACAACGACCCCAACACCACCACCCTGCTCGACAACCTCGCCAACCTCGGCCTCAAACAACTGGTGAACACCGCCACCCACATCGCCGGACACACGCTCGACCCTATCTTCTCCGCCAGCAAACACGTCTTCTTCAGCCACACCTCTGCCCTACACTGGACCGACCACAGCTGCGTCCACTTCACATTCCGACGCGAGACCTCCCACCTCCACACTCAACCCATCCCTCATCGACAGTGGAACAAGATCCCTGAAGAGCAACTCTTCTCCGCTCTCGCCGCCAACCAACCCACCCTCACCACCGACCCCAACGACGCAGCTCTCAACCTCACAAACTGGATCTCCAACTGCGCTGACAACCTTGCTCCCCTCAAACGCACGCATCGACAGACCAACACCAAAAAACCTCTCTGGTTCTCTGACACCCTCAAAGAATCAAAGAAAACTTGTCGTGCCCTTGAGAAGGCCTGGCGCAAGGACCACACCGCTGACAACATGACCGCCCTCAAGAACGCTACACGCGAACACCACCACCTGATCCGCACTGCCAAAAGGAACTTTTTCACCGACAGACTAGACAAAAACAGCCACAACAGCAGAGAACTCTTCAGCATCGTCAAAGAGTTCTCCAACCCCAGCGCCAGCGCCAACGCCGTCACGCCCTCACAGGATTTGTGCGAATCCCTCGCCACTTTCTTCCATCGCAAGATCAGCGACCTCCACGACGGCTTCGGACACCAGACCCAACCATACACCACTGAACCCGCTTCCCCGGACATCACCCTCAACAACTGGACCCACATCAACACAGAAGAAACCAAATCCATCATGAACTCTATCCACTCCGGCGCCCCTTCGGACCCCTGCCCGCACTTCATCTTTAACAAAGCCGACGACATCATCGCCCCGCACCTCCAGACCGTCATCAACTCTTCTTTTTCTTCTGCTACCTTCCCCGAATGCTGGAAGCACGCTGAAGTCAACGCCCTACTAAAGAAACCTACGGCTGACCCAAGCGACCTGAAAAACTTCCGCCCCATCTCTCTTCTACCTTTCCCAGCCAAGGTAATAGAAAAGACCGTCAACAAACAGCTGACCACCTTCCTGGAAGACAACAACCTGCTCGACCCTTCACAAACCGGATTCCGAACCAACCACAGCACGGAAACCGCCCTCATCTCAGTCACAGACGACATCAGAACCCTGATGGACAACGGTGAAACAGTCGCCCTCATTCTCCTCGACCTCTCGGCTGCCTTTGACACCGTCTGTCACCGCACCCTAATCACCCGCCTACGCTCCACCGGGATCCAAGGCCAGGCCCTGGACTGGATCGCCTCCTTCCTCGCTAACCGCTCCCAAAGAGTTTACCTCCCTCCGTTTCGCTCAGAACCCACCAAGATCATCTGCGGCGTACCTCAAGGCTCATCGCTCAGCCCGACACTCTTCAATGTCTACATGAGCCCCCTCGCCGACATCGTACGCAAGCACGACATCATCATCACCTCCTACGCCGACGACACCCAACTTGTACTCTCCCTCACCAAGGACCCCACCAGCGCCAAGACCAACCTACAAGAGGGTATGAAGGACGTCGCAGATTGGATGAGGCTCAGCCGCCTAAAGCTGAACTCTGAAAAAACGGAAGTCCTCATCCTCGGCAACACCCCGTCCGCCTGGGACGACTCCTGGTGGCCCACGGCCCTCGGCACCGCACCGACCCCCGCAGACCACGCCCGCAACCTCGGCTTCATCTTGGACCCTCTTCTCACCATGACCAAGCAAGTCAACGCCGTGTCCTCCGCCTGCTTCCTCACTCTCCGCATGCTCCGCAAGATCTTCCGCTGGATCCCCGCCGACACCAGAAAAACCGTGACCCACGCCCTTGTCACGAGTCGCCTGGACTACGGCAACACCCTCTACGCCGGGACCACCGCCAAACTCCAAAACCGCCTGCAACGCATCCAAAACGCCTCGGCCCGCCTCATCCTCGACGTACCCCGCAACAGCCACATCTCCGCACACCTGAGACACCTGCATTGGCTCCCAGTCAGCAAAAGGATCACCTTCCGTCTTCTCACCCACGCACACAAAGCCCTCCACAACAAGGGACCGGAATACCTCAACAGACGCCTAGCTTCTACGTCCCCACCCGCCCCCTCCGCTCCGCTGGCCTCGCACTTGCTGCCGTCCCTCGCACCCGCCGCTCCACGGCGGGTGGGAGATCTTTCTCCTTCCTGGCGGCCAAGACCTGGAACTCCCTCCCCACCAGCCTCAGGACCACCCAGGACCACTCCGCTTTCCGGAGACTCCTAAAGACTTGGCTGTTCGAGCAGCGATAACCCCCCCTTTCCCCCCTAGCGCCTTGAGACCCGCACGGGTGAGTAGCGCGCTTTATAAATGTTAATGATTTGATTTGATTTGATTTGATTTGAAAAGTTTGTGCATTAGTTTCTGAAAAACTGCTGCAGCAGATGCTAATCCAAATGACATTCGAACATATCGATAACAACCCCGAGGAGTCATGAAAGCAGTTACATTTTTGCTATTCCCATGTAATCTGACTTGATGGTAGGCCGAAGACACGTCAATGGATGTGAACCATTCCATGTCTTTTGTCAAGGCAAGCATCTTGCAAATCTTTGGTAATGGGAATCTCTCCACCACTATGTTATTATTTAATTCCCTCAAGTCGATGCACAAATGAATCTTCCCATTGGCCTTACGTACTGCCACCAATGGGGAGATCCATTCAGAGGCATCAACTTCTTTAATTATACCTTTTCGTAAGAGAGACTCCAGTTCTTTATTAACCTCCTCTCTTAACACCCAAGGAATGTTACTAGATTTGTGAATTTTCGGTACAGCATTTTCCTTTAACAAAATTTTGTGTGTAAAGTCCTTAAGTGCCCCGATCCTATCAGAGAACAGCTCAGGAAATGTGTTCTTCAACGTGAGCCCATAATCTCTGTTGTCACTCACTACCTTAACTTGTTCCATACTATTGGGGTCCAACACAATGTTCAAGGCTCTTTGATCCAACCAACCCAAAACCGCTGGGCCCTCTTCAGCAACATATAATTTGCCCACGGTTTTCCTACCTTTAAACTCAAAGACTACTTCTCTAAACACAATCATAGGAATAGATTCTCTTGTGAAACTCTCTGGAGAGACATCTGGAGGGATCAAGGTGGACCCAAGAACTTTTATGAATTTTTGCTCCCATAAATTCTTATTTAATATTGTGTAAGGAGAACCGGAGTCTGCTACAGTCAGTACTTGCACACCTCCCAAGAGAATCTCACACACAGGTTTATTCCTTGATTGTACACTCAAGTGTGAGACATAAGAATTTTCCGTAAGATTTACTTCTTCACATTCTTCTAAAACTGAAAAATCAATAGCACTGTTAATACCTAGAACGCACTCATGTACTTTTGAGTCCAGGCTAGAGTCAGAACTACATTCTGAATCTGATTTACTGAGAATGGCTGCAACTTTTTTACCCCTTCTACATACTTTGGCAAAATGGCCCCTAATACCACACTTAGCACCCTGTTGGTCACGTGCGGGGCATTTCCTGTAGAACGCTAAGTGCTCCTTACTCCCACAACGAAAGCCCTTTTTATCATTATTCTTTCTTTCAGGTTGCTGCTTTCTTTGTGTCTCCTCCCTATTTTTCTTAAATTTAACTTTACTGACAACTTCATTCTGTGTTTCTTTTTTCTCAAGTGAAATAGCCTTAGCACATTTATTAGAAATTTCAGCTTTTTTAACAAGGGCCACAACTTCTTCCAATGGCGACTCACCATGCACCCACAATCTCTCTTGAATATGGGAATTGTTCACATGCATAATAATCTGATCCCTGATCAGCTCATTATGTAACACATCAAACCTACAAGTAACTGCCAGTTTTTTTTAGTTCAGAGACATATTCCTCTATGGATTCCATTTTCCCTTGTTTCCTACTAAATAAATTAAATATATCAATAGCAATACACACAGAGGTTGAATAATATCTATCTAGATCTTCCAGGGCATGTGCAAAAACATTAGAGTCACCAACTTGATGAACTTTTTTTTCCAATGAGTTATACACTTTAAGACCTATAGGTCCCAAACAGTGCAACAAGATCTTCTTCTTCTTAGCCGGGGTTAAATCTTCCTCATCAATTGTGTCTAAGTAATTCAAGAAATATTCCTTCCACTCCAGCCATTTCACTTGTTGATCACCTGTAGAGCTCAGAAAGGGTTGTGGAGGAGTGAGGGTAAAAGTTTGAGCAGCACAGATTTTACCCCGGGAAAATACTACACTAAAAAAAAAAAATGTGAATCCTTTTAAAGCAAATGTAGTAGTTTCAAGATGCCCGCCGAATGGGGTGCTGACCTGCAATGTACTCCTAAGATGGCCGCCAATATATAGTTGCACTGTCCATACCAGTGTTCCTACAGGAAGTAATCCGTAAACCCTGTAGGACCCTGCCTTAACAACGCAGTCGGAGAAAGCTGTGTGCACAGACAGCACAGCGTAAGGCTCACAGGCGTGCACACCCAAGGAAGGACAAAAAAAAAAACAGCGCGCCGTGCACACGATAAGGTAAGCGCACAACACACTAACAAAGGTTCGCGCACAATGCTGTGGGCACGAGTACAGCAGTGCGTGCCGCGCCCCCGCCCCTCAGGTTTGCTTCAGTTGCGGCCGTATACGATGAATCCCTGGAACGTGACTCGCGCACAGCTTAGTAAGCGCGAGTACAACAGTTAGGTCTGCGCGTGCCGCTGCTCCAATAACTCAAATCGGCAAACGTGGAAATAGCCCCCCAAAAAACGGCAGGCCCGCTGTAAAATTGCCCAAGGGGACACTCCTTCAAGGGGTGCGGGTAGGTGTTGGCGGGTACTCATTCCATCGTGTAGACTATTCTGAGAAGAGGGTCATGTAGAGAGTGCAGCATGAGTCCTTGCAGATCCAGCATGAATTCTTGAAAACAACTCGTCGACAAAATTCGTGTAGTATCTCAAATAGAACAGAGACTGAACACTTCAACTTGAATTTATTTTAAGTTGCAGTAAATACGCCAACACCTGTGTCTGCCGCCCCATTCATCTCCAACTGTCCACCTTTCACATTCCATCCCTTTAACATTCCTTCCCGACATTTTTTTACCTCATAACATTCCAATAGAACAAAACATCATACTTCATGACATAACAGGGGTCTCGCCCCGAAACCCTCCTTACTTAGTCCTAACTTGGCACTCCCACCTAGCACAACATAACACAGGCCACATGCTCCTTGATAATCTGTAAACCAATCTGGAACTTCTAGGAAAGCATAACACCTCCACTGCACTGGAAAATGACTGATAAAGTTCTGTTCCTTCTCAGACAGTCATCGGTGCTCATTATTTAAATAACTCGCCTTCATCTTCGCATTTTGAAAACACACATTAAGTAGATATTGTCCGAGCAGTCCTCCGTCACTGCTGGATATTCGACTGATGGTGTAATGTCAATTCCAAGAGCATCGCCTTGAGCCAGCACAAAGAGCGCGCCCACTGTGTGAACACTTCCCCTTCTGGCGTACAGGCCGCACTCCGAAAGCTGAACGGCGACTTGGAGGGCGCAAACATTTATGCAGAGTGCCGCTGAGCCAGTGTGAGGCGCATTCATATGGAAAAGAGGGCTCCCAACCACCCTTTTGAAATACAAAGTCCCGAAATTAATTTCTGTGACACAGGCATGACATATTAACCATAGATTCGTCGCTAAATACCCAAGAGGAAAAACTATGGTGCTGAAGACCTGACAGTATTTTTTGAGTTTGTGGCGTGAGGGACTGAAACCCTCGAATCTGCGGCGAGGCTGGTGAAATGTTTTCTTTAACGCTTTGCATTAGTTTGCAGTACTGCATAATAATTTCAAGTCGTTGGCTTTTTAAAAAGTGTACAGTTTAAGATGGCGTATTTGCCTATGTTTAGAATGTAGATTTGAGCGACAGGATATGTTCGTTCTAAAATCGTTTGTGTATTTCAAAGGCGCCATGAATATTCCTGCCGCATAGAATAAGTACAACTCTTATAAACTTGAAATTTCAAACAGGCTGACAATCGGCAAAGGTAAACAGAATACTGGTGTTACAGGGCACACATATACCTTCTTTCCTGCCACCTCGAAAGCTATCAAGGGGTTCCGTACATAACCAGTGCTTGAAATGGAAAAATTGAAGTTTCTGAGAAGTGCCGATATTCTCCAATGAAAAGTGTTACGTTTTTCTTGAGAAGTGCATGTACATCACCCTCTCAAAATTAAAAAAAAAGTGCTGGTACTCAGTGTCGGACAGTACAGGCCCATTTAAAGCACTGTACATAAACATATTGTTACCTCATATCAGTTTTATGTTAATTAAATAACAGCATTTAGATTTTATGAACGTCGTAGTGAACAACCGGCAGCAATACTGGAACAGTACTGAGGAGGGACGATACATCTCTTTAACCCAGAGGTAAGAACCATTAAAGGACAGACTTTTATACTGGGTTTGGACTAGAGACATCTTTAGCTATCTCGCCAGGCTTAGGTAAATAAAAAAAAAACATAAAAATACATTTATACATAGCTAGAGGCTCTTTGGGTAAGCCTTCTTTATCCATTGGTCTGTTCAACCGTCATTCAAAATTTTCTTCTGCCAACTACAGAATACAGCATTGGGCATCAGGTCAGCCCACCTCTGCTACTGGCTGTCTTGCACTTTGAATTAGAGCATTTTGCTGATTTTGCTGATAACCTATGCACATCTGCTAAAAATATTTTTTATCCTTTTTATTTTTAAGGCATCCTTGTTTTTTATTATATCTAAGTGATTCAAAGTAATAGACCGTTTCCTTGCTCTAGTACGAATCATATTTTACCTGCAAAGTGCAGTAAAACTAAGAAACTTTTTCTATACCTTTTCTAAGTATACCTGACAGTTAGGGAGTGCCAAAACTGCTGTAGTGCATTGGTAAAAAAAAATTAAGTTTAACATTTCATTGCAAGCCTATTTCTACCACATTTAGGTGGCACTATACTTTCTGTCTCTTCTTAAATGTGTATTTTTGTGGCACATGTTTGTAGAGAAAAATACTTCCAGCTTTTCAAGGCCAGACCTATTGGCTTTGATCGTCATCTGTAATATAGCGATATACAATGTGGTAAATTCAATCTGAGAAGCTGTTTAATGATTGGCAGCTCTTACTTGCTGTGTTTTGTTCTGAACAATTCCTGAACCAGTGGGCAACAGTAGCATTGGCTGTGCCACCCACAATGCAATGGACCTGTCACATGGTAAAAAAGTAATTTTTAATTCAACATTATGAATTGGAAACCTGCTCCAAGAGTATATAGCACAGTTCAATAGTGCCCATTTTTCGATTTGGTAGCATTAAAAATGCATTGCAATTAAGCTCTTTCTTTCAACAGAGCTATGCGATCGAGAGGCTTCCAAATATCTTACTGAGCATTTCCCAAAATATATTCACCATAAAATGCCTATTTCATAAGGGCTCTCTAAGAATATGCAAATCTTTTCATTTGCGCATACTTATACATATTTATAAATTCACAAAATTCCCAATGAGCGTGCAGAACAATCTACTTAAGTCAACGATTTCCTGAAATACTCCTCTGTAAATTACTCCTGCAGGTTGTATGCAGTGGGCACAATCCACAAAAGTGCGGCTTTGTGCGGCTGTTTCACATCCAGTTTGCACCCTGATTCTGGCATTATTTGGCGCTAAAGAGATGTTGACAACAGAAAATGTTTGTGAATTTCCACATATGCATGCCTTTATAAATATTCAGCACATTTCCAATGGTCACCCCCTTCTTTGAAACATTCATGTTACCCCATTCAGGTTAAAACTATTATTGCAGATACCACTGGTGGATTTTCTGCTGTAGGAATTGGAATTTTATGAATAAAGGAGTTAGAAATTATATCCTCAAATTCAACATTGCAAGGTTGTACATTACACTTACAACTGAAAAATCTTTCGTGAAATGGGCCTCAACTACCAAATTGTTCTGGTATAAGTTGACAGAGCACGCATGAAAATGTTGCAATTTGATCAGTTTTCACAGGCAGTGTTAGGGAGGTGTGTCATGTCCACAAAAAATATTAAAGTGAAGAAAATAAACTGTAAGAAACATTTTACAAATGTCATGTTGTTCCTAGCCCTATGCATGCCTACTGTCCTCAAAGTTCAGGGTGTACACATGTAGAAATAAATTAACAGAATTCCCACAGCTATGTAGGAGATTGCAAAAATCAATTCTTGATGCATGGGTATGAATAGGATGTATGTGAGACCTGGAAAGTATCATCTGGGGATCTGCCCCATTGCGCTTAATTAATTGTCCTAAAAAAGGGGCCACTTAACGCCATTTAGTGCCCTCAGTAAAGGATGGGGTCTCGTCTTAAAGCACCCATGACGAGTCTGATGTATGAAAGTGTGCCAAAGCACCAATTTATATTTGTCCAAGTCGGATTCATGTGCAATTTGAAAGGTAAGTTTACTAAATTCTTACATTTTATTTTAGAGTTTCATAAATTACGTTGCTGATTTTGGAAATAATGCTGGCGCCATTGTAGCATTAACAAGTACAGTAATGTGAAAAATGGTCAGCGGCGAGCTGACAAACGTGAGAAAGTCAGTCATTTCAAGAGAAAGCTGTGCTAAGCGGGACACAGTTGCAGGCTGCTGCCAAGAGTGATGACAGGTAGGCCTTACGAAAATGGATGTCCGTTTTGGTGCGGTCACGAAACACAACGCAATATGATTCAACTTGGTTCCATACACAATTGCCATTCATCTGTGAAGCTGTAAACTCCTACAGGCAATTGGAAGCTGTACAGATTAGAAGTTTTACAGAATTTGCATGAAAATATGATAATTGTGGAAAAATATGTGATCCTTCCTGGTACAGAGAAAACAAAGAGCCTTGTCAGTACATCTAAGCATTTTAATTTGTTGAAATGATCTTCAAATCGTTTTTTAAACAGCTAAAATCTGTGGGCTGTGCTTTAGTGCAGTGTTGAGTTGCGAATTGATTTTGTTTATAATCGGGTTCTTTTTCCATAAATACATTTATTTTTGCCGCAAGTCATTTATACTTTATTCAATCAAAATGGTAGGTTGCCGCCTAAAATTAACGTGTGAAATAAACACATTGGTTTCCTTGGACACACATTTTTTTTTATAAAGCTAAATGGCAACTCCACATACGTTTATCGAAACTAGGTCAAAATGTTAATGTTTTCCAGATCCACACTCCCTATAGCTTTTGTTAGATGTGTAGATTGTTTGAAACGAGAAACAAGCACCAATAGCCTTACTTTTTATAAGAAATACATTTAAGAGCCCACGTGCCTCATTCTGAATTCAGCTGCACATGAACTTATATAATTTGTGTTAAAAGGTTTGTGAAGCGATGGCTGCTGTATTAATGCTGCACATGAGCTGAAGATGGAAAAAACAGGGAGCCAGACATGTTGCTTGTGGGAAAGATAGCTGTTAATATTTTTACAGTTGTCCTTGTCAAGTGTAAAACCTGTATTGCTACTTATCACCGAGCTGACTACGTGGGATGGAAACTTCGGGCCAGGTTTAAGAAACCCTTAGCGCTACCTTGCCCCACATTAGCGTAATGTTTTAATGCTAATGTGGCGCTAGGTTGGCAAAAACTTTGCACCATATTCACAAAGTGGCACAATGCACGCATTGCACCACTTTGTAAACCCTTGTGCCACATTATGGTTGCGCCAGGTGTGATGCACGCATGCAAGGGGGGGGGTGGGGAAGTGTTCCAACGTTAGGAGGCTCCAAAAAATGGCACAATGGAATCTGTGAGATTCCGCTTCCCGATTCTAGCGACATTTTTAATCCCTGCCTAAGTTAGGTGTTAAAATGAGGCTCTCATTGTTTACAAAGAGCCTCTTGTCACTTTGCAGGATTAGTGTCAATATTTTTGGCGCTAATACTGCAAAGTGCCAAGCTAGCATCAAAATGTATGATGTTAGTTCCCTAATGTGCGCTATGGTGCGCTGTATCATAAATGCGGCGCACACATGGTGGGGTTTGAAGGTGCAATGGGGTGCAAGAAAAGTGGGCATAAATTTAGGGGATTATTCATGGGGAATTGTCATGGGGCAGAGCTGCAAGTCTTCTTGCGGCGCTGCCCATTTGCCACTGTGAAAGGGCAGGAATGCACTGAATTTATACAATACGGTGTATTCCCGTGCGTTTCCCCTGTGCTGGCACACAATTGTGGAGAAATGTGGCACAATGGTTAGAGCAGCAGACCCTGATGCAGAGATCTGGCCCAGGACCAGGATTCAATTCCTGCCTCGGTGGGTCTTGGGCTCAATTCCCTTGGACCAGCTGATTCTTGCCTCAGTACCTAATCTGATTAATGGGTCCCACTCTGTAACTCTGGGCAATAGCTTGCTTTTTTTTTTTTTTTTTTTTTTTTTTTTAAATCTGTTTATTAAACATAACATTCACATACCAGTACATTGGCTGTTTACAATTTATCGAATTATTTGCTCGCATAAATAATCTTGCACAGCCTCTTTGCATATTAACTGGTATGAAAGAGAAAGAGAAAAATCAAATTATAAACAAACATAAGATAATGCCAACAGAGCAAGAAAAAAGGAAACATACAGCTTAAATACTGTGCGGCAACTACTTGCCGAATATCAATGCAGCTAAGCACGACCAATGTCATTGATAATATTTGCAACCTCAAGCCGAGGTAGGGAGAGGCTAGAGGAAGGAATGCAGCTAATATATGTAAGTGTGTTTAGATCGAAGGACAGAGGTGGGGCAAGGATTGTGTTTTGTGGGGTTCAGCTGGATGCTGAGCCTACTTGGCAGTGATCGGACTGGGTTTGACCTGCGTAGAGTCTTGTACGCAGTGGAAACAGCCTGGTTTGTTAGGTTAATACTTTGAGGATTAGAATGAGAGTGTCAGCAATGTCTATAATTAAGATTGAGGCAGTTCAAGTATCCTGCTGATCGTATCCACCTTGCTGTAAGATTTGTGTATGTTGCACTATTCACGGGGGGTGCAGGTCGTCACGCGCTTCTATTGCCACCACAAAGGTATTCCAGACTTCAGGGCCCACTTCAATGAGACCTTTACGTTGCAATAGATTAAGTGTCTGCGCCTCGGCCTGCGAGCGACTATGTAAGTCGCGCAGCCAAACCGAATGGGACGGAACATGTGGAGCCTTCCAATGTGTTGCAATCAGACGTTTGAAGACAACAAACGCTAAGTCTATGAATCTGTGTGTCTGTTTATCTCCCTTAGTGCGGTGACGTATGCCCAGTAAGCAGGACTCTGGTATGGGGGATAATGCGAGGGATGTAATGTCTGCTGTAACGTTTGTAACTCGGTGCCAGGCTGAGTTTATTGAGTGACAACTCCAAACCATGTGGTAAAAGTCAGCTGCCGGGGTAGCACATCTTGGGCACGACGGAGTTGTGTTCGGGTATATTCTTAGAATGCGGGCTGGGGATAAATAAGCATGGTGAATATAATTAAATTGGGTATAGCGTAAGCGAGGATTACGGGATATTGATTTGATTGTTGCAAGAGCTGCGGTCCAGGTTTTTAGTGGTAATGGCGTAGGAAGGACCATGTCCCAGCGTGCTTTAGCGTGCAGCAGGGTAGTGCAAACTGCTTCTAATAATATTTTGTATATTTTAGTTATGGTACCTTTTGCGCTACCTATTGTAAGGATAGTAGTGAATAATGGGGACTCAGGGGGTGCATTATTGCCGAGGCCCCAGGTCTTGTTTAGCAGTCGTTTAATGGCGCTGTATGTCAAAAAGGCCCCATTGTGCATCACCCCGGCAGACACCAGTTCCGTAAAGGAGTACAGCGCGGAATGGGAGTATAGATCGCCCACCTTCAGTGTATTTATATCCCGTGTGTTATGATGTATTGAAATAATTTGGGTGCCCGGCAATTGAAACAACGGTATCAAGGGTGAGTAAGGGGGGGAGGGGGACTTGCCATGGACATATCTGTACCAGCAAAAGCGAGCTGCTTCCATCAGTATGTGTTTCGAGGGTAAGGAGTGAGGGGTAGACAACAATGTGAGCAGCAGCCCCTTGGGGGCCATACATGACTGCAGCAGTGCGCCCTCAGCGGAAGGGGCATCATGCAGCCATCCAGCCAGCCACGACAGTTGAGCGGCCGCGTAGTATCTTTCGAGGTTAGGCATGCCCAACCCGCCCATTTCCTGCGGATGTTGTGTTATGGTCAACGCTACTCTACGTCTATCTTTGCCCCAGAGTAGGTCGGTTAATATTGAATGTAATTTATTAAAGAAGGAGCGTGGCAGGCACACTGGCAGGGCAGTAAAATAATATAGGAACCTCGGGAGGATAATCATCTTGGTTATTGCTACCCGGCCCAACGGGGATAAAGGGAGTGAGCTCCAGAATGGTATCGAGCCGCGAGTGGATCTCACCACTCTGTCAATATTGCCCTCTTTTAAATCTGTAACAGAGTGGTAAATCTGCACCCCGAGGTACTTAATGGTTGTATATGACCACGGTAGTTTATATTGCGGAAGTGTTATATGCGCATCAGTCGGAATGGAGATAAGAGGGAAAATACTGGATTTGGACCAGTTGACGTGAAGTCCAGAGGCGAGGGCGAAGGAGTCCAGCAATTTCAGCACCTCTGACATGGAGGTAGAATGATTACGCAGATAAATCAGGGCATCATCTGCATATAGAGATATGATATGATAGGTGTTAGATTCCGGGATACCCCACATATGCGCGAAGCTACGCAGTTTGATTGCCAGTGGCTCCATGGCAATGGCAAACAGCAAGGGGGATAATGGGCAACCCTGTCTGGTGCCTCTACTTATGGCAAATGCTTCGGAGATAATGCGACCATTTTTTACACGTGCTGTGGGCTTAGAGTACAGCGTCCTGATCCAGTTTATGAAGCCAGGTCCGAAGCCGAACGCCCTGAGTGTGCAAATAAGATAATTCCAGCTTAGTGTATCAAACGCTTTTTCAATATCTAGGGAGAGGGCGACCGCTTCGGTGTTCGTGTTGTTATGCATTATATGAAGCAGTCTCCTAATATTTAGGAAGGTGCTCCTGCCGGGGATAAAGCCGGACTGGTCTTGATGTATCAGACTCGGTAGGTAGGGGAGGAGCCTATTCGCTAATATTTTCCCTAGTAATTTGCAGTCTGTGTTTAGGAGGGAGAGCGGTCTGTATGATTTAACATCAAGTGGGTCTCGACCAGCTTTTGGAAGGACCACTATTAAAGCTTCGCGCAAAGAGTCTGGCATTTGCAAATTATGGTACGCCTCATTGAACACTTCAACGAGCGGGGGCAGGAGATGACTCGCATGAGAGTTAAAATATTCCACCGGGAGTCCATCCGATCCGGGGGTTTTACTGCGCGCCATTTGTGCCAAAGCTGAGCGCAGTTCTTCAATGGTAATGGGGCCATCTAGAATATGGGTGTTATCGAGGATAAGTTGGTTTTGAGAGACAAGTTGTAGTGTATCAGTTAGGTGTGATTCCGGCGGAGGGGGAGGAGACGTATAAAGTGTACGATAATATGTGAAAAAGGCTTCATTAATGCCAGACTGAGTGTTAACGATAACGTTGGGGTTTAAACGTATCGCGCCGATAGGTGTTGGCTGTGAGGGCTGTCGAGTCAGCCAAGCCAACAATCTACCGGACCTGTCTCCTTCAGCGTGCTGTCTTGTTATATAATGTCTGTAGTCATGTTTGCCTAGCCTAGTATCTGCTTCGCTATGAGCGGCCCTGAGCGAATTCAGTGTTGTTAGTATGGACTCGTCCCCAACAACCGCAGCCTCCGCATTACGGATTTTTACCTCTAATGTTTGTAGCTCTTTAGTGAGTACTTTTCTCACCCCTACCGTGGCTGCAAGGCAGTGTCCCCTTATCACCACTTTGTGGGCATCCCACTCTATAGAGCGGGATGATGACGAGTTTTTATTTAGCAGGAAATAATCAGCTAATATTTTAGCTATCTCTGTTTGAAAGGGGGGATCTAAAAGGGCTTCCGGCTGTAAACGCCACGTCGGTATGCGGGTGTGCATGTGACCCCAAGCTATTGTTACACATAAAGGATTATGATCTGATATAGTGCGCGCTAAGTATTCAGATCCGCACACCTTCTGAATCACTGTTGCAGATACAAAAACCATATCTATTCTGGTATACAGCTTATGTACAGGGGAATAATAAGAGTATTCCCGTTGGGCAGGATGGGCCGTCCTCCATACTTCGCTCAGGCCATTGTTTAAAGCCCAGCTTGCTAGTGCTTGAGAGGCACGATTGGAAGGAGCTGAGGTAAGCGGGGGGAACGAGCGGTCCTTTTGAGTGTCTAAGACACTGTTAAAGTCTCCTCCCCAAACGCATTCCAACGTAGGGTCATTAAGGTTGCCGGTTGAAAGTGTAGATAGGAAATCTCGCTGGTCTACATTTGGGGAGTACAGTGCAACTAGGGCTAAAGGGGATCCATCTAGTATGCCCTCAACTATCACGTGGCGACCATTTGAGTCACATTGTGTGCGAGACACGGTGAATGGAACCCCGGGGGCGATCCAAATCGCTACCCCGCGGGCAAATGATGAAGAAGTTGTGCCATGCAATTGCCCCTTCCATTTTGAGCGTGTGTTTTCTAGCGTAGCTTTAGAGAGATGTGTTTCTTGCAATAGTGCTATATGTATCTGATGTCTCTTAAGAAAGGCGTAAACTCTCTGACGCTTCCGTGAGGTTGCCATGCCTCTAATATTCCATGTGAGCACTTTGTATTTTGCTATACTCTGATGAGTTTGAGTGGCCATGATATTGTTGTGGTTTTCGTATGCCCAAGGGAATGATTGCCTGCTGACCATGACACAAAAACATTGTGACATGCGCACACTAAGGTTGGGCGACCCACACCAGCGACATTGCGAGCTGCAGTCCTATTGCTATGATAATCATGACATGTACATTTGCTGCTGCATTTGCAATTAACTAACATGTGATAAAACCAACGATTAAATAAAAGGGAGCACACTAAAACAACACACAATAACAACTGAATTGAAAAATAGAAATCTATTCCAGCATTTGCTGGCATGAGAGAATGGTCCATATGGAGCAGGGGGGTGTCGGGCAGCATTGATACAGAGTCTAGGGTTTACCTTGCCCTGTTCACTTGTGGTGAAGAGTGTGCCGCCCAGGGGCACAATCGAATCACGCGGCGTAGCAGGTGGATGCCGATGGCGCTCAGAAGGAGGTGTAATAGTATTGTGATACTGTCCACGATCTGTAAGAACCAGTAGGGCCCAGCTGTTTAGCAGATATCATCTGCTGTGCGTGGTGTGAGGGTAGGGCCACGTGTGGATTCAGCTGAGTCAGAGTTTGCATCCTGTTCCTGCTCAACGTCCGCTTGTGTAGAGGAGGCAGTAGGTGACGCGTTAACAAATCTGGATGTGGCTCGCAAAAGTCGGGAGCGTTCAGTTTGCGCTTGTTCAGGCGAGGGCTTCGCGCCTTGTTTCTTGCGCTGTCTGCGACCTGACGTGGAGAAGGGTCTATCGGCTCCCAGAGCAATTGTGTCTAATGGATCGGCTAGCCCCTTGGCATGTAGCCAGGTCCAGGCGTCCTCTGGAGAGGTAAAAAAGAGTGTGCGAGTGTCATCTTGTATCCGGAGTCTGGCAGGGAACAACAGCGCATACTTGATGTTGTGTTTTCGGAGACACGCCTTAACATGGTAGAAAGAGTTGCGTTTCTTCTGTACTTCTGCTGTAAAATCTGGGTAGGCTGTAATCACACCATCTTCGAAGCTTACCGGGCCAGATTTGCGAAATAACTGTAGGATAAGATCTCTGTCACGGTAATTAAGGAGTCTTACTATAAGCGGACGTGGTTGGGAGCCAGGAGGGGGAGGCCTGGCAGGGATCCTGTGTGCTCTTTCGACAGAAAAGAACTTCGGGATATTATCTTTCAGAATAGTATCAGTAAGCCATTTCTCTATAAATAGTTCAGCACTGAGGCCCTCGGCACGCTCGGGGAATCCCACCATACGGATATTGTTGCGGCGAGATCTACCTTCTGCATCCTCAGCTCTGCGTTTTAAAGAGTCCACCTCTGTCGATAAGTGAACTAGTTGCGATTGGAGATCTTTCACCGAGCGGGGGATAGCCACATTATCTCTTTCAAGTTCCGATACCCTATCAGCTAGTGCGTGTTGGTCAGTGCGAAGTATGTTAAGATCTTCTGTTACCGAACCTATTTTAGCTTCCAGAGTAATTTTAGTGTCTAGAATGGCTTGTAGTATCTTTTCGAATTGTGATGTGTGTGATTGTAGGGTCAATTCTAGTTTCTGAAGTGCCACTTGTGTGTTGGCGTAGTGCTCTGAGGAGGATGAGGTGGCGTGTTCCATCTTGCCCAGAGGTGCACGTGGGGTTTTTGGTTTGACCATTTGGCAAGTACAGGAGCTCTTAGACGTTAGCGTGCTGAGAAAACGCGAAGCAGTGTGCACGATCTAGTCAAGTGTCACACCAGTTCGAGCCTAGACGTTGAAAAGGAGCAAGGCCAGGAACAAGCAAGGCTTTGGATGGTATTTTTGCTATCACTTGTGTCACTTAATAATGACAGGGCTGGTATGAATTTATAAGACTGGTGGAATAGGGAGCAATACGCTGTGCATTGTGACAGAAGTTACAGCAACACATGGGAACTAGTGTCCCAAGAGGGATGATTCATGCGCGTGCGCACTACCACACGGTAACTGTCATCGATAGGCACTTCCCTTATAAACAGCCAGGTCCATTATGTGTTTACCCCTCTCCCAGATAGCTGACTTCCTAATGCCTCAGTCTCCCAGAAGTGAAGCACGGGCCAATGCAGGACAAGGATACGTACAGTAGGGGCTGCGGCTGTGGTCCCCTGTGCTGGTGTAGCAATCCGCATTGATTCAGTGCGTTTAATTGGCCACAATTTATCATCCAACGTGGCCTGCGACACTGGAGCCAGTTATTTAGTGAGTCTGTTTTCCCGGACTGCTCTGTGCAGGGAGCAGGGATGCCACAGGTTGATGCTGCCCCACAGCGATAACACAGAGTGAGTTTACAGGGTGCGCGCCCCAATGCGACGCGCCATTGCACAGCGCCACCCACGCGCCAGCGGGCCTTTTATGGCAGAGTTAGGCACTATTGTTTGCAAAAGATGCAGAGGTGTTACGTATTGGCCGCCGCCTGTTGGGCCTGTTGATGCGATGGATTAATCAGTAGCCAGAGCGCGGGGCGCTATGCAGCTATGGGTGGGCAGAGGAAACCAGAACATCCACACCGGCTTCTCATCTCGATGATTATGTTGCGGGGGAGGGCCTACCTTGACAGGATTCGGCCCCTGAGGGGCTTCGCCGCAGTGAATAAAATAAATTCCAGCCAGCACAGTTCTGCGTAGAGTTCCCAATGGCGCCTTCCGTGCATGCGGCGCAATCCCCAGGCCACACCAACAGGAGGCGTGTTCCGTGCAGTACGACCTCCAGGACGGCCGCGGAACGGTGTGTTACCGCAGGACAGCAGGAGAGTCACAGTACGGGAAGCCCCATTCACCGGGTGTAAAACAGGTAAGCCTGCTCCGGCAGGGCTTATCTCGCTAAGATGGCGCTGTACCGTAGGTGGCCTGGACGGCACCGCCCCTCCAGAGCGCGCACCCCGGCGCCTCTCCCCACCGGGTAAAAACGAAGGTGCTATGTCGCCTCAGCATAACGCGAACCCGTGTTCTGGGACCGGGTCGCGGGTGGTTCCATGTAGCGCTCGCCGCGAGCGCGTTGTCTGCAGCGCGATCACGGCCTCAATCCAGCCGATCGCCAGCCATGCGAGTAGCGCGTCTCCGGCCGCGATTAACGATGCCGCCCCCGGGCAGCCCTCTTAGCGGCAGTCGGACCCGCTCTCGGGGGGGCCCGGGCGCCTCCAACAGGATAATTTACCGGGCCAGGGATCGGAGCTGCAGTTTATGCTGCCGCTCCGGTCGCCATCTTGGCCACGCCCCTGGGCAATAGCTTGCTTAATCTCCACAACAGTGTTTGGATGCCTGGCTTCACCCTGGGGCTGTCCAGGAGTGGGTGCCTCACAGGGAAAAGCCAGGAGGGGTTCCACAGTGGTACGCGTACAGCGCCTTGAGACCCTAACGGGTGAGTAGTGCGCCATACAAGTGCAGAGTTTACAATTGGCTTCTAGCGGCAACGCAGGCACTCTTGTGCAAGGGTGTCTATGTTGCATGCAGGGTTGTTTTTATGCTGGAAGGGGCACCTTCCTGCACAAAAACAATCCAGAGAGGCATTTCCCAAAGATTGCAGCACACATGGAAAGAGGAAAAAATTAGGAGAAATAAAGATATTTCTCCTCATTACGGCTGCCCTATGGAGGTGTAAGGTTTTGGTGCTTCCCCAGGTTTACATAATTAAGTAAATCTGAGGCATCATCAATGCCCATTGAACATCTCCCTGGTGCAGACTAGGGCAACGCAGCGACTTTTACTGCTTTGTCTTACTCCATACCTATGGGGCCATTAAAAGTCATGCAAAGAGTCTTTGCGTACCTCATTGATGTGGCAGGAGGCTTGCACCGCTGGAGCATCAGAAAAAGTGACGCCCCTGTGGTTCAACCTGTGGTAAATATGCCTCTCAGTTACGTCATATGGATCTTATATAATCAGAATAAGGATCTCACTAGGCACTGCACTGTTGAGTTTTCATTATGATAATACCATGTGGGTAAGTTAAGTGTCACCTGTTGACCAACAGAGAGTGAATGATGGAATTGTTTTTGGAACAGATAATGCAGACCTTAGAAGAGAGCTTCAGAATTTGAATGATTTAGTTTACACAAACCACTTCAATAGCTTTATCCTTGTTGCATCCACCAAAGTGATTTTTTTAGCCATTCGCACAGATGTGAATGTTATCCACAGAGGAATGTTATCCACAGAGAGTAAGTCTTATGGTATCCAAGAGAACCAGAATAAAAGCCAACATGTCCGTCCTGAGCTGCAAAGGATGTATTTGAACTTTCCAGAAGCTTCTATGACTCTAGCCAGGGGCGAGTAAGCTCAAGGTGGAATTAAGTAGAACCAAGTGATCCTGAAGGATAGGCATTGATATGAATTCCTTATAAAAACTGACACCATGGCCGACTCAGCACCCAGACCAGAGCAGTCATCAGTTTTTGTTGTGCTTGCCTTAAGGCCTGGAATCTGCTGACCTATCACAACAATTCCACTTTTACATCCAGTTACATGCCAAAGGCAGGCATATGGCCACTTGGCACTCACCACCAACCCTTCCCCATCATCTGAGACATCATCTTTCTTACTTCATACAACTTCATTTTGCTTATGCATTGTCTGCTTCAGATATATGTTATTAATTGTTCTGTGACTTCCTCACATTTCTTCACTTGTCCCCAGCGATCTAAGAGGTTACTTAGAGGTCTTGATACTTTATTAAAAGTAAATAATAAATAATGAATTATTATAGCAGGATTTGCCCACTTGTCAGCTCTTCAGTGCAGCTCAGGGTAGGGGTTAGTGCAATTTTGTGAGTTAAATATGAGTAACCATCATTACAATTATGACGAATTACACAGAGTGCACTTGAATACTAGGGTATACCTTGTGTATGTACAAAGATGACAGAGGATACCAAAAGGATTTTGATTCGAGAAGAAAATATCTCTTTGTTGTGGTTTTAGTGTTCCTGCAAGATATTTTGGGCCAGATGTACTACCATTTTTTTTTCGACTCACAATTTGTGATTTTAAGGCAATCTCAAATTGTGAGTCACAAAACAAAATGTACAACAGTGTCTAAGACACTGGTAGAGATTCCCAAAAGGGTCGCAAGGTACCTGCCTCATGAATATTCATGAGGCAGGTTGCAATTTGCGACCCATTCGGGAATGTCCGCACTCAAAGGGACAGTGGCCTGTTGGGGTCAGCAGACCACCATTTCTGTGACTGCTTTTTCAATAAAGCAGGTTTTTTTTTTAAAATGCAGCCCATTTTCCTTAAAGGAAAAGGGGATGCACTTCAAATTTAAAAATGAAACGTTTCAGTTTTATTTTTTCAGAGTAGACAGTGGTCCGTGGGACCACTGCCTGCTTTTAAAACATTTTTGGTACCCCCATTCATGAGGGGGAAGTGATCTCTTGGGGACCTCTTCCCGTTTGTGAATGCGTTACCACCAATTTGAAATTGGTGGTAACCGCAATTGTTTTGCGACCACATTCATGGTCACAAAACAATCATACATGGGCCTGCGAGTCGCTATTCGGAAGAGACGCCCTTGGAATGCTCCTTCCTAATAGCGAGTCACAATCCCTATTTTAAGAGATGGTAACAGGTTATCCACTCGCAAAATAGGGATGGTACATGCTACAGGCCATTTTGCAGATGCAAAAGCTAAATTTTGTCATTTACGACAGCAAAATAGCTCTGTATATCTTACTTTTTCTTGTTTAAAAGCCTCTAGTAGCTGAATATTAAAGAAAAGTACATCACAGTGAAGACACACAAAATTGTGAAATTCTAATAACACAAATTTTGTGAAGTTCATGTGATTTTGCCCACATAATTATTTAAACCAGTGCCTCAACACAAACAGGGAATGACTGATGGAGACCTTTTCTCTCTGACTGTTGCCCAAATAGCAGAGTTGAGAGACGGCATAGTTCATCTTTTTGAATGGATTGTTTTTTAAACTGATGACGGACAGAAAATAGGCAATGACTACTGTGACAACAGTTGTATAATGATTGGCACAGTTTCTTAAAAGCAAAAGAGCCATTCCATGCAATGGGACATATGAAGGGCATTGGGTTTGGACTACTGACTTTACATATTTTTTTGAGTGAGATCATAAAAATTAATCTAGTGCAAGCTGGGAAGATCAGATTGCAGGGACTTTTGTGATTTTGTGATTCTAACTAAGAATTTGGTATGTTACAATATTTAAGTCACAAATCTGGAAACCAATGCCTTCTTATTTCTTGAGCTTTGTCCAAGATTATTGTCGCATCCTACCCAGGCTGCAAGCATGCACAAGAACACACCACACATGGAGCTCTCAGTTAATGTCGTTACTCATCAGCCTACGACACTCAACTGAACTTTCAATAACTGCACACCTTGACAACTCCCAGATCGATTATGTAATTTCCTTCATAAGTCTGTCCCTAGTCACGGGATCCTAACACTTACAGTTCTAAGACACTACATCTCCCCCTTGTTAAGTAAAAAAGACATAAACAAAAGATACGAACAAATAGCAGTATTATATTTATTTGCTGTCTAGATGCTTGTACAGTTTGGCCAGACCACATGGTATGAGGTAGTTAAGCTGTCCCTGGGTGGATTCCAGGGTTATAGGGTCTAATGTTTGATCAGGATCTTCAGATGGGACAGTTTCCTCTGAACTTGTAGGAATTGATTATTGAAGATACAGATGTCTGAAGTGGGATGAGTCCTTTGTGATGAATTTGCCAGGATGATCACCATTATCATATGCCCCTTTTGTGTAACAGCTTTTAAAGTTTCAACATCAAATGGAGAATCTGTCTTTTGTTTTTGATTTTGTTTGACTAGGACAAATCCTCTTCATCTAAAATGATCTCTCACGTTTGATGATGCCGATCAGCATACGTATTCATCTGATGCTTTCAAGCAGTGTCAGAAGCACCAGTCAGTAGCACAAGCCACTTCTTCATGTAAGGTTCGTTTAGGGGTCCACTGTGATAGTTTGGTTCTCATCGTTCTCCTGAACATCAGAGTAGCTGGACAGTCGCCTGTAGTGGAATGAGGAGTTGGCTAATAAGCATGGAGGGGTTGGCATAACGCCTGACTCAGAGCAAGTCCATCTATTGATGCACGTTGAATTTCCCATTTGAGGATCCCCATAGATAGTTCCACAACACCATTGGCGTGAGGCCACGAAGGTGTGCTTTTCTGTGTTTGATGTTAAGTTCTGCTAGAAACTCCTAGAGCTCCTTGCTGTTGAACGGTGGACCATTGTCAGACTTGAGAATGTCAATATGTCCCGCACTGCAAAGATGTTATCTAGCTGCTCAATTACTTTGTCGTGGGTTCTAGATGACATGTCTTCTACCTGAGAAAACGGAAATGCTTTTTAATGAACACCATAAGGTGATGTTCATTGGCCAAAGGCTCAAAAAAATCAACAGAAATTCGTTTCACATATGTGTAGGGACATGGGACATTTTCAGGGGATGCTGGGTCATCTCGGGAGACAGGCAGTTGCATTAATAACACTTCTTTTGTTCTCTCTCCATTTTCTCATCCAGGTGAAAGAACCACACATGATGCCACAATGGCCTTCATGGGTAAGTTCAATAACTTTCTGTCTCAAACTCACAGATCTGATAATTTGGGATCCTTTTAGCACAATCCCTTTTTTAGTGACAGACAGTTCATCTCGGACATTGCAATATTTTTTTAAATGGACATTTGTCACTTAAAGGTTGAATACTCTTGAAGACTGGGCTGCAGTAATATCTTTAGGGGCACACATGTCCTTATCAGCACTGGCAGTGCAATGATCTGCCCATTGGACAGAGCTTCAGGTGTGAGGGACTTCACAATGAAGTTAATGCACTTCTCTCCAGTTTTTGATGTTGAACTGTGCAGCTGTAGAGATACTCACAATAAATAATTGGCAGGGTTTTGATTCTTGCTTGCCTTGTGCACAATTGTATAGTTGTACTCTTGTAGATGAAACCCCCACATCTCAATGGGAGGGGACATCTTGTCTTTCGGACTGCGGAAAATGGTGAGTAATGCCTGTTGGTCAGTGCGATTGTGAAATGCTTTCCATACAGAAACACATGCAAATATTCACAGGAACATACCACCACCACACTCTCTTTTCCAGCCCGGAATAGGCATATTCTGTGTCAGAGAAGCTTTGCTGACATACTCCACAATGTGTCTTTGAGCATTTGGATGTCCACTATGCTGAACAAGGATTGTTCCAAATCCCACCGGGCTCACATCAACAGTGATCTCAGTGTGCAATTTATGATCATCTCAGTCACATTTTCAATTGCATGTTTTATGTTTTTGAAACTGAGGTTGCATTCAGTGGACCATCGGAACGGGCCATTTCATTTTATCAGGTCTCGCAAAGGGGCACGCACTATGGCAATGGCCGAATGTACTCAAACAATTGCTGGCCATGCCCAAGAAAGACCGTACCATGGTGACATCTTGGGGTGGCTAAGTGCTCATACTTTGTCAGGATCAGGAGTCATGCATTCATCAGATAATAAATGTCCAAACAACTTGAACTTTGTTTTGTGAAATTCACACTTTTTGGCATTTAAGGTGAGGCTTGCATCTTTAAGTAATTGATACACTTGTTTGAGGGCTTTATCATGCTCCTTTGGTTTTGCACCAAATACCATTATATCATCACTATAGTTAAAGGCATGTGTCACAGGCTAAATAATCCTACCTATAATATCTTGGAATATCTCTGTAGTAGAGGACACTCCAGAACTTCATATTTTCTATCTAAGTAAACCAACATGAGTCAAAAAAGTAATGTACCTGCAATTCTCTTGCAGTTCAAGCTGAAGTTAGCCCTTGTTCAGGTCAAGACAGGAAATATCTACACAGATGTGCACTGCACCTCCACTGTCCTTTTTCGGCATTACCACGATGGGTGACACCCATGGTGTGGGACCAGTAGAAGGCTCAATAATGTCATGTTTGAGTAATGCTTCTAGCTCCATTTTGACTGCTTCTTGTAGATGAAATGCTATCCTGCGGTGTTGCTGTGCAACAGGCCTGATGTCTTCATTATTGTGAAGTTGCACCTTCATCATTTTGAGCCTTCCTAGACAATGAAATATTGACGAGTACTGACTCACAATTTCAATTTGTGTATTTAAGTTGTAATTGATAGATGTCAGCCCCATGTCAACAGTAGTTGTAAAGCTAAGTGAGCATTCACTAGATGGAGTACATTAAATAACATGAATTGGGGCCTGCACAGACATCTTCTCATGCTGCAGGGTCACTATGAAAGATCATTTACTCCGCAACTGTTCGGAAGCAGCCCATGTGCATACCTTCATACTTGACTCTTTGAGTCGTAGTGCAAGTGATAGACTGTGAAGTTATTGAACTGGCATGATGTTGATTAATGCACCACTATTGATTGCAAAAGTTTCCAGTCAACTGTTAAATTTCAGTTTGGTTTTGGGGCAATGTCCGTTTGCTTTCTCAGCTCACTTGTTTCTGCCCTTGATTTAGTCTTCTGTGCTAGTGGAAAGGCCCACTTCTGCATGTCGTTCCCTTTTATCTATGATCATTGCACATTCACCCTCTTCACTCTCGCTCAATGGTGATGTCAGGGAACTCTTGCAGGATGAACTTGATGGTGATCAACTTAGTTTAGTTTTGACCTGTGACAGGTGAGGTCGTTTTTGTCTTTGTGAGTGTGACAAGACTACTTCTTGAATCTTCTAGCATCCATCTTCTTCTCCTGCCCTGAGGGAATTGTTTTTTTCTTTGCTTTACAAATGGTTATAAAGTGGTTCTCCTTTCCTCACTCTTTACACGTGTGTCTGATGGCTAGACCTAAATTCTCTTGTGGAAATGAAAATCCAAATTGGAAACAGACTGTTATTTCAGAAGATGTTGACTTACGGTCATCTGCTTGGAGCTGGTGTCTACTCTTCCTGACTAATGTCGATTCACCTTTTGGTGCTCCCGCTTCCTGTCTGCAGCCTGCACATCAGCTCGTTCCTAGCCTCTAGCAGCAATCAATACTTCTTCTAAACTCAGTGCCTCTCTCAATATGCATCTTCTGAACGAGTCTGACAAACAACCATCTATGGCTCTGAGGTGCATGGCTTCTTCATTGTTAAATTCATTAAATGTGCAATGTTTGATGAGCACATCAAGTCTTTCAAATAACTCATTGATCGTTTCACCAACTTGTCTCACTTGATTGAAAATGTACCTTTCATAATTAATGTTTGGCATCGGATTGAACTTGCTCCGAACGCTTCTTTGATTTGATGGTAAGACATTGTCTCAGTGTTTGTGAGTTTCTTCATCACTTCTTTCACTCTCTCGCCAACAAGAGTCTTTATGTATTTAATGATTTTCTCATCATTTAATTCTTCAAAAGCATCTATGAAATCATCAAAAGTCTCAATCCACGTAGACAATCTGGCAGCAATGTTCTGTTTTTTGGCAGTATTGAATGGTGGTGGAGGTGTCAGTAAAATATCTGCAGTGTACTTCACCTTACTTTCTTCTGACATTGAGTGAATGTGCTGTTCAGGAATCTGAGCCTTCTGGAAGTACCGGCTCCGTACCTGAGCTTGGGTTGCCGGACCAGCTCATTTGCTGTGCTGCACCTTCTTTACTTTTGACGGTGAGTGCATTTTCTGTCTCTTGCATGCTCTGGTCTTTGCTGTTATCTTTTTGTTTCATTCAAGTAATTTCTTCATGCTATTTTGTCAGCTTTCTCTTTTGGGCCCAACTCGTGACTTTGATAATGGTATGCCGTGTGTTTGAGCCACCTTGCTTGTGCTGAAATTCAGAATGTAATGTATGCTACTTGCTACTCTGCACAGATCGACTACTCTAGGAGGTCTCAACTGGTGTGACTGACGCTTCAGTCGTGACCGTTGGTCTTACTGGTGAGTATATATTTATTTCCTGTACCTGGTGGTCGCTGCCTTCTAGCTTTATATCTGGTTGTCACTGCCTTAAATGTTCTTTTTGGATGAGTGAGGGCTCGGTGTTGTGGCCCAGCACCTTCTTTTTCCCTTAGCCTGGCCAGCAAGTCTTGGTGGGCTTTTCCAATGGTGCTCCCTTGCTGGGTCTTCGACTTCTACAGGAGGCCTCATACGGGCTGGAGTGGTGCTTGCATTTCACATATGACAACTACAGGCTTCTTCATTTCAACTTTGGGACATGTGGACAGACATGCACTTTGCTATTTCTTGCAAACTGTTAGACCTGACAGCCTTAGGGTGATCTTCCCCAGCTTTTTGCTTGACTCCTTTCATTTTTCTGACCTTTGTTTTTGCAGGTTTTTGAACTCTGTGTACCTTACCACTGCTGATAAGTGCTGAAGTGCTTACACTCTCTCCCAAAGTCATTTTTTCATTACAGTGAGGCCTACTGAGCTCATGTGCTGGTCATCCCCCAATTCTACCGGACCTTTCTACTGGGGCTGGCTCATGACATACTCCTGGTAGGACATTTAGGGCAAGACAAGACATTTGCAGGCCTTGTCTCCCACTTCCAGTGGCGCCGAAAAAAAGATAGCCTCAGATGCATTCTGCAGGTCCTGTCCCACCTGCCAGTTGATTGGAAAATGAGAAAGAAAGCATAAAGCTTTCCTGATTTCACTACCCATCATTGGCACCCCCTTTGAAAGGGTGGGCAACAACATCATTGGGCTTTTGGACCCCAAGACAGTCCTAGGCAACAGGTTTGTCCTGGTCTTGGAGGACCATGCAACCTGCGACCCAGAGGAAATCCCTCTGAGGCCAGTGACTGCCTCGTGGCTGCAAGAGCTCTGATGGGGGTCTTTACCCATGTTGGGTTCCCCAAGGAGTCAGTGTCAGGCAGAGGAACTGGAGAGTTAACCTCCCCCTGCAGAGGAACATGATAGGTCAATGGAGGGTGTCAACTTCTCTACCACACTGACCCCAGAATAGGAAGGTGACTGTTAATAGTTACTGGAACAGTTTGTCCCATTTTCTCCCTCACCCTGGACTCACATATTTATGAATCCATGATGTTGGCACTGGAGACAGTCCACCTGTAAAATAACAAAATTTACAGACTGTCAGACAGGGTGAGGGCCAGCATAAAGTTGGAGTCTCCAAGGTGTTGGCTTTAGAGGTGATGGAGCCCTCTAATAGTCCCTGCTCTAGCCCTGTGGTGTTGGTACCAAAGGCTGCCCCACCAGGAACCACAAGAGAAATCTGGTTCTGCGTGGACTACAGAGGACTCAATTCGGTCACCAGGACTGATGCATACCCCATCTCCAGAGCTGAATAACTCATTGACAAGCTGGACCCTGCCAAATTCCTCAGTAGATTTGACTTGACATCAGGGTACTGGCAGATCGCTCTGATTGAGGGTGCCAAAGAGAGGTTGGCATTCTCCATCCCAGAGGGTCATTACCAATTTGGTTTGAAGAATGTGCCTGCTACCTTCAAATGGTTGGTTAACAGGGTTCTGGCTGGTAAGGAGGCTTTCTGGGCCACCTACGTAGACAACATTTCTATCTACAGTTCCAGCTAGGAAGAACACCTACATCACCTCCACAAGGTGCTTCAGGCCCTGCAACAGGCAAGCCTTACAATAAAGGGCATCAAGTGGCAGATTGGGCAGGGTGCAGTGGTGTATTTGAGGCACCTAGTAGGTGGAGGAAAGGTGCAGCGCCCCTCTAGGCCAAGAACAAAACTTTCATGGCCAGGCATCCACCTAAAAAACAAACCGAAGTGAGAGCCTTTCTAGGTCACTGGCTATTACAAACGATTTGTTAAGGGATATGGCACCATTGTTGCACCCTTAACTGAGCTGACTTCTTCTGCATCTGGATGCTTTCAGACCACAGCAACACGAGTGGGTAGAGTATCGCAGTCCTTCCTGTCTGCATTCCTGCCCTCTGTTCTGGATGCAATCATCCATCTCACACCCCAACACATCCTCTTTCCCAACATGCAACAATTGCAGCAGGATATTAAACAGGGCTTCTACGCAATTGTTGGGTTTCCACATGTCCCTGGAGCCATGGACTGCACCCATGTGCAACTTGTGCCACCTGCCACAACAGAACACATGTACTGCAACAGGAAGCTGAGACACTCGATGAATGTGTAGGTCATCGTGGATCATCGCGGCTTAATCCTCAATGTGCTGGCCAAATACCCTGGCAGTGTCCATGACACATACATCTTCCACAACTCAATCATCAATCATAGGTTTTAGGGTGGACAATATCAGAATGGCCTGCTTGTAGATTAGTAAACAGCAGTTATCTAAAATACACAAGAATAAATAGATATGGGGGACAAAATACACAGATCACTCTTTGCCTGTATAGACAGGAAGTGCATGATGAGGCCTGTCACACAAACATGCACTCTGCCTCTGTACCCATATCAAATGCAAATCATCCTGACATTCAGGTGAAGACATCTCAAGCCACTTTTGCATACGTTTCATGATGTAAAGGCACACAGCAATGCATGGCAGACAATAAACCTGCTCTAAATCTCCATGTGCAAGGGAGGTGTGCCATCTACACTGGGGGATGGTCACATGCAACACACATGGGTCATCAGCCGTGTCATGCCTCATACATTAGGGTTTAGGGGCCTTAGGTACCAGGCTCTTGTGCCACTTTGTGCCAACAGAGCAACATTTTTATGATGCTTTGCTTCCACAGTCTGCCAGGCCATATTTACAAGACCATGCAAAGACACCCTGCGTGGCTGATCGTGGCACTGTTAATATGGACAACTTACATGCATAACACTGTGTGAAAGGGCAGTTCCATGGGTGTCGCTAGGGGTATACCCAGGCAACACACAGGGAAGACAAACCTAACTGATGTTCTCACAGATTTACAAGTCTGGAAATTTATCACTATGTAATGCCCTCTCAGGGGTGGCGTAACAGTGATGGAATGAGGAGAAATGTCTACATCACTCCCCATATCCACCTCTTCCTCTGTGTGCTGCATTCGGCAGCACACATAGAAAGAGGGAAACACCTCCTGTGATGGTTTATGTGCAAGAAGGTGTCCCTTCTTGCACAAAAACAGCCATCCACACAATGTAGGCACCTTTACACCATAGTGCAAGGATGCCTGCCTTGGTGCCAGGCATCAATTTACGGATCAGTGCAAGGAGAGAGGTCTGAAACGTGCTATATCTTGTAGACATGGTGTGTTCCTGGCTTTTCCTGGTGATGCATGGCAGCACAGCAAGGCACTTGCTGCACCACCCTGTGCCATGGGCTGAATAAATGAGTCCCTGGGGGCTAGATGAAAAACCAATGCCCATGCCCAGTTGACATGTAGCTGTACAAATGTCTAATGCAATCTTAAATAACTCACATCTCACATGTGTGAAGTGTACTACCACACACAGACATCACTTACCATGCTACTAAGGCAGCAGCCTTGACTGGAAGGTGCACCTGCACACACAAATTCTATCCTGAAAGCCAAGAAGTACACCTACAACCTCTGATGCAAGTTTGAATGTGTATTTGTGAGGCAACATGTGTGTAAATCCAGTTCTATGGACCCCAAATTGGCATGAGGACCCAAGTAATGTGTACCAGTTCCCCTTGTTAGAGACGTAGTACAGTGCATGAAGTTGTGTAGCTGTCCAACAGATGACCGCACACAAATCTGCAGGATACATGCCACATGTGCACAAATAGGGTACATACCTGTCCCACATGTACACAATGTTACAACACTGTGACATGCAAACATGGATTGGGAAATGGCAGTTGTCAAATCATGTCACTCAGTTGGGATGTATAGGGGCATACTGTGTGGCTGACATTTTCTCAACTGTCATGGACAATGTAGGACAATCAACAACATGGGCAAATGTAATGAAGGGCATTACATATGGGGAGGAGCCTGGACCAATACATGTGTCTGTGTCAGCCGCATGTGTCTGTGTCAGCCATCTCTGGCATGTCACCAGCAACCTAGGCTGGACATAAAAAAATAATTCATAGTCACATTCTGTCCCACTGCACATGTAGTCACAACACAAAACATTGAGTGGACCAGAGTGATGGGAATCAGACACCATGTAACACTGCAGCAGCATAAATATACCTGTCAGGAAGCTGATTAGCATGATGTAGCTGTCCATGTACTGCATTGAACCTCAAAAACTGACAGTGAACAGGCTCCTGGAAATGACACTACACTGCCATGATGTACATATCATATGTCCATAAATGGGAGAAGTGCATGATAATATAAATACACATGACACATGTGCAGGATATATGCAGATGCAGTAAACCATAGCAATGGCATTTTTTCCCCTCTAACATTTGAGCTGACCAGGGAATGGCATACAGCCATGGGTAATGACACCTTTTTCCAGTCCGCAAACAGACGCGCAGATGGCCTATAATCAGGTACATGTTCAGACCAGGAACATTGTGGAGAGGACCTTTAGCTCGCTAAAAGTACGCTTTCACTGCTTGAATGTATCAGTTGGGTGAATGCTGTATTCCCAACCCATGGTCTGCAAGATGATCCTGACATGCCCCATTTTGCACAATATTTTGTAAAAAAACAATGTCCTCCGGGATGAGGAGAAGGAGCCTCCGTGGGAAGAGGAGGATGATGAAATGCCAAATCATCTGGACATGCAGACCACTGCTACTGGTGCATGGCAACGTGCTCACATTCTTCAGCATTTCTTCAACTGAATACATGTGGAGTAGGGCATGACTGACAAACATGTTTATAAATAATCATGTACAACATATGTCTTGGAGTGTTTGGCACAATCCCGTTTCCCAAAATAATCTACATCCAGGAAACCATGAGTAAGCCCCAAGGGTTGTCAATTTAGTGTGAACCCTATTGTCACCCTCTAATTATCAGACACAATACACTGAGCTCAGAAAAGTGCAGTGTGGAATGTTTGCATGCCTGCCAGACAAACATGTTTTAATAAAAACAGTCATATCTGCCATTAAACTGTTGTTCCAAATGGAAAACAGATAGAAAAGTATAACTACATGATGCATCAGGGCAACACTGTATGCCAAGTTCTGTAAATACGAGTCAGGAATTGCAATAGTTGATCAGTGTGAGATATGTGTCAAATCAATGGGTGAAAGATCAGTAACACTGCTGACAACTTACAGCATCAACATCTTTTGCACTTTCATGTATGACAAATAGTAAGTGCATCACAGAGGACAGTACATCTGTATGTGCAGCACGGTGTCCGAAAAATCAATGATCATCTTGCATGTATGCCAATCAATGTCATAGCATGTCTCATACTGTTAGCAATAGGTCTGAGTACATTAGTACATAGAATGACTTGCACAAATATGTTGGAACATCAACTGGAAAGACCATTACCTAAAGCTACCCCTACTCACTGTGCAGCTGACAAAACAAAGTATAGAGTCTGTAGCTGTGGGTGACTACTCCTCTGAAACACACCCACATGGAAGTCTAGCACAGTCCGAACCATGGCTGAAACAGGACCATCTACATTGTGGAGGGGACCCCCAGAGTACCCCAATATCATGTGTTTGGTTTTGGGACCATTTACCCTACTCCCCAACAATAGGCAACAAACCAATACTACTGTGCTGCATATTGGCAAACACATGTGTAGGCCATGACTCATGGCCCAATAACAACGGGGAGCAGGGACAGCTAGATGATGAGTATGTGGAATAAGGGTAGCAAGCACAAAATGTAACATCAACAGCAGCAACCTTGCTTAGTTACCAAAACTAGTCATGTATATGGGACATGCATGAGTGACTAACTCAATGTCAGAAAAGCGTGCTAACAAGAAAGAGTGTACCTATGTAAGATTACACATAGCATCACAACCAGTGTGTGGCCAAATTACCTGCCCCGCCACAGTGTGTGAAAGTCATCCATTTTCCAAATACTACAGACTTTCAGTCACTGAAAATGGTGTTGACTGATCTTGGCTGTACCCTGACCCTGCTAACCAGGTCTAGGGCCACTACTCTGAATAATAGGCATAAGCTATATTGACACACTCATAAATGCCAACAACAGACACCTGTAAGTTCCTAGTAGATAATAGAGCAAGGTTGAATCCAGCTACCTATAAGTCTCTATCATACAATAAAGCAAGGTTGAATTGCACTACCTATAAGTCCCTAGTAGATAAAAGGGCAAGGTAGAATCACACTACATATAAGTCCCTAGTAGATAATAGGGCAGGGAAGTTTTGACTGACTGCTGTATGTTAAATGTGGTGGCAGGTGCAGATACCACATTCTGTGACAAATTGCCCTTATGCCCCCTGATGGGAGGCCCCTGAATGGGGGGAACATGAGAAAATTGCACCATTTACATATCCATACACATGTTTGTACTAAGGGGCTTATTTACAATCCCCTTGTGCGAACGGAGTGTCAGTCTTTTTCAACGCTCTGGTGGCACTGTACCCTGCTCCATATTTACAAGGCTTCATCAAGCCACATTTTGTGGCTTGGCACAACCTTGTAAATATGGGCGCCCCAATGCAGCTTCACGTGGCAAAGGGGCATGCAATGGGTGTTGCTGTGGGCATACTCACGCAACAACCATTGCTTTTTGAAACAGCCCCAGATTTACAAGGAAAGGTAAACCTGAGGCAGCGCAAAAAACTGACGCCTCTACAGAGGTGGCGTTTGAGTGGTGCAACAAGGAGAAATACTTTTTTTCTCCTGCTTTTTTGCTCTTACAATGGGCCTCAATTATGAGGGAATGGTGCAGGGTGGTGTCACAAGCTAATTTTGCTGCCCGAGCTGCGTCATATTCAGCAAACACTGATGCACCACATGTACAAGAATACAGTGCATCCCTGTGTTCTCCCCTGTGCTAAAGTAGCTGCCTAGCGCCAGCGCAGGCACCCTTGTGCCACAGTGCAAGTGTGCTTGTGCTGTGGGGGTGATTGTTTCTGGGCAGGGACAGACACCTTCCTGCACAAAAACAATCATAAATGGTGATTTGCTCCTCCTATGCAGCACACATAGAAAGAGCAAAAAAAGTGGAGAAAAAAAAGAATTTCGCCTTGTTGCACCACTCAAACACCCCCCCTGGGTTGACGTTAGTTTTTGGAACTGCCTCAGGTTTATTCTTTTTCATAAATCTGAGGTAGTAATGGGTGTTGTGGGGGTACGCCCTCAGCAACACCCATTGCACGTCCTTTTGCTGAAGAAAACTGGGTCGGTGGCCCATATGTACAAGGCCACGTTAAGCCACAAAAAGTGGCTTAACCACATCTTGTAAATATATTGCAGGGCACAGCACCACCAAGCGTCGCTAAAAGTGATGCTCCAGTGGCATTAGCAACTTGTAAATGAGACCCTAAGTATCAAAACACTTGCCTGCACACCATACTGTAGCCCCCCAAGCCCTTGCGTGACAGCCTGCTGTCAGCACTTTGGGATGCAGCACATATTGTCTGCACTGTCCTAGATGTGGGTGTGCAGGACACATTCCATGGCTAGTCCATGGCATCCCTGGGGGTAATCTAAGCAATGGACTGAGGTAACAAAACATAGTTGGAACATGGAGCAACTCTCTGAAGGTCTCATGCCCATGAATCATAGGAAATGTGGCCTATGCATTGTCTAATCCTTGTAAGGCATGTACTCTTACCCATGTACAATTTCTATGCATACATTGGACACACTGTAAGAGAGGAGTGTGTGGGAAACACAACTCTTTGCAGGTAACACAATAATCCACATGATTGTAAAAATGATTTCCACATGACACCATACCTATTTACACATATTACAGTCATTGCATCAAAAAAATTGACGCATTGTCCCAATGCGTCTTTTTTTTAACCCATTGTGTCTGACAAAAATGACGCACCCCATGGGACGCGCTGGATCTGCCTTATGGTGCATCGTCATGTGTCATAAAAATTCCTACGCATTGATGGGTAGTATAAAAAACAACAATGCATTGGCTCAAAACGTGCCGCATCAGCACAGGAAGTGATGTAATGGATCAGCAATGCTGCAAAACAGGAACTGCAACGTTATTTTCACTTTCCCTTACAGTCAGAGTCTTTTTTGTCTGTGTTTGAGTGAGGTTGTGTGTTGTTGGATCTGTTGGTAGAGGTGTCTTTTTTGCTGTCTTCTGTCTCTGTAGTGTCCCCGATGTCTGTTTTGTCCTGTCTATTTGTGTATTGTAGATTTTTTGTGAATGTATTGTCAGGTGTTTGTCTTTGGGGTACTTAAGTCTTTTGGGGTAGTTGGGGGTAGTTTGGGATTTCAATTATTCATTTAGTTAATTTTGGGTTTGGGCATGTAGGGGCATGGAAGGGCCTGTGGCATGAGTGCAGAAGAGTTGGGTGGGATCATATGACTGGTGACCCACCACCTACCACCATGGGTGGTCGTGTCACCCAGGGCTGCGGGATGGAGGCACATAAGCTGCGTTGGGGGAAGGTCCACTTCCACATGCTGCGGATCTTTGAGGTGGAGAGGTTGGCCCACCAGCTGAAACATCGATGGGCAGACCTCATAAGCAGGAAACGTGACCTCCTTGATTACCTGAGAGGTCTGAGAAACTGTTGGTAAGTGCACATTCTTTGTGGCAGATGGTTTATATTGTACTTCGAATCAGATGTCTGCTGGCCATAGGGCCTCCTTTACTACATTAAGACACAGGGCAGGGCTGCAAATGGTGTTGGTGTGCCAACATGCATCCCCAAGAAGTGCAGCAATGTGCTATAACTATGACATGTGGCGCATTCCTGTTCTTGTCCCCTATGCTTGCGCATACAGTTCTGATGGACACCAGTGCAGGCACCCTTGTGTCATGGTGCAAGGGTACATGGTTGACAAGATCAAGTGTTCATGTGCAGGAAGCAACACTTTGCTGCCCATACACAATCATCAATGGCATTTTGCATCATCTATCTGTGCTGTGGTAAGCAGCACACATAGGATGAGGAAACATGTGGAGTAACTGTGTATTTTGTTCCTATTGGCCACTGTAATGCTATCCCTGAGGTGCTATTTGAATCAGATGATTTCCCAGCCTTGGGATCATGGCCTGGCACACTGTGCCACACAAATGTATCTGAAATGTTGCACTAGTGGTGCAGGGTGACATTTGGACTTGTAAATGTGGCCCATAGTGTCAGCAGTTCACATATGTCAGGACAGAAATGCCATTGCACCCCAAACAATAGTCAGTTCATAGACAAAGCATGACACAAAGGAGTCCAATTACTGGGATCTCATGCACCCACACTGGGCAGTGTCCCCAGTATATCTGTCAGACACTTTCCTTTTAGCACCACAGTACACATGTCACCAGGTGTGCTGTGGGCAGCCTGAGGAAATGTGCACAATTCCTATATGTGTCCTGCTGCCAGGGCATTTGCTAACATGTGCCACTCTACGAGATGTCCCTTAGCACTGGAAATGTACATTTTTTTAAATTCAATGAATTGTGTCTCAGGTAGATGAGGCATGATGTGTGTGACTATGAACATAGTCATAAGATGTTGGATGTCATATGCCTGATTATGTCCGACACATGTTTGTACCTAAAATGGTAATTTAGTGGGTTTGAGATGTAGAACACATATCTGTTTGTTGACTTTGAACATGCAGCAATGACATCAAAAGATGTCTGTGAAATTAAGGGACAAGGATGTCTTGCTTGTATGTTGCATAGTCATAAACATATGACAAGAATGAGGCAGGAGTATTGCTAGTCATGGCTGAGTGTGTTCTGTGAGTCATGTACGTGCACAGTGGCAGTATACTCAGCTAGCCTTGACAAAACATGGAATAGTTTGTAATTTGAGAGCCTCACACTATGTACTGGAGACATATATGTACCGTAGCAACACATACCTGTGCATATCATCCTGGCCTACCAATGTATGACATTGAGACAGGACCAAAGGCCCATTTGAGTTGTCATAACCATTTAGCTATGATGTTCATTTGCAAGTCATGTGTAATGTACAATATTTGATCACAGTGTTTAATGTTCAACATTCACAATTCTATGTCTCATGTCATATCTTGCAGATGGACCTTGAGCCCTACACGACAGGAGAGGTGGAGAGTTTGCATGACCCCAATGCTACCAGTGAATGTCCTCCATCATGTGTAATGGGTACTGCAAAGATTGTGTGTGATGGTTTATGCTGTGTGCAATGTCATGTACAAAGTGCATGTATACAAAGTGAAACTCCATAGGCTAAGCATGTGTGTGGACAGCAAGGTGGAATTTGGATTCAGGAAGTTCCTTTGCATCGGACAAATCTCAAGGTGCTTCTGATTGCTACAACTGAGGAGTCTACAAATATGCTGGTATGACCAAAAGACAATGCCCACAATGCCAGGACATGTGAACATATGTGGTGATAGAATCAGAAACAGACATGGCAGGACACTGTGTACCAGAGATAAGCTTTTTCATATGCACAGGTACGCTGTTGTTACTCACGGTGCAATCTATGACTGATGTGTTTGGCTCGCCCACACATGGTGTATGAGTGAAAACACGGTGTTGACAGTAAGAACATGTGCCGGGAATACAGGGTCCTACACATCTATGCAGGCTGACAATATGTGGTTCACATGACATAATCCTGCTATGTGTGCCAGAGGTACATCACAGTAAATCATGTACTACTAGGACTGAGGACCTTGTGAAAAGGGCCCTAAGATTTGCAGGACAGTGGTCAACATACCACACTTGGATTTGCAGTTGGTTTGCTCACTCCTGTAATGTGATGCCCTATATTCTATGCTGTGTATGACAACATTGCTATTCCCTGTCATCTTCATAAATCTGGAATTGTGTGTAACACTATTGCGATGTTCATACAACAGTGTCACACGACATGCCAGCACCAAATGCAACTTCAGATAGTGCTATCCCTGATATTCTACAGGATGTAATGCAAACAGATACATACTATGATCAGCATTAGCCATTGCTATTACAAGATCCCTTTGCAGATGAAATGTAGGACACTGTAGTGAAATGTGTGTTTCGACCACTGACTTCGTGTTGCTCCACTTTGCACCTGGCTTAGCTGTCCAGTGGTCATCAGTTACAAACTCCATTTTGTATTCAGCTTAGCCTTAGCTTCGTTCTGCCTATTGACTTTATCTTAGCATTAGACACTGCCATATTTAAAGCTGCAAGTGATTTTCCACATTGTACAATGTGCATTCTGTCTTGTTTTCATACTTTTTCCCACCAATGGATTTGGATGATAAGAATGTACTCAGATGGCAGGGAACAGCCTTGTTTTGGATTATCACCTTGGGATTGTGGCCAAATCCCAACGTGTTATTTTCAAAGCTTACCTAAACTAGCCAGCATGTTCGAATACTTCTTGCGCAGCAGGAGGGTTTTTTCCAAAAAGCTCCTTCCTTGTTTTTTTAATATATAAAAGAGACCCAGGTCGATAGTAGGAGATTGAGAGACCTCAATCAGGATTTTAGATGTCAAATGCTGGATATATATTTCCCGTCAGAGTAGCATTCTCTTTTTCTCTCAGTCGAACGGGGTCATCGGCTTGCTGGCAGGAGAAAGGTGAAGTACCTGACAGGCCCTACGGTGATGCATTTTAATTCATTATTTGCTTTGCATAATATTATAGACACATATATTTGCTGTGTATATTGCAGTGGAGAATCATTCGTGTGTGTTTTCATTTCATAGCTGTGACATTTTTGAATGTGTACTTTCAACATGCTAATCCCCTTTCATGAACCTTGCGTAGTGAAATAATAAATGTCTCCTTTGGACTAAGAAGCGCATTCCAGAGATTTTTGTCAGTGCATGAGAGTTTCAGCTCGGTCACTAGTGAAAAGCAAAACAGGCATCCATGCACCCACTGAGTGAATGGCTGTGCTGCGTGGTGGTGTGCAGCCAGGTGACATGAATTGTGCACCCATATGTACAGCTATTAATGATTTTTATCATCATCACCCCCCTATGTTTTAAATTAGGTATGAATTAAATCATACAATTGCAGCACATAATATCTATTATTTAAAAAAAAATCATACACAAATTGGAACATAAATATGATATTTCATCATTGTGTTGCCATCCAATCATAAAAATGATTATCGATACAGTTTAAAACATAGTTGCCCCATGATAGGTAATATCAGAAAGGTAAAGAATGTGCTCAAGAAAAGTGCTCATGAATAAAGAAAAATGAAAATAAGAAAATCAATCCTAATATCTATACAAAAGGTATATATAAAGGAGCCTGTAGATAACCATTCTTATAACACATGAATGAAAATCATATTCCTTAAGGGTAACATGTCCTAATCAAAATTGCCATTTGGTGATCTTCATAAACCAATCCAGGCTCCATACAGTTGTTGATGTTCTGACCCAACAAAAAAGATAAGGCCATGTAGGAAGTTGGCTCTGTATGCACTATTTCAAAGTAAGGAATAGTATGCACAGAGTCCAAGGGTTCCCCTTAGAGGTAAGATAGTGGCAAAAAGAGATAATACTAATGCTCTATTTTGTGGTAGTGTGGTCGAGCAGTAGGCTTATCAAAGGAGTAGTGTTAAGCATTTGTTGTACATACACAAGCAATAAATGAGGAACACACACTCAGACAATTCCAGGCCAATAGGTTTTTGTATAGAAAAATATATTTTCTTAGTTTATTTTAAGAACCACAGATTCAAGATTTACATGTAATACTTCAAATGAAAGGTATTGCAGGTAGGTACTTTAGGAACTTTGAATTAGCAAAATAGCATATACAGTTTTCACATAAATCACATATAGCTATTTTAAAACTAGACAGTGCAATTTTCAACAGTTCCTAGGGGGAGTAAGAGTTTGTTAGTTTTTGCAGGTAAGTAAACCACCTACGGGGTTCAAGTTTGGGTCCAAGGTAGCCCACTGTTGGGGGTTCAGAGCAACCCCAAACTTACCACACCAGCAGCTCAGGGCCGGTCAGGTGCAGAGGTCAAAGTGGTGCCCAAAACGCATAGGCTTCAATGGAGAAGGGGGTGCCCCGGTTCCAGTCTGTCAGCAGGTAAGTACCCGCGTCTTCGGAGGGCAGACCAGGGGGGTTTTGTAGGGCACTGGGGGGGACACGAGTCCACACAGAAAGTACACCCGCAGCGGCACAGGGGCGGCCGGGTGCAGTGTGCAAACAAGCGTCGGATTTGTAATTGAAATCAATGGGAGACCAAGGGGTCTCTTCAGCGATGCAGGCAGGCAAGGGGGGGGCTCCTCGGGGTAGTCACCACCTGGGAAAGGGAGAGGGCCTCCTGGGGGTCACTCCTGCACTGGAGTTCGGATCCTTCAGGTCCTGGGGGCTGCGGGTGCAGAGTCTTTACCAGGCGTCGGGATCTGAGGAACAGGCAGTCGCGGTCAGGGGGAGCCTCGGGATTCCCTCTGCAGGCGTCGCTGTGGGGGGTCAGGGGGGGCAACTCTGGCTACTCACGGTCTCGCAGTCGCCGGGGAGTCCTCCCTGAAGTGATTGTTCTCCACAAGTCGAGCTGGGGGTGTCAGGTGCAGAGTAGCAAGTCTCACGCTTCCGGCGGGAAACGCAAGTTGTTTTAAAGTTGCTCCCTTTGTTACAAAGTTGCAGTCTTGGGTGAACAGAGCCGCTGTCCTCGGGAGTTCTTGGTCCTTCTAGAGTAGGGCAGTCCTCTGAGGATTCAGAGGTCGCTGGTCCCTGGGGAAAGCGTCGCCGGAGCAGTGTCTTTAGAAGTGGGGAGACAGACCGGTAGAGCTGGGGCCAAAGCAGTTGGTGTCTCCGTCTTCTCTGCAGGGTTTTTCAGCTTAGCAGTCCTCTTCTTCTTAGGTTGCAGGAATCTGATTTCCTAGGTTCTGGGGAGCCCCTAAATACTAAATTTAAGGGCGTGTTTAGGTCTGGGAGGTTAGTAGCCAATGGCTACTAGCCCTGAGGGTGGGTACACCCTATTTGTGCCTTCTCCCAAAGGGAGGCGGGCACATTCCTATCCCTATTGGGGGAATCCTCCATCTGCAAGATGGAGGATTTCTAAAAGTCAGAGTCACCTCAGCTCAGGACACCTCAGGGGCTGTCCTGACTGTCCAGTGACTCCTCCTTGTTTTTCTCATTATCTCCCCTGGACTTGCCGCCAAAAGTGGGGGCTGTGTCCAGGGGGCGGGCATCTCCACTAGCTGGAGTGCCCTGGGGCATTGTAACACGAAGCCTGAGCCTTTGAGGCTCACTGCTAAGTGTTACAGTTCCTGCAGGGGGGAGGTGTGAAACACCTCCACCCAGAGCAGGCTTTTGTTTCTGTCCTCAGAGAGCACAAAGGCCCTCACCACATGGGGTCAGAAACTCGTCTCTCAGCAGCAGGCTGGCACAGACCAGTCAGTCCTGCACTGAAAAATTGGGTAAAATACAGGGGGCATCTCTAAGATGCACTCTGTGTGCATTTTTTAATAAATCCAACACTGGCATCAGTGTGGGTTTATTATTCTGAGAAGTTTGATACTAAACTTCCCAGTATTCAGTGTAGCCATTATGGAGCTGTGGAGTTCGTTTTTGACAGACTTCCAGACCATATACTCTTATGGCTACCCTGCACTTACAATGTCTAAGGTTTTGCTTAGACACTGTAGGGGCATAGTGCTCATGCACCTATGCCCTCACCTGTGGTATAGTGCACCCTGCTTTAGGGCTGCAAGGCCTGCTAGAGGGGTGACTTACCTATGCCACAGGCAGTGTGAGGTTGGGATGGCACCCTGAGGGGAGTGCCATGTCGACTTAGTCATTTTCTCCCCACCAGCACACACAAGCTGGCAAGCAGTGTGTCTGTGCTGAGTGAGGGGTCCCTATGGTGGCATAAGACATGCTACAGCCCTTAGAGACCTTGCCTGGCATCAGGGCCCTTGGTACCAGGGGTACCAGTTACAAGGGACTTACCTGGGTGCCAGGGTTGTGCCAATTGTGGAAACAATGGTACATTATAGGTGAAAGAACACTGGTGCTGGGGCCTGGTTAGCAGGGTCCCAGCACACTTCTCAGTCAAGTCAGCATCAATATCAGGCAAAAAGTGGGGGGTAACTGCAACAGGGAGCCATTTCTTTACACAAGCCCCCCCCCCCCCCCCCCAGCCCACAGGCCAGGAGACTCAGCCAAAGCTGGGAGAGTCTTCCTAGTCTGTCAGGCGAGGAAGAGTAGAGGAAATAGGCTGGTTTGTTGCAGGGCCTACTCTGCCTTACATCCTCCTGTTCAGGTAATTCCCTCTGGGGAACTGACCCACTTCCACAGTGACAGGACCTAGTCTGAATTGCCTCTTGTCTGTGTCTTTAATGTCTCCACCCATTCTCTCTATTTTGGGGTTAGAGGTATCCACCTCTGCTAATCTTATCTTAGCCAGGGTCACCCCTAGCTTACCCACAGAGGTTACCCAGAGCTGGAGTAATCCCACCATGACCAATAGGGTCAGGGGGGCTAACTTGCTATTTGCCATAGGGTCAGACCACCATGCCAAGGATAGTGCAGCCATAAAGGCCAACACCCAGCAGAGGCCACTGACAGCTGTCAGTGCCCAGAACCACACCTTTAGCTCTTCACCTACAAGGGAAGGGGCTAAGTTACAGGTTTCTTTGGGTTCAGGGTGCCTGTCTGCTGTTTTAGAGTGGGGGTTACCACATCTTGTAGTAAACACCCTTCTTCCACTCTTCTTCTGTTAGCTGAGGAGCCACCCACTCAGGCTTAACAGTTGCCTGACTAGCCAGGACTTCTTGTGAGTCAGGTTGGACTTTATCAGAGACACTTTTGGAGTTCTCCCCTACTGGAGCAGAATCTCCTTGGCTTGCTGGAACCTTGGCTAAAGGTTGTCCACCCTTCCTACACTGTTTTCTTTTCTTTTTCTTCTGGGGCCTGCTTGCAGTTACTGCAGGGACAGGACCTCCAGAATCCTTGGGAGAGGACTGGCACTGGACCAGTTCCTCTCTTTGGCTCTGACTAACCTCTGGGTAGTCATTTCCAAGGAGACAATCAAGGGGGAGGTCTGTACTGACTACCACCCTTCTCCAGCTAAAAGTCCCACCCACTTCTATGGGCACAAAAGCCACAGGCCTATCAGTGACCCTGTCTGGGCTAACTCTTACTCTGGCAGTCTCACCTGGGATGTACTGGTTTGAGAACACCAGCCTGTCATGCACAATAGTGTGACTGGCACAAGTGTCTCTCAGGGCAGTGGCTGGGCTTCCATTCATCAGTAGGTGGTAGAAGTGTCTACTTCCCTCTGGAATCTCCAACTCACCTGTTGGGCCCTTTTTCCAGTTGAAGGCTATGAAGACCTCCTCATCTGAGGAGTCATCTCCAATGGCTACACTGGTCACCCCTGGGAGTTTGCTAGGGGGTTTGTTTTTGGGACAAGAAGTGTCCTTGGTGTGGTGCCCTGTCAGTCTACAGTTATGGCACCATGCCTTAGTGGTATCCCAGTTCTTACCCTGGTACCCACCTTTGTTTTGGGTTGTGTCTTGGGGCCCACCCACCTGGTCTGTTTTTTGGGGGCCTACAGAGGACTCTTTTTCTTTGTTTCTAGTGTCACCCACTTTCTCCTGGGGAGGCTTTGTAACCCCTTTCTTTTGGTCACCCCCAGTGGAAGTTTTGGTTACACTAGTCTTGACCCAGTGGTCTGCCTTCTTTCCCAATTCTTGGGGAGAAATTAGACCTAGGTCTACCAGATACTGATGCAACTTTTCATTGAAGCAGTTACTTAAAATGTGTTCTTTCATAAACAAATTACAAAGCCCAACATAGTCATGCACTTCATTTCCAGTTACCCAACCATCCAGTGTTTTCACTGAGTAGTCAACAAAATCAACCCAGGTCTGGCTCGAGGATTTTTGAGCCCCCCCTGAACCTAATTCTATACTCCTCAGTGGAGAATCCAAAGCCCTCAATCAGGGTACCCTTCATGAGGTCATAAGATTCTGCATCTCTCCAGAGAGTGTGAGGAGTCTATCCCTACACTTTCCAGTGAACATTTCCCAAAGGAGAGCACCCCAGTGAGATCTGTTTACTTTTCTGGTTGCACAAGCCCTCTCAAAAGCTGTTAACCATTTGGTGATGTCATCACCATCTTCATATTTAGTTACAATCCCTTTTGGGATTTTCAACATGTCAGGAGAATCTCTGACCCTATTTATGTTGCTGCCACCATGGATGGGACCAAAACCCATCTCTTGTCTTTCCCTTTCTATGGCTAGGAGCTGTCTCTCTAAAGCCAATCTTTTGGCCATCCTGGCTAGCAGGAGGTCATCTTCACTGAGGCTATCCTCAGTGATTACAGAGGTGCTGGACCCTCCTGTGAGGGAAGCAGCATCTCTGACTATCACAGTTGGAGTCAGGGCTTGAGGGACCTATTCTCCCTAACTAGGACTGGAGGGGGGGAATTCTCCTCCAAGTCACTAGCTTCATCCTCTGGGAGGTCATCCTCAGAGGGGTTGGCTTTGTCAAACTCTGCCAGCAGCTCCTGGAGCTGTGTTTTGGAAGGGCTTATGCCAACTTGTATTTTCTTCTTTATTTTGCAGAGAGACCTTAGCTCCCTCATTTTAAGATGGAGGTAAGGTGTGAGGTCGAGTTCCATCACACTCTCTTCTGCATTCGACATTATGTTTCTAAAACTTGGAATACTTTTAAAGAATCTAAAACTATCTCTAGAACTTAATTCAAACTTTCACAAAACTTTTCAAATCTAAAAGAAATGCTAACAGGGACTAACACAGGCGTCGCTGTGGGGACTCGGGGGGGGCAACTCTGGCTACTCACGGTCTCGCAGTCACCGGGGAGTCCTCCCTGAAGTGATTGTTCTCCACAAGTCAAGCCAGGGGCGTAAGGTGCAGAGTAGCAAGTCTCACGCTTCCGGCGGGAAACGCAAGTTGTTTTAAAGTTGCTCCCTTTGTTACAAAGTTGCAGTCTTGGGTGAACAGAGCCGCTGTCCTCGGGAGTTCTTGGTCCTTCTAGAGAAGGGCAGTCCTCTGAGGATTCAGAGGTCGCTGGTCCCTGGGGAAAGCGTCGCTGGAGCAGTGTCTTTAGAAGTGGGGAGACAGGCCGGTAGAGCTGGGGCCAAAGCAGTTGGTGTCTCCGTCTTCTCTGCAGGGTTTTTCAGCTTAGCAGTCCTCTTCTTCTTAGGTTGCAGGAATCTGAGTTCCTAGGTTCTGGGGAGCCCTTAAATACTAAATTTAAGGGCGTGTTTAGGTCTGGGGGTTAGTAGCCAATGGCTACTAGCCCTGAGGTTGGGTACACCCTCTTTGTGCCTCCTCCCAAGGGGAGGGGGGCACATTCCTATCCCTATTGGGGGAATCCTCCATCTGCAAGATGGAGGATTTCTAAAAGTCAGAGTCACCTCAGCTCAGGACACCTTAGGGGCTGTCCTGACTGGCCAGTGACTCCTCCTTGTTTTTCTCATTATCTCCCCTGGACTTGCCGCCAATAGTGGGGGCTGTGTCCAGGGGGCGGGCATCTCCACTAGCTGGAGTGCCCTGGGGCATTGTAACACGAAGCCTGAGCCTTTAAGGCTCACTGCTAGGTGTTACAGTTCCTGCAGGGGGAGGTGTGAAGCACCTCCACCCATAGCAGACTTTTGTTTCTGTCCTCAGAGAGCACAAAGGCCCTCACCACATGGGGTCAGAAACTCGTCTCTCAGCAGCAGGCTGGCACAGACCAGTAAGTCCTGCACTGAACAATTGGGTAAAATACAGGGGGCATCTCTAAGATGCACTCTGTGTGCATTTTTTAATAAATCCAACACTGGCATCAGTGTGGGTTTATTATTCTGAGAAGTTTGATACTAAACTTCCCAGTATTCAGTGTAGCCATTATGGAGTTGTGGAGTTCGTTTTTGACAGACTCCCAGACCATATACTCTTATGGCTACCCTGCACTTCCAATGTCTAAGGTTTTGCTTAGACACTGTAGGGGCATAGTGCTCATGCACCTATGCCCTCACCTGTGGTATAGTGCACCCTGCCTTAGGGCTGTAAGGCCTGCTAGAGGGGTGACTTACCTATGCCACAGGCAGTGTGAGGTTGGCATGGCACCCTGAGGGGAGTGCCATGTCGACTTAGTCATTTTCTCCCCACCAGCAAACACAAGCTGGCAAGCAGTGTGTCTGTGCTGAGTGAGGGGTCCCTAGGGTGGCATAAGACATGCTACAGCCCTTAGAGACCTTGCCTGGCATCAGGGCCCTTTGTACCAGGGGTACCAGTTACAAGGGACTTGCCTGGGTGCCAGGGTTGTGCCAATTGTGGAAACAATGGTACATTTTAGGTGAAAGAGCACTGGTGCTGGGGCCTGGTTAGCAGGGTCCCAGCACACTTCTCAGTCAAGTCAGCATCAATATCAGGCAAAAAGTGGGGGGTAACTGCAACAGGGAGCCATTTCTTTACAGGCCAATTCTAGCCTCACATGCGGTTCTTCTTCAGGACTCACAATAGAAAGGAGCAATCTAAACGAATTAGTCCTCGGTGAGTGAAAGGTAGAGCTTGTAGATATGGAACAGCAGATGCCTCAATGTGCATTAAATCTCCTCCCTCCCATGAAAAAGAAGAAGAAGCAACCCTGTCATGGTTCCACTCTCCTGAAGAAGAGGGAGGAGAGGGGAACCATGACATTTTACCCCTTCTATGGAGAAATATTCTGACTGAGGCTGGATTTGGGGAGTGTTACGGTCATTGAATATATTTCGACTGTTTAAGATAAGGGGTAAATGCCCTTTCACTTTGGGCATGGAACTTTGTTGTATTATCTTTCATTTCCCCGAGACGAAGAGTCATAAATATGTGATGTGTTCAGGGGATTACTACTGATATAGATTCTGTGATGCAAACATTAAGAAAAAACCCAATATTTCCTTAATTAGACGCAGGGTTGCTTCTTCTTCTTCTTTTTCAGACCAACCACAGATCCCTCTGATGTCTCATACAGATGAGGGGTGAATATCCCAATTGTTGAGGTGGTCCATCTCCCTACAGGGAATAAACTTTACGTTGGAACATCGCCCAGGGACAGACCACGCCAGTGCTGATGGTCTCCACAGATTTGTCTACCTTAGTGAAGAAAACTCACAAGGGGTAGGGTAGCTCTTCCCCACTTTCAGTTGGAGGTGACACATGTTGGACCTGACAGCCTTAGAGTGGCCTTCTCCCAACTTTTTGCCTGCCTCCCTCCATTTTTCTTTTGTTGTTTTTGCTGGTGTTAGGGCTCTGTGCACTTTCCCACTGCTGACCAGGGCTAAATTGCTTTGGCTCTGTCTGCTAAACTTGGTAATATTGACTCTTACTGAATTGGCGTTTCTAAATTACTTGAAAGTCCCTTATAAAGCGGTAAATCATATACCCAGAGTCTGTAAATTAAATGCTACCAATGGGCCTGGAGCATTGATTGTGCCACCCACACAAGTAGACTCTCAAACTTGCCTCAGGCCTGCTATTACAAGGATTTGTGAAGTTTCACTGCCACTTCGACTTGGCATTTAAAACCCCTTGCCAAGACTTAAACTCCCCTTTTATTACATACATGTCACAACTAGGGTAGACCCTAGGTAGCAGGGTTCATTGTAAGTGCATGTGCATGTAGGACGTGTACTTTGAAGTTTTACATTTCCTGGTAGTGAAAATCTCATAAAGTCATTTTTCACTACTCTGAGGCCTATTGCTCTCATAGGCCAGCACTGGAAATTCCTTAATACACTTTTAAGCCATAATTCCTGGGGTTGGTTGGAGTGCGTGGAGTTGTGCTATGTGGAAGTCTGAGAAGTTGTAAAAAAACTCCACCACACCTCGCAGAGCTCCACGAATGGGCGGCGTTCTCTACAGTGCTCATTTGCATTGCATTTGATGTAAAATGTAATGCAACATACATAATAACGTTGAAAATTTCATGTGGTTCACAAGGGTTCCGCCATCTTGTTTTTCACTCTGCTTATGGTGCTGGGCCTGTTTTTCTATTCCCTTTTTTATCCATTTAATCCTCCACCCTCCTAAACTATCTACCCTCCATTTATATGTATTTTATTAGCCTCTCATATTAAATCTATGTTTTTACTTTTTTAAAGAAAATCCTATTTCTTTGTGACTTTTTGTCTTGTTGTTTATTTTTCCTATTTCTTCCTTCCTTCTTGCTCTCTTTCTTCTCTTATCTCTTCACCCCACCCTACCTAGCACCATGCCAGATCACGGAAGCAGCAACCGCCTACCTTGTGGGCAGCACCGCCGCCAACGGGTGCAGCCTTGCCCATCTTCATCGAGGAGGAGGTGGCAGCACTAGGTTTTTTTCTGTAGTACCACCTCACCTCCATGCTGACAGCAGGCTTAATTTGGGTTACCCCCTTCTGGAGCGCCAACTGCTGAAGACTGGTTTGTCTGCACACTGGGAGCCAGCGTACCCAGCAGCAGTTGATGCACCATTGGGTGGACATCATAGACCGCAGACAGGACCTGCTGGGTGTTGAGGGGTAGGAGCTTGGTAAGTAATAGTTATTTATTTTATTTATTGTTGTGTGTGGGGCTGGTCCACAATGCAAGTCACTGCATTGACTCACCCTGCGACAGGGAGTCGTGCCATGAGTTTTATGAAAAACTTGACTTGCAATTATGTTTTTGCAGAAGGTATCCCTTCCTGGACAAAAACAATCATCCCCTCAACCCAGGCACCCTTGTAATATGGTGCGGTGTGCCGGCATTGGCTCATGGTAGCCCATTGTGCACCACTGCAGGGAAAAGGTAGACAAAAAAGGTGCCATATCTATTGTAGGTGCAACACATTCTTACCCTCTCCTATTGATGCAGGGAAGTGCTGCAAGAAGGCTTGTGGCACTGCCCTGAGTCAAAAGTGTGTATATAATAGTATGGTCTGTAGTTCAGGAAATTTGGAGTAGGGCTTAGGTGTAGGAATTAGTAAAGTAAAAGTAATAGGTCAACTTGAGTTGAGTCCATCATACTAGGCAATCTGATATAGAAACGTACAACTTTACTGTATTTGCCCCCTCTTGTCCCAAAAATATTTTTTAGGAGATTAACTCTATCACTAATCTTTTATTTTTATCTTCTTTTTTTCTTACCTTAGCACCCAAGAGGAAGAAGAAGACAACAGTGTCCATGGGTCTGGAAGTAGAGGATGCCAGTACTTCCAGTGCCACCACAAGTGCGCATGCTGGCTGATCAGATGGCCCCAGTAAGTCTTCCTGTTATATTATTTTTATTTCCCTACTTTTATTTTTATTTTTGACCTTTTCTCACTTCAAATAATGTTTCTTTCAGTTTTACTGTGCCTTTTTACTTTTTTTGAGCTTATTTTCATTCTATGTAAGCTTTGTTAAATTATTATTCCTGCATTTATCTATTCATTTACATGTTTCTTTTGTACGTGACTTCATCCCGTCTGCAGTCTGTATTAGCTTTCTTCTGCTTTGTTACTATTTACTAAGCTTAGCTTTCCCTTCTCCCCTTATATATCTTGCAGACTGGTTCTTAATCCTAAGAGGACAGATTTTTAGGACAGCTACCCTAACGACAAGATTGCATAACCAAGTCAGCTTTTCTATTTATATGTTTGTGAAAGTGTTCTTTGCCTTGCTCATGCCCATTGCATTTGCCAACCAAGACCTCATCAAAGGTTCTCCTGGACTGATCAAAGTATTCCACCCCTTTGTTGCTCTCCAGTGACTTAGCTCCATTATGAAATGTTTGCGGTTGATGATTTGTCTACCTTGCTTTTCTAACAACCAACAAATTTCCTATAGTGAATGATAGAAGATAGAACTGTAATGATCTATTGTGGTTGTATTTATTTTGTTGGACCTAAATTGTGTAATGTTTTTTCCAGCTGCACAGACCATCAATGCCGGGATCAGGGCTGCACCAGCGCACCGGACATGGCAGCGGTCGGAGGAGGGGAACCGGCAGCAGCAGGGATGGGTGCTGGTAAGTCATATTGCTCTTGCTCATTGATAATTACTAATATATTCACAGCAAAGGGTTTTGCTTGTGAAGCACCTGGTTAAACAGCTGCAGTGAGGATTGAGTTCTTAATCTCAATGGCCTCTTCAAATTTGCAGACAAAAGCTCATCATAATGATTGAATGGTGGTTAAAAATGATGGCTTGATGGAAAAGCAAAGGATGGATGGCTAAAAGAAGAAATGGGTAAAGTGGTATATGAGTGAAAGGATGTGTGGGTGAAAGGAAAAGAAAGATTCTGAGGTGAATGATAGGTGATGCATGGGTGGGTAAAGATAAATGAAAGGGGTGAAAAGATGTCTCAGTGGGTGAAGGAAGGGTGAATGAGTATTTCCAGGTGAGGAATGGGTGGTTGGTAATGAACGATACATGGGTAAATGTTGGACAGATAGGTGAAAGCAGGGTGTTTGAAAGGGTGGATACTGGATAGGTGAGTCTGTGGGTGGACAGGTAGATAAATATGAATGGCTAGATTGGAATAGTGAAAGACTGGATGAGAGAGTGTAAGCTTAAATCAAATGGTGGGTATCCAAGTGTAAATAGAATAGATGAATGAAACGATGAGTGTACAATTGCTTGGATCAAGCAGAAATAATGGAACTGTTGTGGAGAGGGAGGTGTCTGCTGTTTACCTAATTTGCTTGGTTGGTTTGCATGGTTATCAAGGTAATGGTTCAAAGTGGGGGTATTTTAATTTTCTGATTTCTCCCTTAACTCCCTGTAGTTAAAATGAGGCATATATGTATCCTTCCACACATTATAGTAATACATTCCTCACCTTTAGTAACCAATGCTGCTATGAGTACATAACTGCAATGTGGCAGTGTACAATAGTGTTTTATGTGCAATGTGTGCATCTGCTTCAGTTAATGCAGTTAAAAAAGTGTTTCCCTTCCACCCCAATGCCCACTCTGTCACCTCCTATGACTTCAGTCTTTTATTTTTCTCCAAAGTTCTGTCCCAGGCCACTCAAAACATTGTAAAATCCCTTTTTACATGTGCCACATTAATGTACAAGTTAATAATATGTGATGGCTTCCATAATGGATTCATGCCAGTTCAGATTTTACCCTTTTGACATTCGAAGATCGACTCAACTACAGTGGGGCATGTGTGGGTAAAAAATGGTTCTGTACCTCATTGTAAATAATCAGCCACATCAAAATCAAATGGTTCTAAAGGACCACCAATTTACTGCAACTGTGCCATTGTACTGTTTTAATTTTTTTTTTTTTATTGTTTGAACAAAGCACGGTTCACAATTTGTCATTTTACTTTTTCTTTCCTGCTATAGCTACTCCTAGTGGACATCATCACCCATCTTGTCAGTAGATAGTAGCACAGCTGCATCAGCAGGGGCTGGAGGGCATCCAAAACGAATATCGGCAGCTGGTAGCCGAGGCAGCACTTATGGTGGCCAGCTCTAGCTCCTCCAGCCAGCTGCCAGCACCTCCACTCTTCTAGTGGTGCTGGCAAAACCATTGCAGCCGGCACCCAACCCAGCCCAGTTCCACCACTGCTGCCTCTCCCCCTCATTCCAGGCCCAGGAACGCATATTCCAACGCTGCATCCTACAACACCTTGCGTCACTGGACCACTGGGCTAAATACATTAAGGTGGCCCTCAATGATATCCGGAACTTACTCTAGTCTGAACTTGGAGGCACCCTCTTCAGACCCTTCTTTAAATTTTTTGTTTTGGTGGGGGGAAACTTGTTGTGGGTGGAGAGGGTTGGGAGGGAGTTAGGATGGGGTTTAATAATTTGATTTCATGTTTGACTTTTTGTTGGACTTGGGAACAAGACTATTTGTTTGGGGGCGGGTTGGGCCTATTGTGGGTGCTGTATTTTGTAGATTAATAAAGGGGATCATTTATTTCACTTTATTTATACCTCAGTCAAATGTTTATTTTAGTGTTTTAGTTTGCGCTGCTGTCTTTTATTGTAGCCTGTTTTTTAATTCTGCTAAAAAGTGTATGTCACTTACTTATACGGTTACCCTTGCTCTATTGCCCTCTGCAACTGAACTATATTGATCACTACTGGATTATTGCCATGCCTATTTTGCCTAAAAAAAACTAGATACACATAAACAGGTCTTAAGTAGAAGTTAAATTACTAACTAAATAAGTTAACTACTTCAATCCTTAGTTCTTTTGTTACCTGAATAGATAAAGCCAGCGAGTCGTCTTCTTCTTACTGCAGGGTTTTTCCCAAGATGGCATAGTAGCTCTTAAGGGGGTATTAGGTGGTAGCAGTAGCAGTAGCAGGCTAGCACCTAACAGGGAAGACAGAACTTCACAGAAGGTGCCACTCCAACTACAGGATTAATCAAAAGGTTATGCATCACTGTCAACTCGATTGAAAGAAAAGTAACACAGAGTTAGTGGGTCATCATATCATAACTTTAGGAAGACTGAGACCAGACTACCACAATGACAGTATTTGACACACAGCAAAGAAGAGTCAGTCCTGATATGATAATAAAATCTAGCAATATCAATTTCTTCTGAGCAATGGTGGGGTGCTATAAAAACTAAATGTAGGAAATTAAATGATGGGATCAGGTGAAGTGGGCTCAGACTGGAGTGTTTGGACCGGGTTAAGCATTTACGAAACACACACAAGGCATGAATGATAATGATTTGATTGGACCGTTGTGGATATTGCTCAGGTAGAAGAAGGCAGAAAGTCATGCATTAAGCCACACCTCAATAAATCCCACATCCCAGGGAAAGAAGGTTAGGGGATTGATGAAAGAATGGGAAAGGGGAAATGGGGAAAGGTATAACAAAGACAAACGCTACACAAAAGAAACTGCAGCAATATTCGTTGGAGCGCTGAGCAGCACACCATCATCAATCTGTTGTGGAAGGCAAGTGGAAATTAAGGGATAAGTATGACATAGTTTAGTTAAATGCATGTACCAAACTGCCCTTCTGCCTAAAGAGAGGCATCAGATAGTATATCTATAATGTTATGTCTTCTATTTTTGAAAAATAGGAACTATGGAAGATTGAAGATAACCCACACAGTTCTAAAATTATGATTTTTAAAAGGAAAATGATACTATATTGCCAATTTGGCCAATGCATCTCTCCATTCTTTTTGGGATGTCGGTTTCTCCTGGGTGCCTGTCTGAAGTCTGAACCTGTCCAGTAGGTAAACTGGAGTCTTGCGCTTTCCCCAAGTTGTGTTCATGCAGGAAAGGACTAGGAGAAGGCCTGCAGAGTAAGAAAAAACAGTAGCTGTATTATAGAATAAAGGAGGAGGAAAAAAGGAAGCAAGGTAAGCTTCATGAGGAGTCAGGAGTGCACCAGGAAGACTCAGAGCAGAGGCACAGCAAGAACATAAGGAGTTTCATGTTTGAGCCAGCAATGCAACAAACATACTCTGGAACATTTCCAAATCAATGCACCTCTCTCCAGTTCACAGAGCTGAGTGAGTACCGGGCCTCAGAGCCTTCACCATCTTCATGATTTCTCTTTGAAGTTGATAACTTTCTCCTTCCAGCTGTTGAGGTAGTCCTGACTTGAGTCCTTCCATCCTTCTCCTCCGGATTCTGAGTAACTCTGTTTCAGTCCCAAACTGAGCAAGGTAAACCTGTTAAGTGCACTGCAGTTGAAATGAAGATTAGAACAAAAAGAGAAACCGAACTGGAGAATTTTGTGTAGATTTGTGCTTGCCAACTAAAGTGGCTGTTCTGTTCTGTGTAAGTAGAAAAAACTAAGTAGTGGACCTTGCAGGTACATTTCACTAAGTTTGAAAGGCCAATCACTTTCAGGCAAAAATGATTCCCCATCAACCCCAAACATTGCAAATCCTCAGAAACAAGTTTACAAAATTCTTGAACTCCTTCCCACAATGTCAGCTACCACATACATCAGTTATCACTCACAAATTCACAAACACTCAAAATATCACCACTCATTGGTGCAAAAAGTGTTACGTTAGTTCTAGCAGTTTTATTTACCTCTACCAATCTAAGCACGGTGGTTGAACAAATTATCTCCTCTTTGATGGCAACTAAACAGATTGTTGACATTAGCACTGAGAGTCTTTTGTTTTCATCAATGATCTTCTAGGGTAGCCCTGCTAAGTGATGTAAAAAAATAAATTGGATAGGCAATTGCATGTGAGGGATGCAGGCATCATCTCCAATGTCCTGAAGGATATGTGGGGGCTTCTTCACTGTATATGTGTCCATCTCCAATCCGGACTTATAATATGTGACTATAAAATGGTGGGCAGCATAAATCTGACACAAACATAATATTCCACTTTTTTTTTTTGCAAAGAAAGAGAGACAAAAAAAAGTTGAACGAGAAATAGTTGTAAGATCTATGGTGGCCCTGGCACACTCATACAGGAAGTAGAGTTCATCCTCAAACCATGGTGGTTCACCCGAAGTTAGTCTGCTAACACACTTGATTTTGACCAGTCATCCTCTTCCTCCTCCTGTGGTGTTTCTGGAATGGTGTAATCAGGTGGCACAAAATGCTGGTTCATTTTAATCATGGTTGATCTTTGTACATTTTGAGGTGTTAGACTGGTCTTGACTGTTACAACTGCACCAGCTGCACTGAAAACATGTTCAGCAGACACACTGGCTGCAGCACAAGCCAGATACTTTATTGCCAGCCTGCGGAGCTCTGGCCATTGGCACATCTTCCCATACCAATACATCAATAGGTTTTGATCCCCATACACCTCTTTCAGGTCATCTAGACACTCCTGGAAAATCCTATAAATATTTGTTGGTGCTGCCACCTGCTCAACCACTTTTTACTTCACCTCTGCACTGAACTTAAGATCTGCCACGTAAAACCAAGCAAATGCAGAGGTTTGGTCTGATTCTTCTGTTGCTGTTGTAGCCAGTTTTCCTGGTGGTGGGGTTGGCGGATGTGAGGCAAGACTGCCCTCTCAGGAAGTTGAAGGCAGCACCCCAGAACTGCAGAGAGGGACTCTAAGTTCCAGCCATTCCTCTTCCAGTTCTACTGCTTACTCAACAATCTGCCTCTTGTATTGTGAAACATCCCCTTCAGAAAAATGAATGATATCGGAAATATTTTTTTGTAGCGTGGATGAAGTATGCTGGCACAGATGTACTCTTTGGATGAGAAGAAATCACTTTGCAGTCTTGCATTACAAGTCAAGCATAGCTTAGGCTAGCAACCAAGGCATTCGCTTCTGGGTTTTCGTTTGCTCCCCGGAATGCAAACCTTCCAGACACCTACTTTAGCTGCTCCTGTAGCAGATGCAATAATGGGATAGCTTGGCCCATTGTACTATCCTCCTTGCTAACTTTCCATGTGAAAACCTCGAAAGGGAGCAGCATCCTTCTGAAGCATTTGACTAGGCCCTATTTGTCTGCATCCATGATCATAGGTCTCCCAATTGCATCAGCTCCTCCTTGAATGACATAGGGGGTCAATGACCGCGGAAGCACCGCCAACAGGCTGGCGGTGCTTCCTGGGCCATTCTGACCGCGGCTTTAAAGGGAACTGTCGGTTTCCCGCCGGTTTACCCCTGGCCCAGGGAATCCTCCATGGCGGCGCTGCTTGCAGCGCCGCCATGGGGATTCCGACCCCCTTCCCGCCATCCTGTTCCTGGCGGTTTTTACCGCCAGGAACAGGATGGCGGGAACGGGTGTCGTGGGGCCCCCTAACAGGGCCCCACAAAGATTTTCAGTGTCTGCTTTTCCTCTTTGCAGGGGCTTTCCCGCTGGGCCGGCGGGCGATCTTTTGGAGATCGCCCGCCGGCCCAGCGGGAAAGTCAGAATGACCGCCGCGGTCATTTGACCGCAGTGCGGTCTTTTGGCGGTCTCCGCCCGCCGGGCGGCGCCCGCCGGGGTCGGAATGACCCCCATAGTCTTTGATCTGTTTGCACTGCTCAAACAGACATTGCAACATATAATAGGTTAAGTTCCTACGTGTTGGCACCTCCTGTATCAGGGCTTTAACTCTATTATCACGCTTGTTAGAAATTGACTCTTTGGTTTGCAGTCAGGTAACCCCCTGTCCAAGCAAGGACCCTCACTCTAGTCAGGGTAAGTCACACAAAATCCAAATTATCCTGTGCCTACCCTCTGGTTGCTTGGCACTGAGCAGTCAGGCTTAACTTAGAAGGCAATGTGTAAAGTATTTGTGCAATAAATCATGCATTAACAAAGTAGAACACCACAAAAATACACCACACAGTGTTTGGAAAAATATATAATATGTATCTGATAAGATGCAGGAAAGGCTTTGTGTCGATTTCCGGCTCGCGGACTTGAATCCTCTTCGGGTTGCGGGGTTTTCGGACGCCCCCGGGATGACGTGTTGAAATCCGGCGCTTGTAGGACAAAGTCACAGGGGCTGCATCGATCCGGTGGGCAGGCGCTGCGTTGTTTCCTCTCAGGAAGTCGGGCTGTGTAGTTCCGGCTCGGCTTTATGTCGATCCAGTGGGCCATGCGTCAAATTTACGGTCACAACGCTGGCGCTGCGTCAATCTTCTTCTTGCGAAGTCAGGCTGTGTAGTTCCAGTTCGGCGTGCAGTGATTTTCTCACTGCGATGCAGGCTGTGCATCGTTTCTTGCAGGCTCTGCATAGATTTTGCCGCACAAGGAGTTCTCTTGCAGGAATGAAGTCTTTTTTGTCCTGAGACTTCAGGGAACAGGAGGCAAGCTCTATCCAAGCCTTTGGAGAGCACTTCTCAGCACAGCCAGAGAGCAGCAAGGCAGCAGGGCAACAGCAAGGCAACAGTCCTTCTCAGAAAAGCAGTCAGGTGAGTCCTTTGGGCAGCCAGGCAGTTCTTCTTGGCAGGTTGCAGGTTCTGGTTCAGGGTTTCTTCTCCAGTGGTATCTTGTCCAGAAGTGTCTGAGTTGGTAAGGCCAGAGACCCTGCTTGAATACCGAAATGTGCCTTTGAAGTGGGGGAGCATTCAAAGAGTGGCTTAGAAGTGCACAAGGTCCCCTTTCAGTTCCATCCTGTCTGCCAGGGACCCAGTAGGGGGTGTGGCAGTCCTTTGTGTGAGGGCAGGCTACTGTCCTTTGACATGTAAGTGTCAGGCCCTCCAACCTCCCAGCCCAGGAAGACCTGTTTGGGGTTTGTCTGGGTGAATGTACAAGGGAGCTGTCAACTAACCCAGCCATACGTGGATTATAAGGCACAGAAGGATTTAAGTACAGAGAAATGCTCACTTTCTAAAAGTGGCATTTCTAAAATAGTAATATTAAATCCAACTTCACCAGTCAGCAGGATTTTGTATTACTATTCTGGCTATACTAAATATGACCTTGTTACTCCTTTCAGATCAGAAGCTACCACTCAAACCATATATGAGGGTAGCCCAAATGTTAGCCTATGAAAGGAGCAGGCCTTACAGCAGTGTAAAACGAATTTAGGAGTTTTACACTACCAGGACATGTAAACTACACAGGTACATGTCCTTCCTTTTGTCTACACAGCACCCTGCCCTATGGGTTACCTAGGGGTGACTCATATGTAGGCAAAGGGGAGTTTTAGGCTTGGCAAGTACTTTTAAATGCCAAGTCGAATTGGCAGTGAAACTGCACACAAAGGCCTTGCAATGGCAGGCCTGAGACAAGGTTAAGGGGCTACTTAAGTGGGTGGCACAATCAGTGCTGTAGGCCCACTAGTAGTATTTAATCTACAGGCCTTGGGCACATATAGTGCACTTTACTAGGGATTTATAAGTAAATTAAATAAGCCAATTGGGTATCAACTAATGTCAGCATGTTTTAAGGGAGAGAGCATATGCCCTTTAGCACTGATTAGCAGTGGTAAAGTGCACAGAGTCCTAAAACCAGCAAAAACAAGGTCCAAAAAGTGGAGGGAGGCAGGCAAAAAGTTAGGGGTGACCACCGTAAGGCTGTCAGGTCTAACATGCGTCCCCCCCAGCTGAAAATTGGGAGAGCTACCCAAGCTCGTAGGAGTTCTTGTCGCTAAGGCGGAAGTATCTGGACAGACCATCAGCACTGGCGTGGTCAATCCCCGGGCAATGCTCCACTGTAAAGTCCATCCCCTGTAGGGAAATGGCCCACCTCAAGGGTTTAGGATTCTCACCCCTCATCTGCATGAGCCATATGAGGGGCCTGTGGTCTGTCTGAACCCAGAAGTGAGTCCCAAACAGGTATGGTCTCAGCTTCTTCAGTGCCCAGACCACAGCAAATGCTTCTCTCTCAATAGCACTCCATCTCTGTTCCCGTGGTTATAGTCTTCTGCTAATAAAGACTACTGGTTAGACTAGGCCCTCCTCATTTAGCTTTGCTAGAACAGCCCCTAGGCCATGCTCTGAAGTGTCTGTCTGCACAATAAATTCCTGGGAGTAGTCAGGGACCTTGAGCACGAGGGCCATACGCATGGCTTCCTTCAGGGAGTCAAAGGCTTTCTGACAAGCCTCTGTCCAATTCACCAACTTAGATTGCTTTTTGGAAGTAAGTTCTGTCAAGGGTGACACAATGATGTCATAGCCCTTGACAAATCTACAGTAATATCCTATGAGTCCTAAGAAGGCTCTGACCTCTGTTTGTGTTCTAGGTGGTTGCCAGGCCTTGATAGTTTCAATCTTGGCCTGGAGGGGCTGCACTTTGCCACCACCTACTAGGTGTCCCAAGTACACCACGGAACCCTGCCCAATCTGGCACTTACTGGCCTTGATGGTCAGGCCTGCCTGTTGCAGGGCCTGAAGCCCTTCCTTGAGGTAAAGCAGTTGTTCCTCCTAGTTGGAACTATAGACAGCTATGTCATCTAGGTAGGCTGCGCAGAAGACATCCTTGCCAGCTGGGACCCCGTTAACCAACCATTGGAAGGTAGCGGAGGCATTTTTCAATCCAAAGGGCAGTACTTTCAACTGGTAATGGCCCTCCAGAGTGGGGAAAGTGGATGTCTCTTGAGTCCCTTTAGTCAAGGCGATCTGCTAGTACCCTGACGTGAGGTCAAAGGTACTAAGGAACTTTGCAGCGCCGAGCCTGTCTACGAGCTCATCAGCTCTGGGGCTGGGGTGAGCATCTGTCTTTGTGACAGAGTTGAGACCCTGGTAGTCCATGTTGAACCTAAGTTCTGGCTTGGCACCGGGAGCAGCAGCCTTGGGAACCAACACCACTGGGCTGGACCAGGGACTGCTGAACATCTCTATCACCCCAAGAGCCATCATCTTGGAAACTTCATCCTTGATGCTGGGCCTCACTTTGTCTGACACCCTGTAAATTTTATTCTTAACAGGTGGACTGTCTCCGGTGTCAATGTCATGGACACACAAGTGTGTGAGCCAAGAAGCGAGGGAGAACAGGGAATAGAACTGCTCCAACAACTCGTAGCAGTCTCCTCTCTGATCTAGAGTCAGGGAGTCAGAGACAGTGACACCCTACACTGACCCATCACCTTCTTTGGCAGAGGGGAGGTCGGGTGAGGCTCACTCTCCTCTTCCATGCCCGAATCTGTCACAAGGAGCATACTGACCTCGGACCTCTCAAAATGAGGCTTCAGTCGGTTGTGATGGAGAACCCTTAGGGGGTGTCTAGAGGTCTTGAGGTCCGCTAGGTAAGTGGCCTCCCCCTTCTGATCCTTCATTTCAAATGGGCCAATCCAGCGGCCCTGGAGAGCTCTAGGCTCTACTGACTCCAACACCCAAACTTTGTCTCCATGTGAGAATTCAACCAGATTGGCCTTGCGGTCATACCACTCCTTCATCACCTCTTGACTGGCCTCAAGGTTGCACTTGGGCTGCTTCCAGAAGCGCTGTGTCTGGTTGCGGAGGGCCAGCACGTAACTAACCACATCCTGGGGAGGTTTCTTGGGAGAATTCTCCCATCCTTCTTTTACTATGCTTAGAGGGCCCCTGACAGGGTGACCATGGAGAGGTTCAAAGGGGCTGAACCCCACCCTTTTCTGGGGCACCTCCCTATAAGCAAAGAGAAGGCATTGAAAGAGGACGTCCCACTTATGCCTCATGGCCTCAGGTAGGCCAGTGATCATACCTTTTATGGTTTTGTTGAACCTCTCAACAAGCCCATTGGATTGAGGATGGTAAGGGGTGGTAAATTGATAGGTTACCCCACACTCATCCCACATGGACTTCATGTACACTGACATGAAGTTTGTGCTCCTGTCAGACACAACTTCCTTTGGGAATCCCACACGGGTAAATAGTCTCATCAGAGCTCTGGTCACCACCGGTGCAGTCAGTGTACTCAGAGGAATTTCCTCTGGGTAGTGGGTGGCATGCCTCACCAAAACCAGGATAAACCTGTTGCCTAGAGCAGTTTTGTGGACCAAGGGACCAATGACGTTGATGCCCCCCCATTCAAAGGGGGCACCAATGACGGGGAGTGGGATTTCCCTGTCTTCCCACTAGCCTGGCAGGTGGGGCAGGCTCTACAGGAGTTATCTGAGGCTACCCACATTCTAGGCCAATGGAAGTGGGTGACAAACCTGGCAAAAGTCTTGTCTTGGCCCAAATGTCCTGCCAGGGGGGGGTGTTGTGAGCCAGGCCCAGTAGGAAGGCCCGGTAACACTGGGGGACCACCAGCACACATGCTGCCGCAGCGGCCGGTACCTTCGGCTCAGTATATAGGAGATAATTCTCCCAATATATGTGGTGATCGCCAGAGGCTTCACCTGCTGTTTGGGTTGAGGCCTGTTGCCTCAGTCCCTCAAGAGTGGGGCACTCCTTCTGCACTTTGCAGAATTCCTCCCTGGTTGGCCCACCATCTACTTGCCGGCCAGCAAGTTCAGGCATGTTAGCCAGGTCGGCAATATCCTCCCCAGTTTTCTCAGTGGCCTCCTCCTCTGGGACCCCAACTACCACCGTGGGAATATTTGGGGCTGGTTTTGCCGCCCCTTGCTCTTCCTCTGTGCAGCTGTCTGGGCCATTGTTCCAGGCTCCAGACGCCCTTGACTCCCTTCCTGGGCAGCCATGGACCTTGTGGTCATGCAGACCCACTCAGGCAAACCTAACATCTCCAGGTGGGATCTGAGCTCTACCTCCTTCCAGGCAGTATGCTCAAGATCATTGCCTAACGGACAATCTACAGGCATGGCAGGACTCACAGCTACCTTTAGAGTACCAGAGACCACCCCCAACTCAAAGGGAACCAGAGCCATCGGTAGGTGACTGTCAGGATTGTCAGCGACTATGACCTGGTGGAATGTATTAGGGATGATTTGCTCTGCTGATACCAGCTGACCCTTGATAGTAGTCATACTGGCTCCTGTGTCATGCAGAGCCGCCACCTTTTGCCCATCAATGGGGACCCACTGCCTATACTTGGAAGTATTGGCAGGCATGTGGGCTTTTGGCATCTTTTCCTTATCTCCCAGGGAGACTGGTGACACCTCTATCTGCTCCCTGGGACTCTCTCCCCCCCAAGTGCTACACTAGCCAACCCGGGTGTCTGCCCTCCAGTGGGGGGCTGTGCTCTCTTGGGACACTGGGAGTCACCCTTAGAGTGTCCATGCTTGAAGCACTCTAAGCATTTTGAGATACATTTCCCTTGCTTCTCATCAAAGTATCCTAGCTTTTTCTCAAACGCATGTTGGGACTGAGTACCACCACTCCCCTGGGAATTGTTTTTGGGACCTTTGGAGAACTCCTTATGTTTAAGTCCCCCCACCCCTTTCTTCTGTTGGGAACCCTGACCACCTTTGTGGGTGTCCCCCCCCCAGGTACCTTTGTGGACACTCTGGTGCTAACCCAGAGGTCCGCCTCCTCAGCAAGTTTCCTAGGATCAGTTAGCTTACTGTCTACTACTCTGTAAAATAAATACTGAGCATATGCTCTCTCAGAACCAAATCATATAATCCTGTGTAATCATTTACTTTGCTGCCCCGCACACATCCATTCAGTGCCTTATTGGAGAAATCAAAACAGTCTACTCAAGTTTGTGTGGAGAGTTTGGTGCTGTCCCTGAACCTCTGATGGTATTTCTCAGGAGTCAGCCCAAACTTTGCAAGTGAAGCGGCTTTCATGGGTGCATATACATTTTTATCTTTTGGATCGATTGAAAGAAGCGTGTCCCTCCCCACTACTGGTGCATAAAACTACAAAGCTGCCCCCCATTGCTCCTCAGAGACCCCATGAGCCCTTAGTGCAACTTCATAAGCAGCCAACCACTTATAAATGTCATCTGCCACCACATAACTTGGCACTACACTTTTGGGTATACAAACCTTCTTTTCCCCAACAGGTCCTGCATGTATGCTGCCACCATCACTGCTGGACTCAGACTGCCTCACCTTGATATCCAGCTCTTTGAGACTCAGTTCATGAGCCAGAAGAATATTCTTCTCAGCCAAAGCCCTTTCAGCCTCAGCTTGTTTGGCTGCTCTCTCAGCTTCAGCCTGTTTGGCTTCTCTCTTTGCCCTCCTCTCCTCCTGTTGAGCTTCAATTTTTAACTTTGCCATTTGTAACTAAAATTCTCTCTCCTTCCTCCTTTCCTCTGTGGTCAGGCCATGGCTAAAGACTCTGCTCCCTGGTTTGGCAGGGGGCACAATCACAGTGGCAACATCCTCCACTAATGGCAAAAAAAATCTGATGGGCCATCCTCTGGACCCTCCTCTTCAACATTCTCATCACAATGGGCTTCTCTTCAGGCCCTCAGCTCCATTTGGAATTCCTCCTTTCTAGATGCATCCTGGGAAGGTACTCCCATATCCTTGCAGAACCCCTTCAGCTGTGTAACAGTATATGTCTCCAGCACGGCTAGGTCAAAATCTTCATCTCCTGCTTGAGACCCAGCCAGAGACATGTTGAGTGAGGATTTAGTTTAAAACATCAGATAGAAAATTAATTGCAGAGAAAGATAAAAAATCAAATTGACCTTCAACTGTGGGTAGGTAGTGAACACTTAGCTATTGTATGTCCCTGCATAAATACAAGTCCTATACTCACCGCTGATCACCAATGTTAGAAATGGGGTCTTTGGTTGACAGTCAGGTAACCCCCTGTCCAAGAAAGGACCCTCACTCCAGTCAGGGTAAGTCACACGCAATCCAAATTATCCTGTGCCCATCCTCTGGTAGCTTGGCACTGAACAGTCAGGCTTAACTTAGAAGGCAATGTGTGAAGTATTTGTGCAATAAATCATGCAATAACACAGTATAACACCACAAAAATACACCACACAGTGTTTAGAAAAATATATATATGATAAGATGCAGGTAAAAACGATCAAGATGCAAAAGGTATATGTTGAAATATCAATGTAAAAATGATATAAAGTGTCTTTAGTCTCTTAAAAAGTAACAAATGTAAGGGCGTCAAGATGGCGGTCGCACTCTAAGAGTGCTCTGGACCCCTCCGTCATCCGCCCGGAAGGACAAGCCGTACCGCACCCGTAGCGGAAACCTAGGAGACCCCTTGTGGGTCCTGGAGTACCGAGGGACCCGAGGCCGAAAAGTCGGAAGGAATCCGACCCCGGAAGGTGCCCTGGTGAAGGTCGGGCCCGAAGGCGTGAGAGGAGCGGAGTCGATGCGACTTGAGGCGGCCCCGCGGGACGGGGAGCCGAACAGTGACCGGAGCCTGAGGCTGTTGGAGCCGGGTGCGGTGCTCCGGACCCCACACACAGGGGCGCCGGGCGTGGGACCGGAGGAGCGGGGCCAGGCACTGCCGGCCGCTGGTGAGTCGCGTCGGTGACTGGGCCCGGGGGAGGACCGTTGGGCCTGAGGTTGGGCCCCGCGGCTAAAGCGGGCCCCTGGCCTGGGCCTGGGGCCACAGAGGAGAGAAGATCCTGGGCTTCCTCACCCGAGGAGACTGGTGAGTGGACCAGCCGCGGGTGCGGCGCGTGCCCTGAGCTGACGACGGGACCAGACACTAAAGAGAGCCCGGTCCAGCGGGGGAGGCACTCAGAGAAGCGAGGCCGGCCCATGAGGGCCATCAGAGAGAGAGGTCCGAGACCTGAGGAATGAACCTTATAGGGAATGGATACCTGAAGAACTCGGACTGGTGCTGGGACCCTACTGGAAATCCTATTACAGTCGCGAGGGGGGCACTGAGCGGGGACCCTGATGCTGGCACAGAGACCTGGCCGACGCCAGAAGTGGGCCGAAACGGGGGACTATCTCTCAGTCCTCATCCTGCAGGGAGATCTCAGATACCCCCTGAGCGACCTACCCCTAGACCGATAGAGAGCAAGAGACAAAATGGGAAAGGACAGGGCTACCAGGCAGCCCCCGGCATCACAGCAGAAAATTTAACAATATACCGTCCGGGCACCCCCCCACGGGGAGACTACGACGCTATCAGGAACCTCCACACCAGACGGAGTAAACGCAATCCTAATGGCTATTCAGTCCTCGCAATTGGCAGTGGAGTCCAAGATAGGAGAGGTCCGTGTGGACATGGGTCTCATCAGGCAAGACCTCAGGAATGCTGTGGGCCGCATAACAGAGGTTGAAACTAGAGTCTCACAGATGGAAGAAGACCTTGCTGAACTTAAAATTAAAGTGGCCCAACTGCAATCCCGAACTGGCGAACTCCACTGAAGGGCCGAGGACGCTGAAAATCGCTCCAGGAGGAACAACCTGCGCTTTGTGGGATTTCCGGAGGGGGTGGAAGAGAATAAAGCAGCCGAGTTCTTGGAGAACTGGATTAAATCCTGGATGCCGGACCAGTCGCTATCACTGTGGTTCTCGATTGAAAGGGCCCACAGGTCACTGGCCCCCCGACCACCTCCCGGGGGCCCGCGTCGGCCGATGAGAGCTCGCTTTATTAACTTTAGAGACCGCAACAGAGTTCTCGTAGAGGCCAGACATGTGACCGATCTCTTATGGGACAATCACAAAATCCTGGTGTTCCCGGATTACACCCGCGAGGTACAGAACAGACGCCGGTCCTACGAGCGGGTTAAGCAGAAGCTAAGAGCCATGCAGCTCTCTTACATGTTGTTGTTCCCCGCACGCTTGAAAGTTATCCTAAACGGAAAAGCTCACTTCTTTGACTCGCCGGAGGAGGCATGGACATGGCTGACGGAAGAGGCTCCGAGGCCTAGCAGTGAGCCTAAGGAGTAAGCGGGGGCTTCGACCGGAGACCATTCGGTCCCCCGGAGGGAGAGGAAAAGAAGCCGAAGACGCGGAGGCCGAGGCGGAACAGATCCGACGGCCCGGACGAGTGAAGATCGTGAGGTCACACCGGAGTCGAGCACGGAGATAGCGACGGGATTTACTCCGGAACAAAGAGACACCAGCCATGGACCTAGTGGCGACGATCCAGCCCTGTCCTAGGCGCTGGGCGGAAGAACCCATTTGGCCTGAACTGGACGGCGGGGCCCTGCTGGAAGGGCGCTTGTCAGGGGCTCGCCGAGTGCATACTGAATATTTGATGCGAGACTAAGCTCTGATGCCCGATAGGGGCAATTAGGCTAACCTTCTAAACAAACATTGCAAGAGATCCATGTTTCATGAGGGGTCCATCACTCCACACTAACGCCAGGTTTAGTAGATAAAACTGGTTAAAATGGGTGTTAGGGCGACAGATGCTTCTTGGGTGGAAGTATGGGGTGGGGGGGAGTTGGGAGGAGTTGTGTTTACACCACAGTTACAAATTAATGTATGTTTAGGTTTCTTGACCTGTGAGGGTTCCCCCTTTTTTTTTTTCCTTTTTCCTTTCTTTCCTCTTCTTTCCTGTCCCGCGCCACAAAACACCTGGAGAGGCACCCCTTTGGCACGGCCCAGCTCACATTCACATAACCTCACTCACATGCCGCTTCCAATGATTAAAATTCTGTCCTGGAATGTAAACGGCCTCCTGGACAAAATCAAGAGATCAGCGATATATAATACCCTGCGCAGGCATGCCCCTGCGGCGATTATGCTACAGGAGACGCATCTCCTTGGAACCAAATGTCCCATGCTCGCCAGAGGGGGATATGGTAGGGTCCATCACGCGGGCTTCTCTAGAGGCTCCAGGGGTGTGGCTATATTGCTTCACCGCTCTCTGCCCATTACAATAACAGCTACACGTGCCGACACACAGGGTAGATACATAGTGGTGGCTGGGCTGATACAAGGGAAACCCATAAACCTAGTAAGTGTATATGCCCCTCCTGGGGGATTGGAGACCTTCCTGACCTCCCTTAAACAGATTATAGCTGACCTTCCCCAGGGTACCACATTAATAGGAGGGGATTTCAATGCAGTACTACACCCTGAACTAGATATATCAGGAAATAAAACAGCCGGCCGTTCGTCCAGAGCGTCGACGCTCAGAGACTGGACAGATAGCCTCGGTTTGTGTGACATATGGCGAACCTGGCACCCCAACACTAGGCAATACACGCACACGTCAGCGGCACATGGGTCACATGCCAGAATAGACCTCCTATTCGCCCCCGCACTAGACATAGTTAACGTTACGGGAACAGAGATCCTTCCACATGGGGTGTCCGACCATGCACCGATACAGGTGCGCCTCGGTAACGCTGATCCGACTCATAGGCCCACTTGGAGGCTAAACGCTTGGTACCTACAGGAAGAGGAATATAAGGAGGCAGTGAGAACCCGATTGATGCAGTACTTTGAAGATAATGTAGGCTCAGTGCAGTCGCCAGGTACGGTCTGGGCAGCATGCAAGGCAACAATTAGAGGCCACGCCAAACACCTCATCCGAATGAGGGAGCGAGCTCATATCTCCCAAATAGCCGATCTAGAATCACAGACACTTCACTACGAACGCAGGCATCTGGCCTCTCCCTCAGCCCAAAGCCTCCGCCAGCTCCTGAAAATGCGCGAACAGGTCAAGGCCCTCACCCTAGAATCAACCAAGCTCATGTGGAGGGCCTCCACCGCTCGAGTATATGGGTGGGGGGACAAAAGTGGGAAACTCCTGCACTGGCTGGCCACACGTCCCATGGCTAACAGAATTATAGCCGAAATCTCAGATGGGTCCGGAGGGCTCTCCAGAACCCCTAGGGACATTGCACAGAGCTTCGCCGCCTACTACGCGCGCCTGTACACAGAACGCCCACGGACACAAGCAGAGAGGGACTCTCCTAGACGAAATCACCCTTCCCAAGGTATCATCCACAGTCCAAGATGCGCTCGACGAGCCTTTAACCCTAGAGGAAGTGACAACCGCAATAACCGCACTAGCCTCGGGTAAGACCCCCGGCCCAGATGGCTTACCAGTCGAATTATATAAAAGCTGCGGCGATGCAGTAGGACGACACCTCCTTAACATGTATGAGGAGGCCGAGAACAGGGGCCACTTCCCAATAGGTATCGACCAAGCCACAATTACCGTGATCCCTAAAACCCAACCACCATCACGGAACTGTGCAGACTATCGCCCTATCTCCCTTTTAAACGTCGAAGTTAAGATACTCTTTTCGATCCTCGCAGCAAGGCTAAAACCTGCCCTTTCAGCGCTGATCCATCCGGACCAATGCGGCTTTATGCCAACCAGGAGTACCAGGCACTGCATCAGACGCCTGCACCTGGCCCTGGCGCACCGCGATACCCTAGCCGTCTCATCGAATGCTCTTCTCCTCGATTTTGAGAAGGCGTTTGACACAGTGGATTGGTCTTACCTACATCAGGTCCTGAGGGGCAACAGGATTGGCCGCAGATTTAGGAACCTAGTGAAACTCCTGTACTCACAGCCGATGGCCAAAGTGCAGCTGAATGGAACAGTGTCGGACTCTTTCCCCATAGGAAGAGGCACGCGTCAGGGCTGCCCCCTGTCCCCACTCCTTTTCGCGATGGTGATAGAACCGCTCGCCAAACTGCTCAGAGAGGACCCTCTGATTGAGGGATGGTCGTGGTCCTCGGGCTCTGAAGACCGCGTGGCCCTCTATGCAGATGACGTTCTCATATAAGTTGCGAACCCAGCCACGAGCGGTCCGCGTATTCTGCAGTTGCTTGATCGTTTCTCGGAAGCATCCGGCCTCACCCTGAATCACCGCAAGTCACTACTTGTTCCATTACACCCGGCGAGGGATTGCATAGATTGGCAGCAAACCATCCCCATTCGGCGAAACAATTTTAAATACCTGGGGATTTCTGTCTCCCTTGTACCAGAGCTAGCTTGGGAGCTAAATATGGCACCCCTTGTAGCTAATGCCAAGGCAGACCTTCTGCGTTGGCAAACCCTGCCCATTAACTTACTTGGGAGAGTCACCCTCTTCAAAATGATGGTCCTCCCTAAATTTCTTTATCTGCTGCAAAACTTCCCATTCCGAATCCCCAAGAAATGATTTAAAAACCTGGATTCAATGATCCGTCAATTTCTATGGAAAGAGGCCCGCCCGCGGCTGGCACTCGCAACATGCCAGCGTGGCCTGTGTGAAGGGGGCCTCGCGATGTCAAACCTATACTATTATCACCTTGCGACGCAACTCATTGTGGTGAACGACTGGGTTAGTGGAGGCTGGTCAGATCCAGCCTATAGACTTGAGCTCAGCACGCTGCAATATGCGGGAGTATTCGACGCCCTTTACGGATGCCCAATTCCCAACTGCACCCCAGAGGTGACCAAGGTGACGCTCCTGGGTTGGAGAGAGGCCCAGAGGGTCACCGGCTGGTGGAAACGAATCACCAGTCAAACCCCACTATGGCATGGTAGTCTCCTGGCCGAGGTCAGGAGACTGCAAGGATTCCGGAAATGGGATGAAATTGGAATCTCCACACTTGGAGATATCTGGGAGGGCACACACATGAAATCCTTTGAAGGCCTCCAGAGCACCTTCTCCATGAACAAGTCACAGTTCTATAGATACCTTCAGATCCGTCACGCTCTTATGACGCACATGCGTACTGATGCACCCATGCCAGACCACTCACCAATAGAGGCCATAGTACTAATGGGCAAACTGGGCAAGGGAGGAATCTCACAAATATACCGCTCGTTGATATACAACACCCTTAGTCCCATGACCAGACTTCGCAACAAGTGGGAGAATTGGGTGGGTAAAATAGAAGAAGGGGACTGGAATGATGCCCTGGCAGCCTCTGGTAACCTAACTATATCCTCCAGGCTCCGTTTGATACAATCCTACTTCTTACACGCTGTATACATGTCACCAAAGAGACTATGCGAGGCGGGCCTCCGCTCCACAGCTGCCTGCCCCAGATGTGCTTAGCCGGGAGCAGATTTCTACCACATGACATGGTTATGTCCGATCATAGAGAAATACTGGAAAGAGATTGCAGCACAAATCTCTGGGACCCTGCAAACAGACCTACCCCTCGAACCCCTCCTGTTCCTACTGGGGGTGGCGGGAGACACAGATTTAGGAAGAATGGAGAGAGCCTTTGTGGGAATAGCATGACTGGTTGCCAAAAGGGATATCATGGCCAAATGGATGTCAGAGGGAGCCCCATCCCTAAATAAATGGAAACGGGGGATGGATTGGTGTGCACAACAAGAGAGAGTGGTATACGAGGCCAGGGGGTGCCCGGGCAAGTACGATAAGATTTGGGGAGGTTGGGAGGCCCTGGGAGAGGGCTAGATTACATGGGTTCCCGATTTACACTTACATTTCAAAACCAACTCCTTTGACTAATCCAAATACTAGTGGGCCTGGTCCTCCTGCTCAATCTCGTTCTGGGCCTAGGGGAGACCTACCCTGCATAACTGAGTGGGATCGACTAACAGAGGGCAAACTCACTCACGATCGAAACTAGCCGCTGGACGCCAAGAATACCTCCAAAATTTATAACCCATACCATCAATCACACATGGACAGGAGACATTCTTTTTACCCCTTTTCACTCCCTTCCCTCTTTCCCTTTATTCAACTCTCACGCCTTTCCCTTTGGGTTATTTCTTCCGTATTGTTTTACCCATCTCAAGTGATCCTACTAAATCCGAAATAAGTTTTATGCGCACAGTAGGGCGCTATACAATAATATGTATCACTTGGCTTGGCAATGTTTTTGTAAATTTATTTTTTGAAAATAATAAAACATCTTTATAAAAATAAAAAAAAGTAACAAATGTCTATTGCAAGCACAAAGTACCTGGTTTGCGTTCAAAATCTCCGCAAGGGACCTCAGAGGAGGAGATGTATGGAAAAGAGAGAGGTGTGCGTCGATTTCTCTTGGCGCACACAGACGATACATTGTTATTTTTCACGCAGGGAAGGCTTTGTGTCAATTTCCAGCACGCAGACTTGAATCCTCTTTGGGTTGCGGGGTTTTCAGATGCCCCGGGGACGATGCATTGAAATCCGGCACTTGCAGGACGTGTCCAGAAGTTCAGAGTTGGTAGGGTCAGAGACCCTGCTTAAATACCCAAATGTGCCTTTGAAGTGGGGGAGACTTCAAAAAGTGGCTTAGACATAGTAAAGACAAACCAAACCACCACACCATAAAAAAACACAATTCAAATCAGACAGCACAACAGGCAGATTTAGCTCTTTGCTTTATCTCAATCTGTTTTAGGAGACGCCTGGGGGAGTCAGAGAGAGGTGCATGAGTAAACGGAATAATCCTTTAAATAAAATAACCTATGGAGGCAAGGTGGTCCAGGGGAAATGGAATGATCAATGAAAAAATTAATTATGGTGTTGTTTTGACTGCCCTGGGTGTTGTGGAGGAAATGGAATTACACCTAAGAATCTGAGGGGCATATTTATACTCTGTTTGCACCGAATATGCGTAAAAAATGTTGACGCACATTAGGCGCAAACCTAACACCATATTTATACTATGACGCCCGACCCCACAAACATCAAAATCCCTCCGTGTGCGTCATTTTCTGGATGCGGGAAACCGCCGTGTGTTAATGACATGCAAGGTTGGCGTTCCTGTCCAAAAAATTACTTTAAGGCCTGTGCGCCTTATTTATACTCTTGTGTCACTTTGACACACAGGAGGGGGCAGGCCTTAAAAAATGGTGCACAGCCTGATGTGCGCTGTTTTTTAACCCCTGGGTGAGGGCAGGCGTTAAGGTACCTGTGGGCTCAGTTCCATGGTCTCTGACCATGGAAGCAGTCCAGAGGTGCCCTTCCTTGCCCCCAGGGACATGCCCTGCCGCCCTCGCCCACCCCTGGAGGACACCCATGGATGGGGGGACCCATCCCAGGTAAATACAGGTAAGTTGAGGTAAGTATAATTTTTTTCTTTTTTGAAAGTGGCATGGGGGCCTAACTTGGGCCACCTTACATGCCACTGTGCCCCATGGCCATGCCCAGGGGACAGAAGTCCCCTGGGCATGGCCATTGGGCCAGGGGGCATGACTCCTGTCTTTACTAAGACAGGAGTCATTTCAATGGGCGTTGTGCATAAAAAAATGGCGCAAGTCCGGTTAGAGCCATGATTTTTTACTCTAACCTGACTTGCACCATTGTTTGATGCACAACCCCCATTTTTCCCTACGCCTGCGCTGCCTGGTTTGAGTAATTTTTTTTTACTCTGACCAGCCCGCAGCGCCAGCTAACGTCAATCCTTAAATAAGGCACCCGCCTGGTGCGTAGGAATGGCATTAGCCGGCTGTAAATTTTTTGACGCAAACCAGCACCGGCGTTGGTTTGCGTCAAAAAGTATAAATATGGGCCTGAATGCTGTAGTGCAGCGGTGCATCTTTGATGGATGGATGGATGGAGGAATGGAATAGATCGCATGGGAGGATCAAGGCAAAATGCAGAATTAAGTAAAAAGTTAAATCAAAAAAAAAATATATAAAAAATATGAAAACAAAAACAAAAAATAAATAAAATAAAAAATAAACAAGCAAAAGTAAAATAAAAACTAAAATATAAAAATATGAATTAAAAATAAAAATAAAAAAGTAAAAACAATTATAAAAAAACTAAAATATAAAAATAAAAATAAAAATAAATTAAAAACATGAAATAAAAACAGCATAAAAAAAAAATTTAAATAATAAAATAGAAAAAAGCAAAATAGAATAATTTACTATGTTTGTAAGTAAGCCTATGTCAAAGACACACTGGCTACACAGTGTATGCACGAAATGGCTGCCAGACAGCCACATGGTCAAACAGCAATGAAAAGAAGCAAGGAAGAAGCATGGAGAACAAAGAACACATGCAAGCCCATAGCAAGGGACACTGGCTGCATGCACAATATGGTTGCCAGCTGCATGGTCAAACAACTTCCTCTTATGCCATCAAATATTATTACCCCGCAATACATATACTTTTTTGCAAAGAAGTGAAATGCAAACAATAGCTAATATTTTAAATGTAATTCAATGGCATCCTTACCCCAAATGAAGCTCCAAAAACAAATACCAATGAAACATTTATTTCATTTATTGGCCTGAGACGACTGGCTTAATGGCCCTTTGGGAAGGTATGCCACATACTAAAATAATATTGAAAATGCTACAAACATGTAGAAAAGGTACTGAGCTGTGCAACATGTTTCCTTTACAAAAGGTGAAAAATCAATAGAATGCAAAATAAATAATAACTAAGCCCATACTTAAACTACAGGCCACCCACCACTGTACGTTTTGAAAATCGATTTAAAGTACAAAGGTGCATGCCCAAGCAAACAAACAACAGCACCCTAATTCAATATAGTTTTAGAGCTTACTTGTGTGATTTCACAAAAACAAAGTCCTTCAATCCAAAGGTATATCCAGGAGACAAAGATAGTGATTATTCCACCTCAAAATCCAAGTGAAAAGTGAAGTCTCTGACACGCTTCCTTCCTCTTTGCAAAAAAGGCTTTTCAATCATTGGAGAAGAAAATCTAATCAAAAATATATTTTTTACTATATGTAGTGGCTCTGGAATAGAAAATTGACTTCAGAAGTGAGTTTGCACTCGTGAGTTGCCCCTTTTCACCGCCGGCACAGTTGGAAGCAACACAAGAGAACACAGAGGCCCTCATTCTGACCTTGGCGGTCTTTTCGCAAGACCGCCGAGTTACCGCCGCGGTAAAGACCGCCGACCGCGGCGGTATGCCGCTGCGCGTATTCCGACCGCTGGGAGCGTTCCGCCGGAATACCGCCAGCAGCCACACTGGCGGTCGGCGGGAAAGTGGAGACTGGTCAACCTCCACCGCCACGCCAGCAGAACACCGCCCCCAGAATTACGACCCACATTTCTGTGTGGCGGTCTTCTGTTGGCGGTCTTCTGTTGGCGGTCACGTCCCTATGGCTCCCGTCGCCTCCCGGAGGACCAACGCACAAGGTAAGTTGATCGTCCGTGAGGGGAGGGGGTGGGGGGGTGTTGTGTGATGTGTGCGTGCATGGGGGTGTGAGTGTGTAGAGGGGGTGTGTGAGTGCGTGCATGCGGGCGGGGAGTGCTGCTGTGCCTATGGGCGATGTGTGTAGTTCGGCGGGTGCGCATGTCGGCATGTATGTGTGCGGGTATGTGTCCCCGTTGTGTATGTGTGTGTGTAGGGGGTGTGTATATGTGCATGTTGGGGGTGTGTGCATGTCGGGGTGCGTGTATGTGCATGTCGGGGTGGGGGTGGGGAGGGGGTTCGTACCACCTCTGGGGGGTGGCAGGGGGGTGGAGGGTGTGGGGGGAGGACTCGGGGGGCAGTGGGGGGTGGGGGAGACCCCTATCAGTGCCAGGGAAGGAATTCCCTGGCCCCGATAGTGCCTACCGCCATGGTTCGCATGGCGGTTCCCGAACGCCAGAAACCGCGGCGGTAAGCAGGGTCATGATACCGTTGGCGGTCTTGGGTCGACCGCCGGACCGGAGTGCGCAGACTCCAGCCCGTCGGTCATGACCGCCGTGGCTGTCGGAGTGGGGAAGTGGCGGTCGGTCGCGGCGGTGACCGCCGCGGTCAGAATGCCATTTTTAATACCGCTGGTCTGTTCGCGGTCCGACCGCCGCCTCTCCGCCGACCGCCAAGGTCAGAATGAGGGCCAGAGTCTTGAGCACGCTCGCTAGCAGCCCAGGAGAACTGTTGTGCTTGCAAGAGAACACCAGACCCAATCTTGCAAGCGTGAAGAAACTCCACTGTGCGTCGGAGTATGGAATTTGGGGACTCTGCGCTACTCTGCTTAGCACAAAGTGCCCGAATTCCAAAAACTCAGCCTACAGAGCAGAGTTCTACACCCAGGCCTATATAATTCCTGATCACTCATCTGCATTCATCTGTATTCTGATTGCTTTTACTGGACAGGAAGGGTGGATGGTGAGTTGAAACCTACACCTGAATAGGGAGTGCCTGTCCCCACACAAAGGGCTAATTACCCCCTACTAATAGTCTGGAGCCAGGGCTCGGAAGAAAGAGCCTCAATGCATGTCAAAAAACCTTCTTTGAATTCTCCCCCACTTTAAAGGCACAACTGGGTGTAAGTGCTGAATTTCTGATCCCACCAAAATCAGACATGTCTGGACCTACAACTGGACCCTGTCAGAAGAAATAATGTGTTGCAACAAGGATTGTTACTCTGCTGGACTGCTGACCTGAAAGGACTGCTTTCTGCTGTGTTGCCCTGCTGCCTGCTGCTCTCTGACCCTGCTGAGGGAGAGTTGGACCCTGCCATGCACCACAAGTGATCTTTCTTGTTTGAGAATTAGGGATATGAAAGTCTCTACCCCTGCTCCTGGTTCTTTGTAAGTAGCTCCAGATACTTGCATCACGGAAATTGATGCATCTCCTGCCTGCTTGTAGCAGAACTGGTGCATCACCCCAGTTGCCGGAGCAGAATTGGCGCAACGCTCTCAGAACCAACACTTTGCCTTGAGCGCCTGATGCATCTGAACCGCGCGTTACCACTGCAGCAGTCTACAGAGATTGACACATCCCTTGAGTGCGTGGAGAAACCAGGTGCATCGCACTTCAGAACCAACGCATCCCAACTCCGGTGCTTGTCTTTGGAACCAATGCATCAACATCACTGCATGGTACAGATTGAATCATCGCCATCCCTGCGATGCCCGGTCAATGCATCCCATCGCGAATGTCGCTGTTGCTAATAGGAAAGGTAGTTCAATTCCTGGGGCCTGCATGTGTCCTGTAGCTGGCATGCACTCCGTTGCCATCAGCCCAAGCTCTGACTTTGCTTAGGTCCAGATCAACCTAATGTAACCCTAAAGAGCGCTTTTTTCTTCCCAGTGCTATTATGCATTTATCCTTTAAAATTTCATATCTCGATTTCTACACAATGGATTTTTGTTGTTCTGGTCTTATTTTATTTATAAAATCCTAGTTTACTTTTCTAACCTGGTGTGGAGTCTTTTTGTGGTATTTTCACTTCAGCGACTCCATCATCAACATCATATCTCCCCATGCGCTTGCCTCCATGAACTACTTTCTCCTCGGCGACCTCAACTACCACATCGATGACTGCAACAACCATAACACTGCTTCCTTGCTCAAGAACCTCACCACAATAGGCCTTAAACAACTGGTCACCTCGTCAACACATATCGCTGGACACACACTCAACCCCATTTTATCTGCCAGCAACAACTTCACAGTAGACAACACCTCCACGCTACACTGGACCGACCACCACTGCATTCATTTCTCCATCCCCACACCTACCGTCCACCTCCACACCCTCTGCTCCCCACGTAGGAAACAACCAGATCAACGAGGAACAGCTCACTAACAACCTCAGCAAGTCACTTCCTCCCCTCACCACGATTGCAAACATCTCAGCACGGAACTTCCACCTATGGATCTCCGAATGCTCCAACACCCTAGTGCCACTCCGAGCGACTTCAGCCAAACACAGCTTCAGGAAAGTCAGCTGATTGTCCCCCGCATGCAAGGACTCCATGCACACCGGCAGATGACTAGAAAAAATGATGGAGAAATAGCAAGTCCCCAGAAGACCTCGTGGCCTTCAAATCAACTGTCAAATCTGATCCCACCTCATCAGATCCACTAGGAAAGCTGTCCTGCAGGACCATATCTGTGCCACTGCACACAACACTAAAGAACCTTTTGCCATAGTGAAAGAGTTTGCCAAACCCCAATCGGAAATGGCAAACATCCCTCCATCTCAGGACCTATCCGATAGACTAGCCACCTCCTTCTATCCTAAAATCAAGGACATCTATGATAGCTTCGGACCCCAAGACCCTCTGAGCTGACCAACAACCCTCCATATTGAATCCTCCAAACCTTCACAGATCCTGCACTGCTGGACCACCCTCACCACGATTGAGAGCTGCTCCATCATGAAGCCCCTATTGATCCCTCTCCTCACCACATTTTCAACAAACACCTCCATTGCACCCAAACTCTGCCACATTCTTAACTGCTCTAAGGAGACAGCTACCTTCCCTAAGGACTGGAAGCATGCTGATATCCGCTCGATCCTAAAGAAACCCAGGGCCGACCCCCTGGATCTCAAGAACTACTGCGGCATCTCTCTGCTGTCTTTCCCAGCCAAGGTCATTGAAAAGGTCATCAAAGCACAGCTCCGCAAACACATTGAAGATAACAGTCTCCTGGACATCTTCCAATCAGGCTTCAGGAGCAACCACAGCACATAGAGCACCCTCCTCCCCGCTACAGATGACATCCACTCACTCCTCGACTGTGGCCAAAAAGCAGCCCTCATCCTATTGGACCTATTGGCCGCCTTCGACATGGTCTCCGATCACACCCTCTGCTCCAGACTCCACACAGCTGGCATCCACAGAAAGGCCCTACAGTGGTAACGCTCCTTCCTGACTGGCAGAACGCAGAGAGCCAGACTCCCGCCATACCTGTCAGAACCTACAGAGATCAGTAGCAGAGTACTCCAGGATTCCTCCCTGAGCCCCACACTCTTCAACATTTACATGGCCCCGCTCGCATCCATCATCAGGAACCAGGGATTGAAAATCGTCTCCTATGTCGACGATAACCAGCTGATCATCTCACTGACTGAAAATCCTACAACTGTCAAAAAGAATTTCTACAACAGGATGGAAGCCGTCACCCCCTAGATAAAGGAGAGTTGCCTCAAGCTCAACTCTGACAAGACTGAGATCCTCATCCTGGGACCCTCCACATCAGCCTGAGATGACTCCTGGTGGTCTGCTACTCTCGGCACCCCACACCCCAACAAATCAGGCATGCAACCTCGGCTTAATCTTGAATTCATCACTCACCACGACCCGCTAAGTCAATTCTGTTGCATCCTCCTGTTTTCACACACTCTAAGTTCTCCAGAAGATCTTCAAATGGATGGAACGACTGTTGCAAGATGGTAACCCACATCTGGTTACCAGCAGACTCGACTATGGCAATGCCGTCTATGCCGGCACCATCTAGAAGAACCTGAAGAAACTACAGCATATCCAAAATGCCAGACTTAACCTGGATGTTCCCCGCCGCAAACACATCACCAGACACCTAAGAGACCTCCACTGGCTCCCTGTCAAGAAAAGGATCAACTTCAAACTCATTGTCCACGCATACAAGGCTCTCCACTACCTAGGACCCACCTACCTCAACCACCGCATCACCTTGGACTCCCCCACCAGACCTCTTCGCTCTGCTCAACAGGCACTAGCTACTATACCCTGCATATGGAAGACCTCAGCAGGAGGAAGATCTTTCACCTACCCCAAGGCAAAGAGCTGGAACACCTTGGCTCTTCACCTCAGGCAGTCACCGTTGTAATGTCAATTCAGCTAGGATTTTAAGAACTGGCTCTTCGACTGAAGCACAGAGGACTGACCCCCTTACGGGTAAGTGGTGCACTGTACAAATTCTGCTTGATTGATTGATTACTGTATGAGTTATTGCACAAATACTCTTCACATTGCCTTCTAAGTTAAGCCTACCTTCTCTGTGCCAAGCTGTCTGAGTGTGAGCACAGAATATTTTAGCTTGTGGTATGACTCACCCTGAGTAGGATTGTGGTCCTTACTTGGACAGGGTGCATACCTCTGCTAACTAGAGACCCAATTTCTAAAACAAAGTCTCAGGGAGAGCACTTCTGTTTCCTTGGGACACATATCTGCTACTCGTCACCAATTTTGCGTCAACCCCAGGTCCGTAACACACTACACACGGAGCTCATAGTTAACATCTTACTCATCAGCGTACAACAATCAATTGAACTTTCAATATCCCAAAGTTAAAGACCACACCTTGACACCTCCCAGATCAATTACTTAATTTCCTTCATAAGTCCACTCCTAGTCACGGGGTCCTAACACTACAGTTCTGAGAAACTACAATTATCACATTCAGTTTAAAGCGTAAGTCTAATTCACCAAACATGTAGAAAGCCCTACATTAATTATGCCTGATCATCCAACTTAAACAATCAGGAAAGAGATTCCGGTTTGTGACGGAATCATCAAGCCCATTACATGAATTTACCCAAAGTCTGACAGTGCTAAGAAGCCTCATAAATGGCAATACAGCACTAGGCAAATCTCTAACATCACGTAGCGTAATGTAAGGTAACACAACATAACATGCAAAACAGTGCTACTATATCCTATAATAAGCTAACATGTTGCTCTCAACAGCACTTACCACCAAAATATAATACACACCGCACTGTTACAGCTGCAAGACAACATGGTAGGGACACATTAAATAATCAAACAAACAAGCAACTAACAGAAATGCAAAGGCAGTGTCAATGGCATTAAGGCCCTAATTTTGAACATGGCGGTTCGGCCCGCTATGCAGGCAGTGGCGGCTAAAGCCGCCAGCCGGCATGGCGGGCCGAACCGCCATATTATGGACATGGTGACGGCCGCTAGCGGCAGCCGTCACCCACCGCCAGGCTCAGCAGCGGGTTGAAACACGATCCACCAGGGTAGCTGCGCAACCCTGCAGATTATGTTTTGATTTCCAGCCACCCTTTACCCGCCACCCTTTTTCCGCCAAAAGGCTGGTGGAGGGGGTGCCCCTGCACAGCCCATGCACTTTGCATGGGCAGTGCAGGGGCCCCGGTGCAGAGCCCCGTCGCGCATCGGGCAGTGATCTGCACGACGACAATGTTTCCTCCCGCCGGCTCTCAGAAAGGTTCATTATCTGGCTGGCGGGGTTCCGGGGTCGCTGCGGTCAGTGTTTTGACCACCAGCATGAACACAGCGGTTGTTTCCGCCTTGTTCATAATGACCCCCTAAGTCTAGCTAATTCAATTTGCTGGTTAGGGTCTTCTTGCAGCGAGGCTCTGTTAGTAGTTACTTGAGTCACATGCATTTGACAGAATTTGGCAACTTTTGTTTGGATCAAAGGTGTATGTTTAGGCTTGAAAGAAAACTCAAGAGGGACATAGGAGTAACAGTCAGAGCAACTGGACTGAGTGTTTCAGAAGGTGTTGAATTTTAGGCAGCTACCACATCTGTTCTTCCCTAAACAGACTTGGTACATTTTTACAAGAATGATAGGTCAAACCTGTCAGAGAACAGCTGTGCAAAGACTGAAAAAGTGGCCCCTTCCTTGCTTTGCTGTAGAACTGGCTATTCCAAAGAAAGGAGCGAAAGTGTCCTTCTCTAAAACTGGTTTTGCCGTTTGCAAAGCGTCATATATTCATTTACCCTTAAATGCCATTCCTTCCCTAGAATAACAGTAACAATTCTGCACAAACGTTAAGCGAGGTTTATTTAGTATCAGGCACATGAGATTGGCAAAGAAGAATTGAGCAGGTGCTCATTTTCTGTAACTGTCCCTGTGCTATTGTCCAAATGTGGCCTTTCTTTCGCATCAAACATAATAATACTTTTAGTTTCACCCTCTTCAAGTAGAGTTAACAAACAAGATTTGAGCAGGTGCCAGTTTGCTATAAATGTTTATGTACCTATGGACAACCATCTACATTTTGATGGTTCCTGTTAATTGATGTATTTTCCACATGTTCAGGGTTATGGCCAGCCATACAACTGATTTCATGAGGCTTTCTCAAGGATCTTTAAGTGAAAAAGAGGGAAGGGTGAAGAATAGTCATAAATCAAGAATAGTCATAAATCTGGAGTGAAAAAGGGAATCAGAGTCCAAACTGTTTAATACAGGAGACAGATAGTGGTCTGTGGTAGGATAGAATAACAACCCACTCAACCCTTCTTTGTATCTCCCATCTGAAGAGGATTACACTAACAATACCGTTATATCTGGAATGCAAGAAAAACATTACAATTCACCTGAATACTGTTAGATTTGTTGACATTTGCTTTTGAATATTTAAAGTATATTGTTATCTATTTATACCATATTTGTTTTATTGTTAATGAATGTCATATGGCATGACCCATACAATCACATAAAACTTAGCACCTGATATAAAAAATAAACAAATCCCTATGTTGAAATCTACTGAGATCCAAGGCTCAACACAAATCAGAATATCAGGTACGCCTAACATAGCTACATTGAGAAACTGTGTACTCACTTTATTACTGTTTTGGCACAGCATACTTTACATATTGCCTTTCAGTTAAACCTGTCTGCTTTGTGCCATAGCTATCAGGAGGTTGCGTTCAGGTTACTTTAGTGACTTTAGTGATTCACCCTTACAAGGACTGATTATTATTTCAAGAGGTGAGTAGTTACTCCTCTCAACTAATACTCCAGTTTCTTACAAAAATAAAATATTACACATATCAAAAGGGTCTACAGCTACAGAGGCATACTAAAAAAAACGTCATTGTTAAATTTGGGGGAAATGTAGAAGTTACAATGGATATAGAAATATTACTTGTGTATAATTCGGATGAATTGAAATATTTGATTAGGGAAGCAGCAAAATGTGTGCATGAGGCATATGACTGGTTGGAGAACTTAGCAGAAGAATACAAAAGTGCTTTCTATAAAAATAGGATCTTGCATATTAACTTTAGAATGGATTTGAGTGAAGCAGAAGTCAAGCACATGAGTCTATTGACTGTAAGGTCATATCAGAGAGTTAATCGATTCCATTAAAGACTAGAGAGATGGAAGAACAACGTTAGCTCTAAAAAGCAAATGATTGTTACCCAAAGGAAGATGACAACGGTTATGAAAGAGCATGAATTGGGAATGGTTCTGTCAGAGTTCTCCTTGTGGAAAGTTCATAGAGGGAATTATGTGCATGTTCTTTGGACTAGGTCTGATCACTATGCATTCATGACAAATTTTCCAAAACTGAAAGAAGAACCAAATGAGTGGTGCAAAGAAGAAGTTGAATATCTGGTGACTTATTTTGAAGGTGCTGCAGGTGGATTTCAATATGTTGCTTTAGATGATTGTTTCCAAAGATATGTGGGCTGAATGCAAAGTGGTTTTTAATTGGCTGACAGAGGAACCTGAAAGACCACAGCCTAATGATGGCCCAGCTGTTCTGGGAATGGAGAAACAAAAAGCAGTGATAGGACATTTGAAGTAGAATCTGCCAGAGTATAAGGTGGATTGGGCAAAAATCACGAGCACTGCACAAGAGCCAACTGAGTCAGTGCATACATACTATGAGAGGCTTATGGAGAGCTATGGATAGTATGGCGGAGTCAAAGATCCAGCCAAAGCAGGCATTAGTGGATTCGTTTTGGTTTTTATTTTGGGTTTGCACCTAGAATTTAGTTTGCAGAGAGCGATGTGTTGGCAGACCAAGAGTATCAAAAAGATATTTAAATATGCTAAATATTGAAGTGATTGTTTTGACGCTAAGCACAAAAAGATCAAGGAAAAAATTATGACCATGCATATGAAACAGCTACAGAAAGATTGTAGAGGTCAAACAGTGAATTCAGGTTGCCATTCTAGTTTGATGGTGCACATTCTGGTGCACAGGTGAATTTGAATTCCTGAATGCATGGAATGCGGTGAGTTGGTGTGCAAGGAAATAGCATGTCATCTGCACAGGTTGGGTATGCGGTCCCAAACGACAAAGGTAGATTGTCATGAACAATCCTGGAATTAATATGAGTATCAATGTGATTAACAATGGCACTGCTGGTCATTTGTACAAGAAACGTGGTCCATGTAAGAGCAAGTGTAGACAGAATCCAGATCAAATTCAGATTTTATTGTCAGATGCAACAAAATGCAAATCACATGACATAATTCGCAACCCAGCCCAACAGATTCCTATGCAGAATATGCAAACTCATAGGCAATGTCCTACAAATATGCCTATAGCTCCAGTGCTGCAGCAAAACATGAGAAATAAAATACCTCAGAAAATAGATTTTAGTTAGAATCCTTTGATTTTAAACAGTACTTTTCTCAGTTAATACCGAATCTGCCAAATCTACAATGATGGTGGAGAAGGGGGGAGGAGGATTACATGTTTGGTACAGTCCTAGAAGTAGATCAGAAGGGCCCATTTTTAGATGGTGTCATGAATGTCCATTGCTATCATTTTTGACCGATACTGGTGCTGCCCACTCCACAGTTTGTTCCATAGAGATTTGAAACCTACCATTCTTAGAAGAAGTAAAGGTTGTAGGAATTAACAATAAGCAGATTATGAATCAGGTTTTAGAAACCGTCTATGTTAAAATTGAATCTATGGAGAATGATCACCAATTTATTTTGTATGATTAGAATCCTGTTCATTTACTGAGTAGAGATATGTCTGGAAGATGAATTACCTGATTTATTTCATTCCAGATGAAGTTGCAGTTCAGAGTCAAGATGAGGATTCAGAGTTTATAATCTCAAGAGTCATGCGTTCAGTTGTTTCAAGGTCTGTGAAAGAAGACCTGCCACTTGTTTTAAGACACACAGTAAAAGAAGATTAATGGGATTTTATAGGTAAAGAAATTGGATTAATCAAATATGAAGAGCCAGTAAAGATTGCAGTTAAACAAGATGCAGTTTACCCTCAAACTCATCAATATAAACTTTCATGAGACGCTGAAGAAGGAATGAGGCCTGTCATAGAATAAATGATAGAGCAGGATATTCTGCTAGAGGTGCTTGGTAGTCCTTGCAACTCTCCTGTGATGGGCATTAAAAATTGAAAGAAAAATGGAGCGTAGTCCAAGGTGTTAGAAAAATAAAATAGTTTGTGATCCTATGTTGTCCAGTGGTACCAAATCCTGCTGTGATTCTGTTTCAGATTCCTGCAGATGCAGAATGGTACACATCATGGACTTATGCCAAATATTCTTTTCCACTCCTCTTTATGAGGATAGCCAATATGTTTTTACATTTCAGTTCCTCAATAAAGATCTCAATTGGTGTTGAGTCCCACAGGGATATACAGGAAGCCCTTACGTCTTTAGTCAGATCCTAAAGAAAGATTTGGAAAATCTGCAGCGGCCCTGTAAATCAGTGCTGGTGCAGTATATTGATGACCCAGTGGTTACTTCAAAAACAGAAGATTTCAAGTTGGATAAAATTGCGCCCTTGAGCCATCTTGCTGACAATTGACACAATGTCTCACCTACAAAAAGGCACCATTGTAAGAATGAAGTGTTTTACCTTGGCCATCAGTTTGCGAAACGAGAAAGAATAGTGTCCAAAGACTGTGTTTCTTTTAATCTGAGACCCAGACTGAGGCAAAGTATTTTTGAGAATGGTTAGCTTCTGTCTTCAGTGGGTTCCAATCTTTCTCCTGATTGCAAAGCCTTTAGTAAGGCTTACTCACAGTGATATAGATGATTCAGTGCCATTTGGTGATGAATGCATGAGAGCCTTCCTAGAACCACAGCCTCAGAGAAGAACTCTGCAGTGCACCAGCACTAGAAAAACTAGGAGAAGGATTTTCTAATATATTGCTACAAAAGAGAAGGGTATGCATTATCTGTCCTTACTCAAAAGCATGGTGAGGTAAATCACAACCTGTCACTTAATTCTCTGCTGCATTAGATTGAGTAGCTGCAACTCTTCCTGGTTGTCTGAATTCTTTTGCTTCAGTTTGCCTTGCAATTGAGCAGAGTGAGGGAATTGTAAAGGGCTACAAATTAATTGTGTTTGCTCCTCATTCAGGTGAAATTTTGCAGACTCATACAGAGCTCAGCATATGACAAACAACTGCCTAACAAAATGTGACCAGACAATACTGGCAGCTTGGCATTATCTTGATAAGAAGGTGTAATGCCTCAAATCCTGCAGTGCTGCTGCCGATTCCAAACAAGGATGAAGGTGATGGAGAAACTGACTAACGTTGCATCTATGTAACAAAATTGGGTACCAAAACATTAAGGATTATCCCCGTGAAGTGGCTGATCTGACTGTGTTTGTAGATGCTTCTTATCTAAAAGGCCATCAAGGAAACCTGAGAGCAACTTATGCAGTCTCTTCTAATTCTGAAATTTGTTGAAACACCGTACTTGTGTAATGTAACTTTAGCACAAATTGCAGAACTAAGTGCTCTGACAAGAAAGAGCATGCTGTCTGGCAAACTGAGTGTGACAATATACACAAATAACCAGTATGGTTTTGGAGTGGTACATGATTTTCGTCAATTAAGATTTTCCTATCTAACATATAGTCACCAATGCTCACTTTCCCTGTTTAGCTCTTTGAGAAGTAACACATCTTCTGCTACACTTTGGAAAGATTATTTCATTATTATGCAAATACTTTTAAAGATCCTCACCATGTTGTTTCTCTCTACATGAGTTTGACCATGAATGAATCTATCTATAGCCGACAACAGGAAGAACATATTGGTTTTCTCGAGCTACCCACCATCATTGTAGTCTTTATTACAACCAGCTGTTTACCATGTTTGCTTTCGGTTCTTTTGGACATTATCTTGTAGCTATTCACTAGAAGATCTCATAGAAATGCCCTTTATAATGTATTAAAATAAGTTTTGATAATAGTCTGTTTGGTTTCCAGGTGGGTAGAAGCCTGCCCATCTAGGAGAAATGATAACATGGTTGTGGCTATATTGCTGGTTACTGAATTAATTACTAGGTTTTGCAGGCCTACTTCTATTGAGACAGACAGAGGTGCCCACTTAAAAAAATTAGATTCTAAAGCTACTGTGTGCAGCTTTGCGAACTGACCAAAAGTTCCACTACAGTTACAGACTGGAAGCATCAGGGATGGTGGAATGAATGAAAGTCCAAACAAGTGAAAATATATGCCTCAACAACTTAAAATGGCCTTATGAAGTTCTGCTTCAATTTGTGAGCACTGGAAATGCTAAAAAAAGACGTGTCTCTCTCCACATGAAGTCCTTATAGGGAAAGCTATGAAAATCCCATGTGTTCCTTCAGCAGCACTTATTGATAGGTGATGACCTCGTGTTGGTCTACTTTAAAGATATGGATGGTGCGGTGAAATCTGTTTCTCATCAGGTGAATCTGGCAACCTCATCTTTGAAAAGGTCTGCACTGCAACTTGGTTACTGAGTGTTAGTGAAAGAGCTAATTTGCAAGAATTACTTAGAGCCACAGTGGAAAGGGACAGGTGACCCTTTGACTTACCTACAGATTCACATTGTTGGGCTCAAGTTTGCTTCATGGCCGCAGAAGGGGGAGAAGAAGGAGTTCTAGAGGGGGTAAAGTGTTTGTATGTTTAATATATTTTTCCTTACAGGCTTTGTCGTGGGTATCAGTCAGTGGATGAGCTTGTGTCTTGTGACTGCCCTTCCTGGGGGACTGTTTTGGTAAGAAGGGCTTAGGTTAACTGTGCTTCTTTTTTATGTGTGTTGGGTTATGGATCGTGCAGAGTGTATTGCAGCTCCCTGCTAGTGTGCACCACAAGGTGCATAAGGACTGGAATGCCACCAATGTGGTGTTGGTGGTTTATGAGCGAGAGATTTATACCACAGGTATAACTATTTTGTAGACCAGTAGCTTAGCTTCAGCAGGCTTAAAGTATACAAATCCCCTTTCATGCTCTGTAGGAAAGCGGGGTAACCGTTTTTGCTTGGGATGTAGCCTTTCAGCCTGTGCTGGTTTGCTTGAGGAGGAGATAATGAAAAAAATATAGGGACAAATTTGAGAGCCCTTAGCATCATTCCAACACCACATTATTGACATTTTTTTAAGCTAATGTGGCGTTAGAAGGCCAAAAACGCCATGCCTTATTTACAAAGTGCATTGTGCCACTTTGTAACCCTTTGCACTACATTATGGCTGTGCCAGGCATAATGTATGCAAAGGGGGCGTTCCCCCATTAGGGGAGGGTAAAGAAATGGCACAAAGAAATCTAAGAGATTTCCTTGCGCCATTTTCTTCGGTACTTTGAATGCCTGCTCAGAGCAGGCTTTAAAAGGAGGCTTCCATTGCTTACCATGGGCCTCTGGGTGCTTTGCAGGATTAGCGTCAGAATTTTTTACGCTAATCCTGTGAAGCACCGGACTAGTGTGAAAAATTCTGATGCTAGTTCCCTAACTGCCGCCATGTTGCGCCGTATTTTAAGTACAGAGTATATATGGTGGCATTAGGGGGGTGCCAAGGGCGCAAGAAAAGTGGCTGTTTTTCTTGAATATGCCCCATAATTTGTAGCATTTGGCCCAGATTTATACTTTTGATGCAAAACTGCGTTTGCACAGTTTTGCGGCAAAAAAGTACAGCGCTGGCTTGCGCCATTCCAGAGTGCCAGCCAGATGCCAAATTTATGCAATGGTGCTATCCGGCACAAAGGGTGGGCTAACATCCTTGAAAATGACGTTAGCCGGGTGGGGGTGGGGGTATAGGAGAATGGTGTTTTGAACCAAAAAATTATGCTAGGCTTGTTAGAGTAAAAAAAGATGACTCTAACCAGCCTAGTGTCATTTCTTGATGTAAACCATACCACATGACTCCTGTCTTAGAAAAGACAGGAGTCATGCCCACCATCCCAATGGCCAGCACAGGGGACAAGGGTCCCCTGCATGGCCATTGCACCCTGTGCCATGTAAGGGGGGCCATTCAGGGCCCACAATGGCACTTTTTTTTAAAATACTTAACTCTACTTACCTATACTTACCTGGGATGGGGGTCCCCCATCCTGTGGTGTCCCCTTGGTGTGGGTGAGGGTGTTCCTGGGGCTTGGGGAGGGCACCTGTGGGCTCTTTCCATGGGTTGACCATGGAAATGGGTCCAATGGTCCCCTAACGCCTGCCCAGACCCAGGCATTAAATAATGGCGCTAAGCAGGCTTAGCACCATCATTTAGGCCCGCCTCCCTCCCGTGCACCATATTTGCACAGGAGGATAAATAAGGCGCTAGGGCCTTAGAGTCATTTTTTGGATGGGAATGCCCACCTTGCATCTCATTGACGCAGGGTGGTTTCACGCATCCCAAAAATGACTTTAACTCCAATATTTTGTCCCTAGTCTAGTCAAGTTTGCGCTGAATTAGCATTAAATGAAATTACGCTAATTCAGCGCCAACAGAGTATTAATCTGCCCCTTTGTCTTTAATTACTGACCTCATCTCCTCCTCAACCAAGAAAGGCCCTGCTCTTGTATCACTATGGTAATTCAATTGTATTAATTCACTGATTCAACGTAGATTTACAAGTAGATCAGAAGAGGGCAATGTTAGAGACCCCTGCCTCCGTTGAAGGTATAAAAAAATTCAGAACCGTGTTAAACTGAACGGTTAAGAGATTGAAATTTTGGCGGCAGAGCACATTACCTGCCTTGGTGGTGTGAATTAGCACCGACGTGCTAGTTTACATAATATAAAGGTGTACTATTTTGGGTGTGCCTCTGAATATCGAAGACAGAATATTGTGGTATGGAAATATAAATACTGAAACCAAAATATTGAAAGGTAAGTATAGATTTTCTACACCTAATTCTAGGTATATGAACCTTGATGATATATATCTTCAAGGTACGTAGATGTGGAGTTAGGAACAGTAAGTCTATATTTCTCCTATATGCACAAATCTTTCAATATTTTGGCCCTGGATAACTTGTCCATGATATTCTTATATCATAATATTTCTGTGTTCGAGTACAGTCACTATTTTGCTCTATTTACCTTAGGTCAACACTGTTTAGCATTAACGAATATCAATGTTCACATTTTGTTTACATTGACAAAAGATGACCAGTGAACTGTTGCTATAGAAAGTTTAAGTGATTGTTATAAAAACATGACGGACGATGGCTTGCCATTTCAATATGTAATATGGGACAGAATAGCACATACGTTCAAATTGGCACTACCAGGGTACTGTTTTGTAATGAGGCCCATGAATGGTACCCCTAAAAGGTAGTCTCATGTATCAAGTAATTTACTGTGAATCTATGGAATTTGGAAATTTAGGTAAATATGGCATAGATATTTTTTATATGTTGATGCTGTTTCAATCAACATTGCCTCTCAGTTAACCAGTTTATTAAATGCCCTGTGTCATACCATTTTGTTACATGCCCAGTCGAACTCAAAACTGGACTGCACTCATGCTATTTGACTTTGCCAGGGCACCAGCTAGAACACCTCCAAAGCGTACAGCATAGTCATATTTTTTTAGGTCTGGCTAAAGGCATGTTCAGATGTTCATGTTATCAACACCAAAAACACGCACAGCAGGACTTTTGGTAAGGCTCCTTCAGTCGATTATTTGTTTGGGTTAGTGGTCCTCAGTCATTGCTTGAAGAATATGTCATTCTGAAAGTGGATGATGCCACAGAAGTATTTCTGTTTCACTGTTAACCTTTGACGGTTAGGCGTATTAGTTCATGTACCTAAAGAGTGCTTCACACTGCAGCACAGTAACATTGAAGAGAAATGTCCATGCTTTGAAGTGGACGCACTTTTTGTTCCTGAAAGTATTTCTACTCTCCATACTCTTGTTGATGGTTCACCTATAGCATTTTTGCACCAAACCTTTGCATTATACATCAATTTATTTTAGTTGAAAATCGGATTTGTACCCCTAAACTGTTTTTCACACTCCTGATGTTGCTTCAGGAGGAATCTACACCTACATGTGCTTTTGAGTGTAAATGTAACTTTACACCATAAGATGATTTCTGCTTTTTGTTTCTACAAATCTTTTCACACTGTTGGATTTAGCACCAAGGATGATTTTGTAACTAAAGGGTCTGATTATGAGATTGGCGGTACAGGGACCACCATGGAGGATTGAGGTGGTCTGACTGTTGCCGTGTTGGCAGTCTGACTGCCGTACTAAAATGCTGGCAGTTTGCTGAACTAGAGACCGCTGGAGTCCCGCTGACACTGCGAGCCATCCGCTGACATCCTTGAAGGCAGCTGGGGCAAAGCAGCTTTCACAGGGTGCAATAGACAAGAGTACCTCCATGCACATTACGTTGTGCTGTTCCACCAACTGTGGCGGGAGAGACTGCCTGCTTCGAGATGACGGAATCGAAGGAAATGGGATTGTTCTTTTCATTCAGTCTCCAATGTGGGACCCTTCTTCCAGGGCCCCCCTTCATGAAGGCAACTTCACCCCTGAAAAAAAACAAAAATACAGGTAAGTACAATTAGCATTTTTCTACACTTGACGGGGCTGGGCAAATACAGCTGAGTCTCCAGTATTGGAATGGCACATGCACAAAGTATTTTTACACATGTGTCATGCATAGGTGTACTTTTTGATCATAATGTACAACCTGCATCAACTCAAATGTAAAAATATATCTTTAATTGTTGACTGGGCCCCCTTCTGTCAAGTACACCAGCAGTAATATTGTAATGCGTTGAGTGGGGGACTGTCGACACGGCAGTCTTTTTGTGACCACCATTGTGGCAGTCTGGCGATCCAACCACCAAACTCATAACCTGGCCCTTCATGTGACTTCTGCTCCAAAATATTTTTTTTGTCTAAAAGGTCTCCAAACACCTCTTGATGTACCATGAAGGATGATTTTGTATCCAAATAAGATCTAAATATAATTTCACACCTAAGTGTGCACTTAACTCCTACAAGTGTTCCACAGTCATGCTGATGTTGCACCAGGGTTATTATTCAGGTACATGTGATTTTGGGTCAGATGTACTAACATTGGTAATAGTGATTGCCAAATAGCAATTCTTTTGTGAACTGCTATTTGCTAATCACTATTACCAATGTACTAAAGTTATATCTGTCCCTTATTTCCTAATTAGTGATTTGCAGTGGGTCACAAATAGGCCTACCTCATGAATATGAATGAGGAAGACTGCCATGCTTGTGACTGATTTTAAATAAAGCAATTTTTATAAAATGCATCCCGTTTTCCTTAAAGTAAAATGGGATGCATTAAAAGAAATTTAAAATTTTAGTTTTATTTTTTTGGAGTAGGCAGTGGTCGCTGTGACCACTGCCTGCTCTTAAAAATATTATTTAACGTACTTTCTAAGAGGAAGGAATCCCAAGGGAACTCCTTCCCATTTACGAATGGGTTATCACCAACTTTGAGCTGGTAGTAAAGTACAAATGTTTTGCCACCACATTTTGGTTGCAAAACATAAGTACATACCATTCTGATTCCCTATTTGGAAGGGATTTCCTGAACATGCCCCTTCCAAATAGCAATTTTGTTTTTGGTCACAAACCCAAACTGGGATTTGCTAGAATCACAGTTTGTTGTTTGTACATTTGAAAAAATATTTTTTTTAGTTGCCAAGGGCCCAACTCTATGAATCGAGCCACTGCGACCAGAAAAATGCTGTGTACATCTGGTCCTTTGTCATCCTCTGCCTTTTCGACTGATACACCTAAGTTTACTTTCAAGAATCACAACAAACATGCTATCTCAGGTTAACATAACCAGAAAGGAAAGCTAAACATCACTCACTATTTACATTGGAAGGATAGGTCACAGACCTCGGATATCAGTTTCCATGACACCACATTGTTTGGTACCCTGATAGCTCTAAAAGCTTCTACCATGACAAAGTTATTTAACACTGATTTACTACAACATCACTAGCTCATCCTCCTTTACTCATTAAAATTCCCTTTCCACCTCCACCCCCTCTAGCATTATGCCAGCAAAAATCAAGGTACTCTAAACCAGAACCTGGATCAAAATTACTTCTGTGCTGACACATACAAAAATACTGCCAGGAGCCAAACATACAGCATTCTAAGTTAGCACTACACCTCCCTTGTGGCAGCCTTCATTTTACAACCAACACCTGCTTCAATACAGCCCACATACAAAAGACCAGCACCAAACCCTACTGTAAACAGCAGCACTCAATCACCAATAGTCAAGAAGTACATGAGAGGTGGTATTATTCACCTCTTACTTCATTTCAGCTATTTGCCACTGACCAGAGTATACTTTTCTTATCCGCTCCAAAGCAAAACTGTTTGACATCAAAATGAAGCTTGGATCACCTGTCTTCACATGATTAAGGGTGGGCAGAACTTGTGGAGTTCTACTCCGTGTAATTCCACAGAGTTATGTAAATCTCTGTGAAATTCTGTGGAATTATGGTCACCTTAATCAGGCCAGGACTGGAAAGCAGATGCGTGCAGTGTGAGTTAAGCAATAAGTAACTACAAAAGGATGCATACTCAGAGCATATCTAATCCCCATTGGCTGTTCCAGCCTTGTCTTACCTTAGTATATGCAGGAGCCTGGGCATGCTTGCACAATACTGCATCTGCGACTATGAAAAAACAAGAAAAAAGTCTACAGCCGGCTCTTCGACTTGCCTGACTGTGCGTGTGTGACTGTGATCGAAGGATCTGAGGAAAAAACAGAACTAAAACTGTCTCCATTCACAAATGGACCTGCGTAGCATCATCCATAGCCAGCTATTGCTTGAGGCTAAATATGAGTGAACAGGAGGGTATGGGGGTTTGAAAATACTTGTGCGTTCTGTTTAGCACCATCACTTTGAGCAACAAAAGTAGCTGTGTTAAGAGCCAAATGTCATGTTTCTGCTGTACATCATTTAATTGTTATGAATACCTCTTTTGATTTTTGTAGTGGGTGCTTCAATTACATTGCCTATTCCTGAATAAACCATGATGAATTCAAGAGGTTGGGAAGAGGCAGAGGGACTAGAGCCCTGATGTTATTGTCGCTCACTGTTGCATTGCATATTACATATACAGGTATACCCTGAGCTGATGTTTTCATTTTTCATCATCTGGTAAAAGCAACATCGTTATGATTTTGTTCCTGTACAATTATTTTAGCAGCATTGAACTATAGTGTAGCTCAAAGCTGGCATGTTTAAATTTAGCCTTGTGTAACTCCTACTTTACAATTGTGCTGTGAAGTGTTGGTGAACGTGTACATGGTGATAGAGATGCAGGAGGTGACACGCTCATTGTGAAAGAAAGATTTCTGGTGGCTCCCAGCAGTGGGTTGCGCCACAGAGACTGCAACATGTTAGACCAGAGATATGTAGGCTGAGACACCCTTTGTAATGAGACGACTCGCCAATTGCCCTATCATTTCCATGAGTAACTGCTCAGGTCCTTCAGCAGCAGGGCTCTTCAGAACAGTTCAGTAAAGGAATTATCAATCTCTCTGCACTTTGGTTGAAGGGGTGCGGCCAATATAAAACTGACAAACTCCACCAGCCAATCACATGTTAATATTTTCTCCAGCCAACTGCAGTAGAGAACACATTTTGAGACGCCAAGAGAATGCTTCAGCATGCCTGATTGACTGAGCATTTGGGTGTAAGACCTGTGTGCTGCGTCTACACTGATTGTTTGTGATCATGGACAAAATAAAATTATGGGTGGGCAGTAAATTCCGCCACATGGTGGAAAGCTGAGTTTTTGTCAAATTCCGTGCTCCATGCAGAGCGTGGCGTGGGCAAAACTCTTCTTTCTCCACCGGCGGGGCGGAGCAGAGTTTACTGCACACCACACAAAGTCTGCAAAGCACAATCTTCATCTGCCTCCCCACTCTCTTTCCTCGTACTGCTATTTTTAGTTCTCCCTTACACTTCACTCAGTACACGCACTTCTGAAGAGCCCAACATACCAGCCTCAATGCTAAGTAGCATTTCTCTATGCACATTATCTTTAACTGACCAAATAACACTCCAACATTCTTTAATTATACATCCCACCATCCATCCTATTGCCACAATCTCAAGAACTAGACGTTCTAAGCAATATCAAAAATCTGTCTACCCAAGCAATCTCTGAAGAACCAATTGCTCTCAGAGCAGTGACCAGTCTCTTATAAATGCCATCAAAGTGGACCACCTGAACACCAGGTGCAGTCTCTAGTGCAACTCTAATCCAACTTCCATTTGTGCCTTCATCTCTGGCTGTGATCATGACACTGTTCAACTCACCAAAATCTAGTTCTGTTCGTCCTGCTTGCTACTTTTTTACCACTAATATACAATTTGCTCCAGCTTTATACTACTGAAAAAAAAAACGGCACATGGGCTACCTTTAGTCTATTAACTGCAAACTGATAAACTGAATAAACTCCTCATCATTCCAGTGCCTCGCAGTGGAGACCAGCACCAAGATACCTAAACCACATTGGCGGTACATTTATACTGCCCACGTGGCAGCAAAAATAGTTTTATGGATAGTATCCTTTACTATATCACTGATAAGCTCAACTACTCTTGTGATCGGGTTTTCCTAGATGATTTTAACCTTCACTGGGTCATGACCAAGACACTCATATCTGTGAGAGTGCACCTTGGCTTATCTATAGTTATGATAACTAGAAAGCTGATGCATCTCTAAGGTCAATGAACCTTTTATTCTGCTTTAAATATTTATTGTTACTACATAAGACTTAACACAACGATATCAAACACAATACATAAGTGAGTCAGAAAAGAACGCACCATTTGGTCTTGAATAACCACACTGTTTGATTATCAATTGAGCTGTTTATTTCCCTATATTAACAATGCTAAGGTCACGAAAATTAGTCTCAAAACCAAGTGGTACATGTAAAAGAACAACACAGGTTGTCCAAATCGCCTAGGAATCTTAATTTAAACAGAGCTACAATCACAATGATTTCAATAGAGAACATGCAAAGTAATAGCAACAATATCTGAGGAAGCGTAATGGCATACATTTGTTCAGCAACAGAATAGCATTAAGTCATAGGTGAAAATGGTAACACCTCACTAACTACAGATTAGCATTGGCATGTAAAAGTTTCAGTAATACTAATTTAGAAAACATCTAGCTATGGCGCTATCAAAACAGCAGCAGTAGATACCTGAAAAACAAATAACAATACACAGTGTTTTCATATTATCTATCCTTAAGGAAACAGCAAACAGCACAGATTCATCAGGGGTTCAGCAGCATCAGCATCAATACAGGGGGCAGGGAAAAGGGGACGGTTTAGAATTTGGACTATAAGATCACTAAACCATCAGATCATTAGTTCAACTTAGAACAGGCAAAGTAAACTTGCAAAAACATAAATCACTAGAACATCAGTAGACTGACTGGAAAGGCATGAAGTGTCAAAGTGACAGGTTACCATGAGAATGAGAGTGAACAGACTGAAGACTCAGAGCACCAAGCTGTTAAGTCAAAACTAACACACATTTGTTATTGGTCAGAAATATCTGGCGAAGAAAGAACATCCAATTACAAAAACATTAGATATCGGCAATGCATTAGGAAAGTTACAACAAAGCATTTGCAGGACACCAATTGGTTTCTTCTCCTTTTATGTAATTCCTAACTATACTAAATGTATCATCCCGCTCTTCCTTCCATCCATGATCAATAGGCCCTTTTGTTCGGCACATCCCAAATAAGCTGCTAGACAGTGGTTACAGAGACTGCAGTATAAAACGTCACATCCTCTGAAGAAAAACATGAGTTAGGAAAACAACCATAGACAGATATGCAATTGAAACAATGGAACCTTTTATACAGCGGACGTAATATAACTCTATAGTTTCATTTCCTAGAACATTGGCAGTTAGATAACTTCTGGCTGTGACCTTGCTCTGCTTGAGGCCCAGCAGTTACACAAGAAAACTCATATTATTCAGCCATTAATTTGACAGAGAAATGCTTTTTAAACAAACAGGGTTCTCAATACAGCATTAGTACATTATTTATGAAAGGGCATATATGGGCCTTACTTTTCATGGTGGCCAATCAAGAAGGCACATTGGGGGTTATTCTAACTTTGGAGGAGGTGTTAATCCGTCCCAAAAGTGACGGATTTACCACCAGCCGTATTACGAGTCCATTATATCCTATGGAACTCGTAATACGGCTGGTGGTATATCCGTCACTTTACCGTCACTTTTGGGACGGATTAACACTCCTCCAAAGTTAGAATAACCCCCATTATGTGTCACGCATTAATTTCAACGTTAAAACATTTTATATATTAAACCATAAGTATGATTACGTAAAAGATATTTATTAATGTTAATTTCAGCGCTCACATATCTTTCTGTCGAACAACAACATACTAAAATATTGCATCCCTCCATGCACAATAAAGGCACTTCCCAGCACCTACAAAGCAGTAGGACACACCACATACAAATCAGTAGTCTTCTTAAAGAGAATTGGTCAGAACACTGTTTCATTCCTTTTAAAATACTGACTTTAATGCAGCACACCAATGGTAAACCAGAGACAGAAACACACTGACAATAAATATTGGCAAAGCCAACAGGTTCCACTTTAGTATGTTAATGCATGCAAACATAGGCATGCATAGAAGCACACAGACTGTTTGTGCAGTGGCTCTCTGCAAACTATCCCTCCCCCACATGTGTGTCATGTTCTTATTCCTGAAGCTTTCAATGTTGCTGTTTTCATTTCCCAGGCTTGTAGCATGATGCTATGCAGGGTCATGGCTGGGGGATAGAAATAAAGCACAGACATATGAGGCAAAGAAAGAGGCAGGTTGCACAGACGCGTGGAATAATTAGGCTGTGCACATTTGTGCATGGCCGTGTTTGCATGTGTTATTACATTAAAACCCGACCTATTGGATCTTCCAAGTTTGTTCCACTTACGGAGGTGTCAAATAGTCACATAAATCAAGAAATTGTCCATACAGGGAAGAATACATTTTTAGATTCTGTGGTTGTGCTAGGAATGCCTTCCTGGCCACAGTCTCTTTCTTAAGCAGAACACCTCAAGTTATGCGCCCAAAATTAGACTTTTCATGGCTGAGCTGGGTTTCCTGGATATTTGGTTAAGCATCATAAACCTTCTCCTACTTTGCACAGCACGTGTAGAACAGCCTGTGCATTGATAAACCAGATGGCCTTTGAACAGTCTCTTAGCCAGTTTTCCATTCCATTATATATCAGGATGACATCATTTAAATGACAGTGCTTATTTCATAAGTCAACAATATAAATAAAAAGAGAAACTATGGACAAACCGTTACGTATGTGTTCAGGTTGCACTGAAACAAAAGGCAAAAGAGCCACATATTGCAAGATCACCAGGGGCATTACTAGCATGTACATCTTTCCTTGGTGCCTTTAACCAATATACAAAAGCCCTAACCTCTTAATCACGAGAAGTTTCTGGAATGATCAGTGCTCTGCTTAAACTCTGATTATCATCGCAACTGGTAGAAACAAACTGAGTGCTTTTGCTCATGGTCTGCATAAATGATGCTAAAAAAAGTCCTCTGTGAATCACGACATGCTAGTTGATTGCGAAAAGTTCAAATGGAAATTAAAAAGTGGCTTGGTTTAATCCATCAGCAGAAGATGGAGTCTGGGCAGTTCAGCAATGAAAGCACTACTTGCAAAAACGATTCACGAACTGTAGACACTATAAATGCTCTATTCGCATATGCTTTAAAGTCTTTTAAGGTGGACTAATTTAGTTGGGTAAAAATTACCACGTGCATTGTCATTGCATTAGTTTAGTGTTGTCTTGTCATTCACACCCACTATACATTAATTAACGCAGTAAATGAGAAGCCCACAAATACAAAAAATAATACACTATGATCTTGCTTTCATGTTCTATAGTATTGATTATTTTCTATTCTAGGAATAAACAATGTTGATTTTAGATGATATTAGCATTGTAATTATTGACGAAACAGGGAATTGTGTTTTATTCATAAGGGATATTTATTTCAAGTCTTTGGTCGCTTTTATGAAATGCTTTAAGTTGAATAGAAATGGAAACACTGGTCACAAATCTTTTTTTATTTGTTTCCCCTTTTTTCATTTTCCTTCACAAGGGTAGCATAATTTAATTACAGCAAGCAACAATAAAACATTACGAAAAGAAACAGATTAAAAGGAAAAGAGAAAAAAAAACCTTCAAATAATTCATTACAAATACTGATAAATCAATTGCACATAATTCATCATTTCATTTCATTTCATTTCTAATCTCATCATTCATTGCTAACAGCTGTATTGTCACACCAGGATTCATTTAACTGTTTTTACCCATGTTATTTCAAGCAAGTATTAATACAGAAGTCGCGATAAACAAGGTGAATAACACCTGCATGCCTGTCTAGTAGCATAAGTACTTTTTAAACTGGGGAGCCTCCCTTGCCCCTAGCCCTACAGAGGAGCTCAAATCTGAGGCCCCCTCTTCTTAGCCTTCTTGCCCTTCCGTTAATAGAGGCTACTATCTAGATAGAATATAGAAAGTAACCTCGCCCGCCTCTGGAGATATGTAGGGGGATCTGAGTTGAGCCAAGCCGCATCGATACATACATGGCCAAAAACACAAACCATCAGTGCCACCTACGTTTTTGTTCACCACAAAAGTATGAGTTGCGGAGATAAAACTACATTTGTTTGCAATAGGGTCCGCAAAAAATGAGATAGCCCTTGTTTGAAAGAGTCTAAAGCAGGGAAGCGACAAATCATATGAAGATTGGCCATTTGCCTAAAATCAATTTTTTGTCTTCTGAATAACTGGGGCTAGATTCAATTCAACTATCTGTTCAATTTTACCTGTAATATTTACTCCCATTTGAATTGTATGATCTACTATACGATCCTCCACAAGCTGTATCCAATCATTAACAACCGACTGGGTCTCATCTAGTTCAGAAAGTAGCTGGGTATCTTTCCAAAGTTTGCAGACTCATTTTCTCTCTCAGTGATGGCCTCTTTTGGATCCAGTATCACAACATATAATTCACATATGCAAGTATTTTTGTGCTGATACCATGATAAATCATTAGCATTATTAACTCATTGGTTTCCAATTTTCCTGACAATGGGTCAATGTATTGAGCAAACAATAATGCGAGCATGGGCACCCCTGTCTTGTCCCCCTTGTTATTTGAAAGAACTCCGACTCCCCTCCCATTATTTGGAGCCTAGCTGTTGGGTTCCTATAAACTGCTTGGACAGCTCTAACAATGCCCTCTCTGAGTTTAGTCCACCTAAAAATAGCCCATAGGTAATCGCAGGTCACATGATCAAAGGTCTTTTCAGCATCTAAAAGCATAAGATCTAAGGGATCACCTATTGCACTGGCCTTATCAAACAATACAATACCTCACCTTGTACGGTCACTGGTGCCTCTGCCAGGAAGAAAGCCATGTTGTCTCGGGGATACCAATTTACCAGTGATCAAGCTTAGCTCGGAGGCCATAATTTGAACATATAATTTGGCATCACTATTTATCAATGATATAGGTCAATACAACCCCAAAGTCACAAGGTGGTTTGCCCTTCTTCTTAACTACCACCATGTTCATGGCTACCCAAGACACAGGGGTCTGCCCACCACCTTGCACTTTCCTGAGGATATTGCCCAAATCCTCTTCTAAGACTGAGAAAAAATCTTTATATAATTGAGGAGGTATTCTGTTAGTGCCCACTGCCTTTCCAGAGGGCAGGGCCTTGAGCGCCTCTTTAATTTCTTCTTGGCAAGCCTCACCAGCTTGATACAATTCTTGGTAAAACTCCCTAAATACTCAAAATATAGCCTCTGGGGTATTGACCACCTGACCACCCTTACCTCCAATCTCAGATATTTCCCCATATAATACCTTTTCCTTAGTCTGGAACCTGAGGAGTTGGCTCACCCTTTCACTGCACTCATAGCATTCTTTCCTACAAGCTATATATTTGTCAGCGGCTTTGCCTGCCCATATGCTATTAATATCCGATTTATCCACTGCTAACTTATGGAGTGTCTTCTGCAGTGCAGCCCTTCTGCCACTGTGTCAACCAGTTGCACCTCCACATCACTCAGTTCTTTACATTTGTCCCTCAGAAACTGTAAGTGAGTCGTCTGCCTATTCAATCTGAAACTTAGAGTCTTCCCCCTTTATTGCAACCTTCAGCGCATCCCAAACTACTCCAGCTGGGACACTCCCTCTATTTACCTTCATAAATCCACGTTTTCATATGGTTAATGTAGTCTTCATTGGAGAACAGTCCCTATCAAGCAACCGAGCCTGTACAGGTCTTTTACCTTCCAATGAGGGGATTTCAATTATCAGGGGATTATGATCCGACAGGACAGGTGGAAATTTCTCAATCTATATTCCACTGACTAGGCATAAAGATGTAAAAAAATAGTCCAGTCTGACATGCTTCTTCTGGGGGGCTGAAAAAAATGTATACCCTGGGTCTGGAGTTCTTACCTTTTCCCAGATATTGACCAAGCCCTGATTATTTTTCAAATGCTGGAGTGCTCGGAAGACCCCGGGTTTCCTACTCACAAAATGCCCTTTTATTGGGACAGCTGAAAAACTTGCTACATTTATATTTAGGTCGCCACAGAGTATTATCGGAGTCGGCCAAGAAGCCAGTTCACTATTTATGTAATCACAAACAAGGGGATAATCTAAATTAGGGACATAAATAGAACAGATTGTGACTAGCACACCAGCAAACAGACATTTTCCTATAAGTCCAATTTACCATATTTATCAGAAAATCTGCATTTCAATTTTCAAACATTCCTGCGTGCCAAAATCGTGACCCCCTGTATATTAGTACCCTGTTTAGTATATCCCAGCAAGGTGTAGCTCAAGGTCTCCAAAAGATCTTTCCTAATTCCCTCTATGTGCGTTTCTTGAATCCAGACAATGGGCCTGATTCATATATTGGTGGCGGGTTACTCCCTTACAGCGGTGATGGATATCCCATCCGCCGAAATCCAAATTCCATTATATCAAATGGGATTTAGATTTCAGTGGACAGGATGTCAGTCACAGCTGTAATGGAGTAACCCATCTACCAATCTCTAAATAGGGGCCAGTATCTGCTCTAAAAAGATGTCGGCCTTTGGCCATATTCCTTTTTTTAAGCTGCTAATGAAGCCGGAAGATATTCCTCTGTGAGGACAAAAAGAAAGGCAGGTGGAAGAATCATCAATTCAGCATTTAAAATAGAACCCACATTTATTGCTATCATAAAAAAAACATTAATATTGCTATTCCATAAAGAAAAAAGTGCAGTAAAATCCATTAAGCTAGTCAATCAGTTCCTCCCTTGCAACTCAACCCCTCAAATCTATCTAAATACTCCTTAGATTTAACTTCTGAGGTGAACACGCTGGTCTTATTTTTAAAAATAATCAGAGGCGTGCCCGGTTCATGAATTAGGTTTCAGCCCCCTTCTCCTGAAATATCTTTATAAGTTGCCTCAGTCTCTATTGTCTATCAATAGTCACATGGCAGAAATCTGGTCTTGTACAGAAGGAACACTTTTCATATTACTGTTTGGAGTCAGGACTTGCTTTTTCAAAAACAGCTTCCCTTAAAAGTACATTTCCAAAATACACGACAGCTCTAAGCTTTTAGGTACCTTCCCTTTGTGACTGAACTGGATTTTTCAACATGATTGGGACCCTGTGGGCCATTTAGGGCCTCATTATGAGTCTGGCAGTCCATGGATTGCCAGACTCACGGACAGTGGGCAGCCGGCTGCAGTAGTGGTGGTCCGCCTGCCATATTATGACCCTGGCGGAGACGCCACGGTGGAAACGCCGCCACTGCCAGGCTGCCGCCACCAGGCAGTCTGACGGTCTGGGAAATATGAGTCCCATTCCGCCAGCCTTTTCTTGCCGGTTTACACCACCAGGGAAAGGCTGATGGAATGGGTAACCCGGGGCCCCACTGGGAGCCCCTGCACTGCCCATGCACTTGGCACTTGGCATGGGCAGTGCAGGGACCCCATGCACAGCCCCGTCGTGCATTTCACTGCCCAAATTACGGGCAGTAAAATGCGCGCTGGGTGCCGCTGCACCTGCCACACCACCACATTGGCGCCGGCTTGATTATGAGCTGCCGTCAATGTAAAGGCCCTGTTTCTTGCTTGGCTGGCCCAGCGGGGAAACCATAACAGGGATGGCGGGGGCTTCACCACACTGGCGGTGAAGTGGGGGGAATGAGAACACATAATGACCCCATTAATTGCTGGTTCCAAGTTTCCAGTTCAGGAAAAGTTATCTTAAAAAGCTTTATCACAAAGGATCAGACATCTTTGCCTTCCACTCCCTCCTCAAGGCCCAAGGCCTGTAAGTTATTTCCACATTGCCTAGTCTCAAAATCCTCAAACTTCCACTGCATATCCAAAATCTGGGACTCCTGGCCCACAAATTGTTCTCTGAGACCTATCACATCTACTTCCAGCACTAAAGCCCAACTTTCTACAGTTGTGACCCTTTCTCCAATCTCTAAAGAGGCTTTAGAGATCTTCCTCACTGCCTCTGCAATTCCTTTGTCACCATCCTTGGTTTATGATTATGAGAATGAGGCTCTTTCCGTGGTTTCATTATTGAATGATAAATGATCTCCAGTGACGGCGCTGGATTCTCACTCAGCTCTCCCTGTGCACACAGCAAGTTGGTAGCTCCTGAGGGATTCTGTTGTTGATTTGTGAGATCATCATACATCTTTCGGGATGCAGAAAAATCCCATTTCAGCCCAGCGATAATCTCATTATCTCCCTCCTCCACCATTGTCTTCCAGCCTTTTGATCTCTTGTGTCCTTACAGTCTTGGGTGCTACCGTAACACTTGCCTCCTCTGATGAGCTATTCGGGGTATTAGTAAAGGCTGCTGAACAGACAACATCTTTCTCACTTGACATATCTGACCCCACAGTTAGTGAAAGAATTGATCTCCAGGCTCTACAAGTTCATCTAGTGGTTTACTCATTTTGCATCTGTCCTTACCAGCCTCCCGCCTTGATAGACAGATCTGGGAGTATCTTGTGAGTTCGACCAGTCGTAGTTATAACACATGGTGATCAGTTGAGATTGTCTTTATTGTCTCTGCCACCACATTCCTAATTTGCTTTAAGGATGGTACTAGCCCCCAGAGGAACTGGAAGAGCTGTATTACTCAGTTGTGGGACATCTCGTAAAGTTGCAAAGGCCCCGATAATACTGTGAGAGTCAGATATTCACTAATTATTTATTAAAGGCACTGGAGGGTCAGAGTATCTTCTGGGAGCGCCCTCCACCCCTGACCAAACTGTCTCCACCATCGACACAGGAGAGGATGGCCTGAACAAGGCATATCTTACATCCCTAGCTACTCCTATCTTGGAAAGTTTACAGATCAATATTTCTTAGGTGGTCTCCTCTTCCCCCTCCTCTACAGGCTAAGTGGCCTCACTAACCTAAGCTCTGGGCTCCACAGGAGTAGAATTAATGTGCTGATACACCATTCTCTTTGGGCAGGTACAAGAGCCACTGGATAAATCACTAACAGCTACAGCAGAAGGGTCCACATCCTCCTGTAGGCGTGTAAACTTAGTATCGCTGTCCACCTCTCTGTTGCCAGCATCTTCCAAAGCCCCTTCAGGTAATGGTTTCCTTATTGCTTGTTCACCACTGTTACTATCTTAGTCAATTTGATTATCCTATGCAAATGGCAGCGTTCTTAGGCCCCCTGCTGCCATAAGGAGGGTTACACTCGATGATCAGACTCCTGCAGCCTGGGCCATTGAGACAACAGATGCATTTAAAGCTTTTGGGGCATTTAAGGCACTTGCCATATCAGCGCCAATCCCCTGTGACTGGGGCACGCGGTGCTGCAGTGCTAGCTTCTGCGCTGTCTCCCTGCTGTGGTCCATCTTCAGCCGGGATGTGTGAGATGTGCAGGCAGCTGCTAGCAAGCCTTACCAGTCTGGGACCCCATAGCAGTCCCGCAGGGAGCACAGGTGTAGGAGGCTGGTCTGGCTTATAGTGGGTACCTGATGGTACTTACACCTTGTGCCAGGTCCAGTTATCCCTTATTAGTAGATTAGTAGTGTTCTAGCAGCTTAGGTTGATAGAGGTAGCTATAGCAGAGCAGCTTAGGCTGAACTAGGAGACATGCAAATCTCCTGCCATATCACTTATGTCATATAGCACTATATCATAAGAAACACAATACTCAGAGTTACTAAAAATAAAGGTACTTTATTTTAATGACAATATGCAAAAAGTATCTCTGAGGATATACTCCCTTAGGAGGTAAGTAAAATACACAAAATATACACACAAACCAAAATCAGGTAAGTAAACAGAAAAGTAGTGCAAACACTGTAGAACACAATAGAATGCAATAGGAGACAATAGGCCTAGGGGCAACACAAACCATATACTCCAAAATTGGAATGCGAACCACGAATGGACCCCAGGCCTAGTGTAGTGTGTAGAGGGTTGCTGGGAGTGTATGAAAACACTAAGGGTGTCCAAGATACCCCACCCCAAGACTCTGAAAAGTAGGAGTAAAGTTATCCTACTACCACAGAAAGACAGTAAAGTCGAGATAGGGGATTCTGCAAAGGCAACAACTGACTGCAAAGCACTGAAGACGGATTCCTGGTTCTGAGGTCCTGGAAAGGAAGGGGACAAAGTCCAAGAGTCACGCAAGTATCCAGGGGGGGCAGGAGCCCACTAAACACCGGATGAAGGTGCAAAAGGGCTGCCTCTGGGTGGAAGAAGCCAAAGATTCTGCAACAACAGGAGGGGCTGTGAACTTCTCCTTTGGTCAGAAGATGTCCCACAGTGTGCTCGAGGATGCAGAGTTGTTTCCACACAGAAAGGCTGCAAACAAGCCTTGCTAGCTGCAAGAGTCACAGTTGAAGATAATGGGTGCTGCCCGGTCCCAGGAAGGACCAGGAGGTCGCCCCTTGGAGGAGGAGACAGAGGGTGCACTCAGCAATAGAGAGAGCCCATGTAAAAGCTGGTCACTCCCCTTTCCTTTGTCCAGTTTCACGCCAGAGCAGGGGCTGGGGGCTCCCTGAACCGGTGTATACTGGCTTATGCAAGGAGGGCACCATCTGTGCCCTTCAAAGCATTTCCAGAGGCTGGGGGAGGCTACTCCTCCCCAGCCCTTAACACCTATTTCCAAAGGGAGAGGGTGTAACACCCTTTCTCAGAGAAAATCCTTTGTTCTGCCTTCCTGGGACTGGGCTGCCCAGACCCCAGGAGGGCATAAACCTGTCTGAGGGTTGGCAGCAGCGGTAGCTGCAGGGAAAACCCCAGAGAGCTAGTTTGGCAGTACCCGGAGCCCATGCTGGAGCCCCGGGGATGCATGGTACTGGCACCCCAATACCAGATTTGGCATGGGGGGACAATTCCATGATCTTAGACTTGTTACATGGCCATGTTCAGAGTTACCATTGTGAAGCTACATATAGGTATTGACCTATATGTAGTGCACACGTGTGATGGTGTCCCCGCACTCACAAAGTCCAGGGAATTGCCCTGAACAATGTGGGGGCACCTTGGCTAGTGCCAGGGTGCCCTCACATTTAGTAACTTTGCACCTAACCTTCACTAAGTGAGGGTTAGACATATAGGTGACTTATAAGTTACTTAAGTGCAGTTTAAAATGGCTGTCAAATAACGTGGACGTTATTTCACTCAGGCTGCAGTGGCAGTCCTGTGTAAGAATTGTCTGAGCTCCCTGTGGGTGGAAAAAGAAATGCTGCAGCCCATAGGGATCTCCTGGAACCCCAACACCCTGGGTACCTAGGTACCATATACTAGGGATTTATAAGGGTGTTGCAGTGTGCCAATCAGAATTGGTGAAAATGGTCACTAGCCTGCAGTGACAATTTTAAAAGCTGAGAGAGCATAAGCACTGAGGTTCTGGTTAGCAGAGCCTCAGTGATACAGTTAGGCACCACACAGGGAACACATATAGGCAACAAACTATGAGCACTGGGGTCCCGGCTAGCAGGATCCCAGTGACACAGCCAAAAACAAACTGACACACAAGTAAAAATGGGGGTAACATGCCAGGCAAGATGGTACTTTCCTACACAAGGCTCTTGAGCAGCATACCAACACCAGGGTGAACCAGTGTCCATAGTGGCCATGCTGTATAAGGAGGACTGCACACACTGGGGCTGCTCAGTGTGCAGCTAGCACACCAGCTCAATCGACAAGCAGACCCCACTACTCGTCCCTCCGACTGCAACAAAGTGCATATCTAGAACAACAGCTCTCCACAGTAATCAACGCTCATTGGCAGCCTAGAACCACCTCCATTCTTCTGCTTTCATGCTATAGTCAGTGAGGAGGGAGCAGAGCTCACACTTCACCTCTCACATGGTTGCCATCTTGCTTCCGTCCGGTCACAAATCTTAAGGATGTTTACATAATTGAGAAAGCACAGAGGAGGGATCTGGTAGGCAGTATCTAAATTGAAGATTGTTTGAAATTAATAGGTCATAAAAATGGGTACACAAAGGAATTCCAAAGATTTGACACCAGAAGGAGAAGAAGCAAAACAAAAAAGATGGACGCAGGATGTGTAGTTGTCAAAGCAGTAGTTAATGTGATGCTAATCACTAGTTCATCTGGGGGACATGAATGGATATAGTTGTCCATTCCAGGCCCCCCACAACCATTAGAGATGCAGCCGGAGGGGGAAGTATGGCCTGGCTTAAAATAGCATATCATGCTTTCCCTGAGTTCTGGCTCAGCAGATCTGATCCCTGCTCATCTTGCTGATGAATACATCCTCGTATCACCTTAGGGCATAGACTAAGGTGCACTGTGAAAGTGGACCTCATGAGAATACACCGAGATGCAAGAAAATTGAAAATGGTGATGGGTGGAGTGACAAGGTAGTGAGCTGAGAATGAGGTGTGGTGGTGTTCTTGCAATGCAGTTCTAGAGATGCGGGCCTGACTTGATTGGGGCTGCAATCCACAAAGAGGAGCAATGTGAGCAAGAACCGGGAAAAGACCCAATCAGAGCCACTGGAACCAGTGTGTGAGAAGAACCAAGAACAGTGGCCTAGGATAGACTTCAAACAGGGTTGTAACTGAAACCTGTGACTCTGGGTGGTGATGGAGGGAGAGGTGTGTTGGAGCTGCCCTCCCCTGGGACTGCATGTTATGTGGCCTCACCTTCCCTCCTGCTCAGAGAAGCCTGTGATAGGAGATTGGCCTGCACCCCTAGGGGAATAGAAGACTTGGACTGGGGCAGTAAAAGGCCATTTAATAGTGGGCACAAACTAAAAGGCTGTCCTCAGAGGCAGAACTGTGGCCTTGGATGGGGCTGAGACTCAGGGAGGAAAGGATTTCTGCTTTGGTTCTGTCTGACACTCTGTAGCAGCAACCAGGAACAGATTTATGGGACTTGGGGTCTCCCCACCAGTGGGGAGTGATTGGTTCAGGGGCCCATCCCTTTCCTTTTTCTTGTCATGGACTTACACTACATAGCGACAGTTGAAGGGAAATTATTTTACTTACTATCCCCCTCATAGATTGCTATGGTATGTGTCTGTCTACAGAAACAGGCTTATCTTGATAGTACTCTCAGTTGGGAGCTGGCATGTGCGTGAACCTCATATGTGACCTAAATAAGCAGAGAGACAGTCTGCTTGAATGTGTGAGGTGCTGCACAACCTCATGCTTTTATTGATAGACAGGCAAACGCCTTTCTTGTTGTAGACTGGTACACAACAACCTCCAGTTGGGGAGCTGTGAATATCACTATAAGCATGCCCAACATGGTGGGAACACTTTTGAGCATGCAAAGAAGAATTCTCTTTAAGGGGTCCAGTGGGGCTCCTGGATCACAGCCTTCTTTGAAAATCACAATGATGGAGAGGTACAACAAGCCCAGAGAGCATGGAACATCATCTGTGCAGGTTAGGGCAGAACAGAATTGGCAGGTCAACTGGAACACAACTCAATAACAGCCTCAATGTGAAAAGTAGGGTGGCAAACTGGACAGGATGCTCTAAGCTATCAACTCAACCAAAGAGTCTCTCGAACAGAAGATCGAGTCTATAGTAGCAGATCTCAGTTTAGTTCAGGATGAGCTGAGGAAGATTTTAGAAAGTAAACGAAACAGAGACGGCCCTTAATGAACTGAAACCACTAAGTGACTTTAGAGAGAGTTTATGTTTCCAGAAATTCAGGGCCTTAAATGAAGAGGGAAGAGCCAGGAGGAATAATATTTGAGCTGTGGGGCTACCTGAAAAGATGAAAGGCAAAGATATGCTAACCTTGCTTGAGACGTGGATCCAGCAAGAACTCGGGAAGTGGTAATTTTATGTTTTTATGCACTGGAGACAGCCCACCAGAATATTGTGAGGCCACACCTCTGGGTGCAGCTGAGGCCAATTGTGGCTCAAAAAACAGAAAAGAGTGGCATTACTGTGGAAAAAGTGCTGATTTTCCCAGATTACAAGGCAGCAGTACAACATCAGTGAGCCTCTTTCACCGAAGTCAAGTGCAGACTCTGCAACATGAATCTAAAATATGCCTTATTGTTCCCTGCAAAACAAAAAATTATATCTGTCAAAAATGTACATCTCTTCACAAACCCCCAGGAAGTCTGGTAATGGATTGAAACCCATAAAGTGCAGCTGGGAGATTGGCAACTACCTAAGCGAGAATATAAAATATCCAGAACCAACTAAAAGAAGTAACAATTTCACAAACTAGCAAAAGTCCAGGTTCAGTGTGATCATGAGAGAGTAATCACACTGGCATGCAAGATTGGCAAGAAGGCTATGGATGAAGAAATGATAGAAACATCCGTGGAAGAAACAGGCACAGATACAGATCACATCCAAACATCAACTAACAGAGTTCTCCACACTGTTGACAATTTAATATAAGTCTGCAACAGGTCCATAGTTGTTGTGTCAATACTGATAATCAAACCTGTAGTTCAGTCCAAAAAGGCTAGAACATAGCGCATTGTACTCCACCTGTTGTCACTGTGGGTCCTGGGGTAGATAAGTTGGGGAGTTTATGTGTTCCTCTACCCAAAAGAGTTGGAAAAAACAAAAAAGGAATCTCACTGCTGCAGTTGTGAAGGAAGGGAGGAAAGGCTAGATGCATGAGCTGGGATAATGCTAAATGCATGAGCTAGGACTATGTACACTAAAGCCAAACAGCAGGGTGGAGAGCACCTCCGGTAGAGCTGGCATCCTTGATGTGGTTTTCCTGCTAACATTTTGCATCCAGAACTCCTGTTTTTGCTGGCCTTAGGACTCTGCACACTTTACCACTGCTAACCAGGGCTACAGTGCTTGTGCTCTCACCTTAAAACATGTTATATTGGCGTACATAATTTAATGTACTTGTAAGACCCTAGTAAAGTGGCACTATCTGTGCCAGGGGCCTGTAAATTAAATGCTATACATTAAATGCCTCACAATGCTCCACAATCCAGGATTTAAGGTACTTTATTCACTGGGACTAATTGAGGGCCTTTAGCTTGCCTGCACTTCATTACTGTGGGCCTGAACTTGTGACTTTGCCCCTGTCCAGCGCAACCAGATATTCACAGTTCGAACTTTGTGCTTTATGGTGCTACGTTCACTAAAATATTTAAAAGTGCACATTTCCAGTTCTTCTAGTTGGATTTTTGTTGTTTTGGTCTTGTTTTCTTTATTAAAGACAATTCTATTTTTGTAACTTAGGGCCATATGTACGAACACATTTTCCCATTGACACAGAATAGGAAAAACCCGTTGCTACATCTGTCCCTTGGTGTGGTATCCTTTTTTGTTTGGTGGTTTTACTTTATTACTGTTTGAAGTGTTGCACAAATACTAATTGCGGTTTCCATTTAAGTAGCACTTTAAACATGTCTCAGGATTGCCCTTGCAGCCTGTTAGTATGCAGTTTTAAATTGCCTTTCAACCTGGCAAAGTATAAATTTTGCCAGGCCCAATCCTCCCTTTTTAATACATATGTCACCCCTGGCTAAGGCCCTGAACAGCCCAGAGGGTAAGGTGCAACGTAGTTAAAAAGTAAGGTATGCACTTTTAGGTTTTATATGTCCTGGTAATCAAAAACTATTGCAATCATTTTTCAGTACTGCAAGGCTAACCTCTCTCATAGGATAACATTGGAGCTGTCGTATTACATTTTATAAGTGTGATTTCTAAATGGGAACAGAAACTATCCATGTTTGGTGTCTCTGGAATTGGAATTAAAAATTCTAAGTTATGCTTAAGTCAGATTTTAAATTACAGTTTTGGAAATGCCACTTTTAAAAAGTAGCCATTTGGTGCCAGCCTTTCTCTGGGTCTCATCACTGGGTGTAGATGACAGCTGGGGTTTGTGTATTCCCTCAAGACAGCCACACACAAGGGGGAGTTTAGATGTGATTGGATGGGGCATCATTGGCAGGATGAGAGGGAGGAGGTAGACCCAGCCCCACTTACACTTGAATAGGCTGTGTCCTGTCTCCATTCAAAGGGCTGAAATACCCCCTGCCTTCTCGCTGTAGTTAGTCTGGAGCCAGAAAGGCAGGGCACCTGTGCACTTCAAAGGCAAGCTTCTAGAAGCATCTTCCTACTTCAAAGGCACAATTGGGTATAAATACTCCACTCAGACATCACCACTTCAGTACACTTCTGGACCTGTGGAAACTCTGCCAGGAAGAAGGACTGCTGTGCTGCTGAAAGGACTGCCACTTTGCTGGACTACTGCTGTGAAGGACTGCTGAACTGCTGTGCTGACCTGCTGCCCTCTTGTCTGGGTGAGAATGACTGGACTTACATCTCTTGAACCCAGAGTGACTCCAAGGGCTAGTTGGCTGGCATTCTGATCTAAAGCCTCAGGGACACAACAAGCTTCCAACAGCCTTGCACCTGGATTTTGCCATCTGTAAGTCTACCTTGACAAATGGTGCCACCAATGTCCTGGACCCTTGGAAGTAGACTTAAGATGCTCTGCCACCCTCTGTAGATCCAGTGGAAATGACACATCTCCTGTGCTGCGCGGTGCAACCCTGAGTAGAACTGGTGCATCTCCGCTGCTGTGTGGACTGGACCCGTCACAAAGATCTGCATTGCCGCTGCAGGTCATTGGAACCGCCACTGCGTGACGCATCCTCAGCCTAGGCGCTCACATCCCTCATTGATGGCAACTTTGGTAATGCTGCCAAACTCTGCATCGCAGCTTCACAGCTCCTTGGAGTCAACACATCACTCCAACCCACCACAGCATACAGCATGGAGCAGTAGATCAACCCACTGTAGTCTTTGTCAGTGCTTACTTTAAGTCTGTGGTTGCAGGTGGGCCCACCAACACTCATTTATGGGAACTAAGACTCATTTTTTATCATCAGAGTTTGACCCAGTGCAAGAGAGAGAAAGGCAAAAGAGGAAGGAAGGGATATAAAGGGAAGCAGTAAAACACAGTAAAGAAAGTATGGAGAAGAGCATGCAAGAGGGAGTTAAAGGGAGGGAGTAGAAAGGCGGATTAAAGAGACATGCGGAGGAATCAAGATTAGATATCCTTGGTATTTAGCAAACCTGACATTCAATGCTCTTCTGAAAAAAATGTTGAGTCCCACATTTAGGCCCTCATAATGAGTTTGGCAGGCGGCAGAGGGCGCCCGCCAAACTCATTCACACAGAAGACCGCCACAAACCGGTCTTTGCCCAACGGCTCTATTAGGAGTTGCCTGCTGGGCCGGTGGGTGGAAACAGTGTTCCCACCCACCAGCCCAGCGGGGAACAGGGCTATTTATTTTGCCTGCATTTGGGGTATCCAGTAAAATTGTGATTTAACTGGATACCTGATCCCTAATATGGGAGGGTTCACCTACTTAGGCTGGAAGTAGTGTAGCATGCTCTGTGAGTAATTCTTTCTCCAAACCTTATTAGGGTGCGTACTGTAGCTTAGGAGTTATCTTTTGGTTCTGATGAAGCGCCGCATGATCTGTAGAGATCTGTAGAGGCATTGAGGGCGCGAAACATGTTGACCGTAAAAATCAGCTAAAAGAAGACTATCCTTTTTAGTTTGGTATTGTAAGCAGACTTCATTCCTCCTCCACTCCTGTATGTTTTTGTCTCCACGTCAATAAAAACAAGTTGTTCGGAAGCCCCAGAACCAATTTTATCTTTTCTTTTTCTCCTGCTCTTTCCTGGGGGTAGGTTTAAATTGATTCCTACCTCGGCACACAATCCTGATTAAGATCTCCGGTAAAGTGCCCCCTTGTGGGCCCGTCAGGCATTGCAGCACCGGCCTGACGAGGAATTGGCCCTATGATGAAGCATGACATCCATTGGATGTGTGAGGGCTCTTGCTTCTAACTTAAGAAGTGTCTTTTCGAACCTGTGCTAATATTTCTATTTTCTTCTATAGGAACAATGTACTCATTTTGTATTGATTTATTTAACACCCCTTTTTAAAGTTTCTGTTATAAAGTATTTAAAAACATTACAAATGCCAGAGATTTATTTTAAAAAACATAACTAGTAAAATGTCGATATCAATGAACATCATTTTAATTCATTTCTATTGCAAGTATATTGCAAAATAAATAAACATTCCCATTGCACAAGCTTGCCAAGGCCAGGCAAATTGGCTTGTGTTGAATATGAGAATAAAGCAGAATATCGTCTGTGGGTATTGAAATCACAGATCCTGTCCAGGGAAACAATACAAGAAATCGGGTTATTAGTTGAGAGGGGTGGAAGCCCCATTCAAATATTTAACACAGTCCTTGGCAGGATGAACCACAAAAATCACTAAATCAACCAGTGCTTAACCCTCTGGTAGCTTGGTGCAAAAGCAGTCAGACTTAACTTAGAGGCAATATGTAAAGTATTATGCAGCACACAAACAGTAATAAAGTAACAGCACAACTAAAGGAAGATCCCAAACCAACTTAGAAAAATAGGGCCATTTTTAATAAATACAATGACACCACAATGACAAAAATCCAATCAGTAGACACGGAGATATAAGTGTTTACACTTGTAGGTGAAAATAACACCAATGAGCACAAAATGCCACTTGGGATTATTTGGTTGTGCTGGACCGGGGAATGTCACAGATTCAGGCTGACTTCGATGGAGTGCAGGTCAGATACAGGGACTAGGTTTAGTCCCACTGAAGGGTTACCTTCTCAAGTCCAGAGTGAAGGATTCCGTTTGTGTTGGAAGAGGCCAGGAGGAGCATGTTGGCATCCCTAATGTTTGCTACTGCAGCACAAAGATCTGGTCATCACTGGAGATTCACATCAGCAGTTAACAAGGGCGGTCTTTAGCAGCATGAAGAGCAGGGCTCCCCTGTGCATTGCACTGGCGGTCATCTTGGATAGTCACTATGGTGAAAAGAGAAGGTCCCATTGGAGCTTATCATTGACAGTCATTGCAGGCGGTTGATTCTCAGAATAAAGAGGTCACTTCACAGTCATGAGGAGCCCAAAATATCTGTATCCTTAACTTTCCTTCAGAAGGAGTTTACACTATCAGTCAAGGGTCTTGAATATGGGGTGGGGGGGGTTACTCTTGAGGATCAGGACTCACTCTAGAAAAGGTTAGCAGTATGCCCCAGGCAGGTCCAGTTAAGTCCACTTGGTGCTGGTCAGCTGGGCAGTTGCAGGGAGGCCTCTGGGAACTTATTATGTCTCTGTAGCTCACAGAGGAGGTCAGCAGGCAGACCCTTGTGGTCACTCTGTGTAGCCTGGGTTCAAGGCAAGCAGGTCTAATCTTCCTTCTTCAGACAGCAGGGCTGTCTTTCAGAATCTTCCACAGGTCAAGGAGTGTTCTGATGAGATGTGCTTATTGCAAAGACTCTTGTTAGAGCAACAAGACTGCTGGATTTGTGCAGCAGCACCGCTGGGTGTGGGGTACTGAGTCTGATCCTCCACCATGTGACAATTGTCGGCCTACCCCTTCTTGCCAGCTAGCAGCACCTCACTATAGGAAAGTACCCTCTTTTTGGCATAGCTGCCCCCACTTTTTGCCTGCAATCAGTGTGCTTAGACTGTTTTCACTGGAATCCTGCTAACCAGAACCCCAGAGATTGTGCTCTCTCCCTCCAAATTGGGTTACCTTGACTTTTATGCACTCCACAATTGTCATACTGGTGTCCCCTCATATGTCCCTAGTATATGGTACTTAGGTACCCAGGGTACGGGGACACCAGGGGTCCCCCATGGGCTGCATCATGTATTATGCCACCCATGGGAGCCCATGCAAAATGTGTCTGCAGGCCTGACATTGCTGCCTTCAGGAAAAGGTGCATGCATCCTTTCACCTCAGGTCACCACACCAGGTCACTGTAAATCACCCCTATGGTAGGCTCTACTAGCCCAGAGGGCAGGGTGTAGGTCCCTGTGGGTTGGGTACCCTGCATGAGCAGAGGTGCCCCTACAAACTCCAGTTCCATTGCACTGGACTTTGGAAGTACGGGGAAGCCATTTTACCTGTGTATGGACACATCAGGTGTCCAGCTACATAATGGTAACTCCGACCTGGCAAACATGTCGGAATCATACACCAATACTAATAACAGTATTGATTGTGTGGTTCCATGCACTCTGGGGCCTCTTTAGAGGACCCCCCAGTATTACTCCTACCTGTCTTCCAGGGTTTTCCAGGCAGCCTGTGCTGCTGCAGCCCCTCAGACAGGATTCTGCCCTCCTGGGAGTGACCAATGTCCCATACATCACCATCCCAGGGGTGATGCCCAGAGCTCCTCAAGGTAGCCACTCAATTCTGCCATCTTGAAAATAATATGTGCAGAGGCCCCTAGGAGCATCTGAGTGGCCAGGCCAGATAGGTGACATCAGAGACCCCCTCCTGATAGGTGATCACTGGCAAGGTGAACAAATCCCCCTTTTGGGCTATTTAGGGACTCCCTTGCGGGTGGGTCCCCAGATTTGGCATTCAAGACCCCACCAGGACACCTCTGCATCATATACCTCTGTGTGCTGTTCTCCATGGATCATCCCTTGCATTTGCCTTGTTCCTTGCTTAATTTCAATGTATGTTTTTGTACCTAAAAACAGGTTCCAAACTCTACCTATTTGCACATGAAGGAATAGTGCTTGTAAGTGTTTTTATACTTATTCACATCATTTAAATATGTGTGTACATATTGTAAATGTATGTTTATTTTCGCTGCAGATATTTAAATAAGTATGTTTAACTCACATCTTAACAAGTATTGTTGATGGTGTTTACAAATAACTACAACTAACATGATGCCCTATTGTTGTCTCTGGAAAACAATAGTGCAATGTGGTGTTGCTCAACTTCCCTTTACTTTCATATATTCACATAAGTCAAAGTGTTATGCATTTGTCCTTCGCCGTGTTATGCTATGTATGAAAACGTCATTTACAGTGTTGATCTGGTATGTTGTCACCTTCTTTTTACTCCACTGAATTGATGTAATTGCTTACATAATTCATAGTTTGTTGAATAAAAGATTTACATTCACATTCTGTGGCATGCTGAATATAAGTAGCATTGATTAAAAATTTACTTTGCAGTGTCCTTATGAAGACTGATGCCATTAATTCCAATGAGTTGTACTATAGTATATTTTTATCCTGCTTGTAGTTGTTTAGTTCTCAATTCCCCTCACTACTGTGTTGGGTTGACTGTCTTGTACATGTAATGTACACTTTCTAAATAATTTTTTTCATTTCTGTACATCTCTTCAGCATTATTACTGAAGTTTGCATCTGTGTAAATTAACCTGCATGTGTAAAATAACAAAAATCACACAAATGCCTAATCATTCCAATAATCATAAATTTCCAGTTTTAGGTTGCTTCATATGTAGCTGAAGACATATTTAAGGTACAATCCAGACTTGTAATTTCATATTGTTTGTAATTCATCTTAGGTCTAACACACAGGGCCAGTGGACCACCGTCTGCAACTGAACACACCTCCACTCCAGGCCAGGGCCATGCCTTCAGTGAAGACTCCACTCCTACAAGTCAGGATGATGTGAAACTGCCTTGTCCATCTGGTCTGTCTGGGCAGACTGCTACAGTGAGTCTTACTCTGGCCCACACTTACACATCCCACCCCAGCTGCAACAACACCTCAGCCTCAGGATACCTCTGCTTCCTGTGTCCAAAGGAACATCACACCAATCTTGTGCCCAACAGTCCTGGCTGCTGTTAAGCCAACAACACCACCACTTCTATTTTTGCCATGACCAAGTGGCATAGGGCACACTGCATTGAGGGCACAGGGTAGTGGGGGTAGGAGTCATGGGAGGGAATCAGTGGGCTAGCAAAGTGAGGCCACTGGTATAACTGTCACCCAGACCACCATCGACCAAGTCTTGGGAACACTACAGCATTCCCAAGACATGATGGCCATTACAGAGCTCCAGGAAATGAAGCAGTTGCAGAGGGATCACAATGTAGAGATGCAGAATCACAAGTCCAATTTGTGCTCCCTGACTGGGGTGATGTTCGGCATTTGTTATCATATGTGTAGGGCTTTTCCTGTGCCATCTACCATTGTCTGTAATCCTTCAACATCAGGACAAAATACACCTTCCACAGACAGGAAGACCCTGCCACAACAGGAAACTGTTCCATCTCCTCAGTCCCTATAATTGTGGAACACCCCCCCCTCCCAGGAAGGGACGTTTATCCAGACCACCACAAGAGGATGGAAGCACCATCTCCAAGAGACGCTGAGCCTAATTTACTCCAGTGTGTGTCTACCATTCACTCTGTGGACTATTTCATAGACACGCTCACCTTTTTTTGTGGACAGTCGTATTTTGTAGACAGGACATCAAACAATTTAAGCTCATCATAAACAGTTTTGTCCACCATGATGGACTTTATTTCTTTTCTCATTTTCCTTTGATTGTATGTCCTTAAACTATTTTTGGTTAATTTGTTTAAATAAGATAATTTCATATACCACAAAGTCAAAGACTGGTGTTGTGTTTAATATGGTATTTTCCTTTTTATGTCTTTGTTCCACCATCATTTTTCAAAAATATTATTCAGTAAGTTTTAAACAAAAATAAGATATAACAATTAGGTTATGTGGTTCCCCTTTCTAACAAGCTTAAAAAATCAATCTCAATGTATTGGTGTCATACATTTGTAAGAAACAATTCTATGTCCACATTTTAGATCATTTTTACAACCCATGCATAACTCAAATAGTCCGTGCCATTTAGAACTTGACACTCTAAGACCTTGTCACCATGGAAGAAGGCAATATAACCCAAATAAACATTTTAAATAGGCAAACTACTATTGGTTCATGTAATCAGCTGGAGCCAGACATCCTGCCTCACAATAGGAAATACACATCAATTACATCAATAGTCAAGCCATGGCAGTACTACATTTTGTGGCCACAGGATCAACTCAATACACTGTGGCAGTATCCGAAAGCATGTCACAACCAAATTTCAGTGGTATGCTATAAAAAGTTCTTTCTATATAAATGAGACAAATCAACAGCTGCATAAGCTTAGCTCAAAATGAAGATTTCGCCATTGTGAAGGGAGATCAGTATACTATGGCTTGACATATACACGTAGTTAGAGTACGTTAAGCAGCACATATTGACTTGGTGGCAACATCCAACAGAAAACAAGTCTGATACAATCATACGAACTTCCCTTCAATCACAGTACAAGTTGTCTCTGTACATGATCTGTACATTCAAAGTGTGTATCTGTCCCAGGATCAACCCATGTTCCTTTTTGTACTTTCCAACAGCAACATATCACTGCAAATGTTACAATGTTGAAATGTTTAAATGAAGATGAGAAAGTGAAGGATTCTAAACCAGAATAAGAACAGAAAATTAATGACTTCACATAAGAAAATTAACTCAAATCATAAGTTAGGAGGACATATATACTTAGCATGAACAAAGATAATCCAGGACAATAAATGCAGTAGTCATAGTATGGAAACATTGGTCAACAAGCATCTTTGCCCTAGACTTTCCTGAACTAGCCATTACTACTATCACAGACTGATATGTTCACTGTGCTACAAGTTGTTCTGACCTTTGATGTTACAATATGTAAAGATAAACTTAAACTCAGTTGAAGTTGTCAATAACATCTTGACGTATGTCAATTTCTTCCTCTTCACTACTATCATCTTTATTGGGTATTTCAACATCCTCACCCGGTGGCTCTTCATGGTCTCCATCCTCTGCGATAATTGTTTAATATGCAGCAGGCAACTGTAATTTGGCACACCTTATCGGCTGAGTAGAGGAGGACTCCATTGGTCTTTTCCAGACAGCTAAATCTGGTCTTCAGGAACCCAAAAGCCCACTCCACTGGCCTCAGTGTTCTTCCATAGGCCTCATTGAAGTGGACTTCCCCTGGTGTTGTTGGATTCCTCAGCGGTGCTAACAACCATGGTCGGTTAGGATAAGCTGAGTCTCCTATATGAGAATAAAAAATATATTGAGCAAAAATATCTCATTGCATTGTACATTTCTAAGCTATGATTAAAACAAATGATCCTCATGTTATGTTGTACTTACCTACAAGCCAGTCCCTTTCAGGTCTAAGTTGTAACATTTGTAGGGGTATTGTGCTGATCCATAGTACAAAGAAATCATGTGTTTACCCTGGAAAACAGGTATACACATTTGTGATGTATAAATCAGGTAAGGAGACAACTTGCACATTTATTGAATGGAAGTTCTCCCATTTGCTGGCCTGTGGTAGCACCAAGGAAATATGTGTGCCATCAATTACTCCAACCACACGTGATATGCCACCCAAACCATGAAAATCTCCCTTCACATTGGAAAAATCCTGATGTTTGGAAACTGGATGAAGCTGTTGATGTGTCTCATCACTAAAGAAAGGATTTCTTATAGCACATCACTGAAAGTTAGTTGTGACATGCCTTCAGATACTGCCAGAGTGTATTGGAAATATCCAGTGGCCACACAATAATGTACTGCCATGATTCTCACTTTTGGTGGTATTGCTGTTGTATTCCATTTGTGTGGCAGAAAATCAGGCTCCAGCTGGCGCCATTAATCCAGAATAGTTTACCTATTCAATCTGAATTATTTTTATGATGTCCCTTTCCTCCATGGTGAGAGGTCTGGAAAAGGTCTGAAGACTTGAGGCTGTAGTCTTCTACCCCACCAGGGGTTAATTTGTCTGCAGTTAGGAGAAGCAAAATATTCCTTAAAATGGTCCTACAATACTTTGATAATCAATAAACATCTACTGTATTTGTAGCAATACATATCTTTTTGTGACATATATGTACATCACATTTTTGTGTTATGTTGCAAATTCGAATAACAATTTTTTTATTGTGTGATTTTGTTTATATTAATGTGCAAATAGTACATTTCAAATGTATTATTTACACATTCATTTTGTTTTTAAATCCTTCAATGGAAGTATAAAATACACGCCATCACTAATCGATGTTAAACATAGTACAGGTTTACAATTTAATGTGTAAAACTTTAACAATAACAGTGTTGTATGTATCTTTCATTTCTAAACAAACTAGCCCCATTTTGAGTAGTGGTGACACACATTACATTTAAAAATACACTACTTCACGTCCTAAAATGGTGGGTGCCTGACTTTGACGTCAGGACATTCGCTATCTGATGGCCGTAGGTGGAAGTTGATTGTGTAGTAGGTGTAACACTCCACAATGGACATAGACTTAGGCTCACATGTGTGATGGCTATGTACACAGCCAATGGCTGTGTCTGTCTCCGTCGCAGATAGTGTACGCTATGCACTTGTATGCATTTCTTGAAAAAAAGCTCTCTTGCTTCCTAACACTGCAGCCAACAACACTTCCTCTACTTTTGCTGCCGTTACTGACCTCTGGGAGCCAGGATGGCAGGGAAAACAGGTGACAGGGCCCTTAACTTCTCCCCTGAGGAGTTGGAACTTCTCACCATGGAGGTCCTGTCCCTTTACAGCTAGTTGAATGGGTACCCAGAAGAACAGGTACATGTTTGATTGGGATTTATTTTCTCAGTAACTTGTTTCTTCTTTATATACAGGTGTTTTTGACCCTTTCTGTTCATGAGTGAAGTGTTGTGCTCGAAGTGTAATTAACTGAATGATGTAGCAAGGGCTATAATGATTTTTGACAATGTTTTAAATGTCTGTAAATTGACATGAAAAGTCATCTAAATGAATTGACTTTCTATTTCATTTTACTCAGAAATCCAGATTTAATTTGACAAACTGCATGCCCTTTACTTCCAGCGGGCAGTAGACACTGTACCAATAGTATAAGTGAAAATTACGGCCAAATGTCGAAATGAGAGAAATGTATAGTGCAAGAAGTAACTTTGAAGGTATGGAGTTGCCTGATGTTTTTGTTTCAATTTAACCTACATCCCATTTTCTGAAAGATGAGTGTCTGTATGTGTTAGCCATGTAATGGAGGCACATATGGGGAAAGCTATATCCTGTGCTCCAATTATAAATGACACAGGCTCTCACTTAATCATACAAGTATGTCCCAGTACTACACACACTTGTTCATAGATCACCAAAAAACATCCTCTCACTAACACACATGGTAGGCCTTCAATACTGCTCTTAGTCATTGTATGTGTTTCCAACCATAGTTTCTGCCTCTATTAAACATTGGTGTTATGCCATAGTAGCTCTTTGTGGATATGTGTGCCAATATTGTACAAGTTGTCTAGCCGTTAGTAGCTCACAATGATTTGTACTGTTCAGGAGTGACTTTCACTGCAGGAAAGGTTTTAGACCCCTGGCCTGTATGACGTTTGTGGCCTGGATTAGTAACCTAAGGACCTTGAAAATGCTGAAGGTACTTCAGGTCACTACAAACTAGTATTTTCTAGGAAACAAAATAGTAAATAATCTGTACTGACTTTTTAGAAATGCTTGTGGGAGATGTTACAAACTTATGTCACAACAATACAGACAAACAAATCCTTACAAAACTTTTTTCTTTTTTCTCATCCATACACGCATTGCTCATTAGAAGAAGGCGATATGGAGGGTAATCGTACAGGAGATGTGGACCATGGAGGTTTATCAGGGGCACAGCGCTGAAAGAGGTAGGAGGACCCATGACGCTGGGTCAGTAAGTCAGCTGAAGTCCAGCTCGGCCAGTCCTATCACCATGGGAAGCGCATGCACCGCACCCAGACCACCCTTATGGTCAGCATACTTGCGGTGGCCTATCCACCGCAGTTGACGGCCCAACAGCAGCACCTAGCGGGAAAGTTCTAGAGTGAGTTCAACATGTTAAATAACTCATTTTTGTTACAGCTACTAATTTTGCAATAAAACATTAAGGTTGACATACGAACTACGCAGAAGAGTTCTTGAAGGTGTCAGTTTTGCCCAGGGTGTATGATGATGTGTTTTATAGATTACATTTTGGGAAAAGAAACCACCTGATTTATATGCACTACTAAAGGACTGGTTTGATCAGACACGACTGTCAAAACAACAAATATACATCAGGTAGTTTGCTTGATGTTATGAGGGACAGTAGTACCAAACAGGTCACTGGTCTTTATTGTGTCAAGTGTGATGCTCTTTCATTATTGTGAATAATGCTACTTTAGTCCAATTACAGGTGACATAGCATAATACGTTATGATTATGATACAGTGGATGTTCCAAATCGTCACATTGATACGTTGGTTTTATACACAAAAAAGAGTGAGAATGTGAGCCAAAATGACTAGTAATATCAGGTTAAATGACTACACCTTTGTTTAAAAAAACATATCACAGATGTGTTTTAAAACAAAATTACTCTTTTATTCATGTTAAAAGTGATAGATTTGCATGAAGCCTTACTCCTTCACAAAGGTGCTTGTAACCCAGTTTGTTTTGTGAAAAATATTTGTGATAGGAATATATTTTTTGGTATATCACAGGCAGGAATGTATAAACATTAGTGGCAGCGTACCACATACTGAAAAACAGTTTACAATGTCCTTTGTTACATCCAGATGATAAATCAATGATGGATAAAAATGGGATACTCAAAGGGACGTTTGCAGAATGAAGGTTCCATCACATATATGTTAGACTATCCCATCTGGAAAACTCATGTCATATCAGGCCCAAATCATAACTCAATATGTAAATGTATAAATGCATCAAGATGGAATATGTAGCATACTGTGAATTGCATGTGAATCTGTGATGAAAAAATTAAATATGAATCAGTGTATGTAATATTTACTGTGATATTGTAGCAATTTTTGCCTAAAGTGAAAGGGAGCACATTTCGTGTAACAATTACACAATGTTAAAACAGACTTCAAATAAGTAGAGCTATTTAGGAGTCAAATGTGAAAATGTTTTAACTCAGTACTGAAGTGGATTAGAAATGTTTGAAGGCCTATGTATTTCCTTATGCTGTATGAGTCATTTGTAAATCCACCACAAAATATTATTTTCAATTTCTTCAACAGCCTAGGTATGTATATAGTGTGTGATACATTGATCATCTACTTCAGTACATAATCCTTATAATCTTTTTCACATTTGAAATATACATTAGTTACTAGAAGTAAGTGTTCCCATTATGAAATGCCAAACAAAGGAAACTGTCTTTCAGTTTTTACAAATATTGGTACAACTTTGCAAGATTTGCTGACACACATTGATTCATGTTTTACTTTTTGTGATTGCAAATAATACAGATTTTTTCCCCCTTGTAAACACACTGTACAAAAGCATTTTTGGTTTATTTTGTTTTTGGTGAAACAGGTTCATATCCTAAACAACAAAGTCCACCTATTCAGAGGTGTTAAAAAGTTCCTGCAGAGAAATTAGAATGTTTATGAGATTGAGGTCATATATGATATAGGAGCAATCATAGGGAATTACAAAACTGTAACCAAATGGTTTCTGAAAATTTTCCCTACAAATACAAGATAATGATAAGAAGGAACCAAAATTTGAGAGCATTGAAGCAGGTGAAATATGAAAACATGCAATGTGTATTTTGATCAACATTCCTGATCAGTTCTATTTACACAGGTGCAATAAAACTGTTTTACTGTTATTTCAACATCATCTGGAGCAGACGGATGACGCATTGGCCTCATAGGTGGGGAAGCAGCTAAACACTGAGGTTTGGGTGAGGAGATCACCAACACTGAGGGACCTAATGACACAGAGGGTGAGGCGACTGGTAAGGATGCCGTGATCTCCACAGAAGACCAGTACCTACTGCAACTTCACCACCTGCATTCTTGTCTGCCACCCATGCCCCCCTAAAAAGGTGGGGTCTCCTTTGCTGCAGGCATTTCCCCCCACCCCTGTCCCCCAGATGCGCTGAGTGAGGAGGCTATTGACCTCCTACGGAACATCTCTCTGTAGGTCAGACTGCACTCCTGAATGACATCCGGGGGTTTAGTTGCCGGATGGAAACAAATGATAGCTTAACTGAAAATCATTCACAGTGCTATGTCTAGACCTACAGAGGGCATTATAAGGTCTAGCCTCCTCACTGACTGCAGCCTCTCACCCATCCCAACCTCGTGCCCCAACTCCTTCCCAATCCCCATCCCAATTCCCTATTCCCAGCCCTGTCCACAGCACACTCACTCCCTTGCACGCACCCACTCCAACACACACAAGCAGCGCATCCACACATAAACACAGCAAAAACACAGGCTCACTCACAAACAGCATACAGACACCACACCCACCACCACTACCACTGCCACCACAAGCATACTCAGACACAACACCTACCACCACACCAACATGTGCAGCCACACCACCTCCAGCATACCCACAGATATCACACCCATTACCACGTCCACATGCACAGCCACCATCAGCCCCACAGACACCACACCCACCACCATACACATGCACCACCACCAGCACACCCATAACTCGGCCGAGTTTAAACAAGAAGAAATGAAGATCATGTTATGCGGTTTTATAGTTATACATTGTGTGCTGTACTTTTTACATACCATTACTTAGGCCTCGCCCCTGTTGAGAGCTGTTGATGGTTGCTGTGAAACATGTTGCCAGCAGTGCTGGTTCTAGGACTTTATGGGCCTAGGGCTGAAAAGGAATGTGTGAGGCCTGTCTAATTTGCATACAATGTGAAATCACAGGAAATTACATCACAAATTTCAAAATAAGAGATGCGACTAAATTCCAGCCCTGAGGAAGTCAAATGACGAAACGCGTGTTGGCTGAGTAGTCGTTTGAAAGAAATGGGACTTGTTGATCTATTTTGGATTCCTATTTGAACATTAAACAACCTTGAGGATCAATGGCATCAATTGAAGTAAAAATCTAATGGACTGTGGTAACACATGGAACAACCCTGATGTTTCCTGTTTATTCATAAGGAGATGGACTGAAGAAAATGGACTTTAATTTAGTTTAGTTTGTGAAATGAGTTTTTTTTAATGTGGTATGGACATTAATTAGATATTTAAAATATAAGATTGAAGGTTACTTGATAAGTTAATTGTGTATATTTTTGTATTCTCATTAGTTAAATAGGTGAGTGGTGATGCATATGGGAAAAATACATTAACATACAAGTGATTTTTATTACTGGTAATTTACTGTAGGGAAACGGGTGCCTCAGCGTGCATATAGGTAGGCTGATTGATTTCAGTCAGTAATTGGGGTTAGGGTGTGTTCCCCATAGTTAGTGCACCGTTGCAAATAATTTGGATAATTTTTTATTACTTTGAGAAATTTCCTTGGTGCACCATATCTCCTCTTTAATACACCTATCCAGCGTACGAATCCTTCCTGAGGAGGTTGTACTTGGCAGTGCAAATACAAGCCTGCAGCCCACAGTTCACCTGCTGTACTCTTTGAAAAAGTTAGCAAAAACATAATTTATTCTTGAATATATAAAAGAGACTTAGGCCCTCATTACGACCCTGGCGGGCGGCGGAGGCCGCCCGCCAGGATTCCGCCCTCCATAATACCGCTCCGCGGTCAGAAGACCACGGAGGGTATTATGAGTTTTTCCCTGGGCTGGCGGGCGGTCTCCAAAAGACCGCCCGCCAGCCCAGGGAAAAACTCCCTTCCCACGAGGATGCCGGCTCGTAATCGAGCCGGCGGAGTGGGAAGGTGCGACGGGTGCTACTGCACCCGTCGCATATTTCACTGTCTGCAAGGCAGACAGTGAAATACATTTTGGGGCCCTCTTACGGGGGCCCCTGCAGTGCCCATGCCGTTGGCATGGGCACTGCAGGGGCCCCCAGGGGCCCCGCGACTCCCCCTCCCACCATCCGGTTCCCGGCGGGAGAACCGCCAGGAACTGGATGGCGGGAGGGGGAGTCGGAATCCCCAAGCCGGCGCAGCTTGCTGCGCCGGCTTGGGGATTCCTTGGGGGCAGCGGGAAACCGGCGGGAGACCGCCGGTTTCCCTTCTCTGACAGCGGCTAAGCCGTCGCGTTCAGAATGCCCCGCGGGGCACCGCCGGCCTGTCGGCGGTGATCCCGCGGGCCGCGGCCCTGGCGGTTACAAACCGCCAGGGTCGTAATGAGGGCCTTACTAATTATTGTATTCAAATTTAATTTATTTTTAATACCTTTATCCTGGCCTTAATTTTACATTATTAGTAATTGTTTGCTGATAATGCTATTTATGCAAATGTGTATAACATGCACTTATTCTTATTTCTCACAGTGAGAAGCACAGATTTACTATTTGACATATTTATATAATGCATACATTAGTGTTGTGCATTTGTGATGGACACGTTAATTTTGGTGCAAGCGTTGATCATGCTACTGGACAGTTACACCAAAATTATGAATGTTTCTATGGTTGTGACTTGAGAATGCATGGGTGTTTATTTTAAGAGGATATGTCAATTATATAAATATATACATTACACGGGAAAAATTATACTTTTGAGTTAAATGACATCTAATGTTTAACGGAAATTGCACAACTCAAGGGGACATGTGACCATAATACATCTGTGACATGTTTGAAGTTTACAGGTAACATTGGTTGTACATTGTGTGTAAACCCATTTGTTGCATTGTGTAATGCAATTTCTACATTATATTGGCTTTATGTATTTCTAATGATGTGTACTGTTTATATATTAATGATATGGTAGTTTAGGGAAATTGATTACACACACCTGTATGGACAAATTTAAATTTAGGGATTGATGTGGCTTTTTGTGTAGGTCCTGTGCTAATTATACCAACATTTCCAAGGATAACAGCTAAAACATTCACTTACCTTCGGATCCAGTGACAACTGGGTGAATTTTTGTCTTGGTCCAGTAGCAGCAGCAAACGTAGGACTTGTACCTTCACATTCGTGGGGCAGGAAATTAGAAAACTCGAAAAAAGGTGCTTTTCTAGCTTATTTCCCTCCCAATCCACCAACTCAGGTCTGAAGGTTTAGCCACAAAAGTTATGTTGGCTGGAAGGCACATCATGTTTGGGCCGACAGTAAAACTGGCTGGAGTCCCACCGCCAGCCTCTTTTGCCTTTGGCTCCATCGAAGCGAGTGGACAATCCTGGTGCTGACAGCAGTTTGCCGACAGACTTTTGTCTATGGACCCGCCAATGTCTAAATAGAGTGGGTGGACAGCCAAGTCGGCGGACGAGAAATCCAATGGAAAATCTGCAGTGGGACTGATTCTGCAAAGATCTAAATCAGGCCTTAACTCTTCAGTACACTTCTTGGCCTGTGGACTCTGCCAGGAACGACTGCTGTGCTGATGAAAAGACTGCCTTGTTGCCTGGGGGAGAATTACTGGAACTGCATCTCTAAAACCAGAACCCAGAGTGACTCTATGGGCTAATTGCCTGGCCTCCTGATCAGAAACCTCAGGGATATAACAGGCTTCCAAAAACCTTGAACCCAGTACCTGGACTCTGTCATCTGTGAGTCCTTCCATGCCAGTGGTGTCAGCTCAGTCCTGGACCCTTGGAAGTGGGCCTAAAGATGCTCTGCTCCCCCATTTGTGGATCCAGGAGAAGTGATGTGTCTCCTCTGTTGCATGGCGCAATCCCGAGCAGAACATATGCAGTGCCTCTGCTGTGTGGACTTTCCTGCACCAGGATTTCACAGCCCACAGCCTCATCAGAACTTCCCCAGCACAACACATCCACAACACAGGCCCTGGCACCATACTCCAAACATCAACAACAGCTTCGACACGGGACTTTGTATCGCAAGCCCACTTGTCAATGCAGAACATTTTTATTGGACCCTTGCAGCTCCTCACAACCTATGCTGCACAACATATCTATGACCAGCACCTCGCATCGCCTCAGCTGTGTGGCTCATTCTTGATGAGGGACTCTGCAACTCTTCGCAAGAAGGATTGAATGTACTCTTGTTCAGCAGGCCTAAACGGGTCCCTGTAGCTGGCCCACGCTCCATCGTGGTCATCCTGATTTTAAGACTTTGTTCTTCTATGGTGCGACCGGATGTTCCAGAGCTGCACTTTGTGCTTTTTGAGGTTATTTTCACTTAAATCTTTAAACTTGCATATCTCTGATTCTACTGGTTGGACTTTTAATTTTTTGATCTTAAATTATTCTTTCAATGTTGCTCTATTTTCTAAATTGATGTGGGATATTTCTTGTGTTGTCTTTCATTTTATTACTGTTTGAAGTGTTGCATAAATACTAATTTAAGCCTGACTGCTCTGTGCCAAGCTACTAGAGGGTTGAGCACAGGCTAATTTGGGGTTTGCTTGTGACTTCACACTGACAAGGATTGTGCTTTATGCTTGAGTAAGGTTTCACAACTAGTAAACAACTTTCCTACAGTGGCACAATGACTGCTGCAGTCAACTTGTTGCATTTAATTTCTTTAGGAATTTGGTCATGAATTCATCAAGTCTTTCATGTACCCTCTGAAAATGTAACTGCAGGTTGGGACAGCTGTTATCAACCAATGTTATTCTTAGCTTGCTGAAAACTACTTTCTAATAAAAATAATATTGTCAGCATTCTTATCACTGTAAAGATGAACATTCCTAAGGTCGAAACAGCATATTTCATACTATTTATCTGTCTATCATCACTGAAAAACCTTAAAGGTGATTGTGAAGTTATAGTTGGGTCTGTTAATAATTTTTTTCTTTAACCTCAGAAATTCACTGAAAAAATTATCAAAGTAATGTTATAATTAGAAAAGATACTAGGAAGTTAGGTTCCATTAAAAAAACTAGAAATTAAACGAGGCAAACAAAGGGCAATGTATAATTATTCAAGGCCTTGAAATATTATAACAACTTTCTAAACAAAAAAATACCACAGAAATTCACCAGTTATAGTTTAATGAGCTAACTATAAATTGCACCCCACCTTGCACTGTTTATGACCTCACATATTACATCACTCATAGTGAGGATAAAAGACCAGGGCAGGAGAGTTGGTTGGAAACAGGCAAGTAGTAGCAAGGGTGGTGGGTGACAATCTAAAGTTGATATACTTCTGGGGGAAGACATTAAGTTATTGGTCTGTTAATTGACTGTTGATTCTGTTATTGGGTGTGTTGGTTGACCATTGAGCCCTTGCTCTTACGCTACACACTACCTCCCCTACACATTCACATTATTATCTTGCCTGGTAGTGCTTAATTTCAAGTAAGACTCCAGCAGAAAAGGAAACAATCATCCCCAATCAAGATCGCAAGACAGTTCTCAGTTTTTTTTAAACCTGATAGAGGCATTCTTTTCTCATGGACATTCCTAAAGTACTTCAAGCCTTTTTGAAAGAAATATTCCACATTGCTGTGCAATGTGACACCAGGGCAAATACTTTGTTCCTATCACACCATACTTATCTTGCTCCAGTGGCCACCTGTTGGAGCAGGCTGCATATACAAAAGAACTAGCATCACATACAAATTTCACTCTTTCACAAAGAAGCTAACCATTTCAGGAGAACAGGTCTCTGATTCTCTGTTATTCAATGTCCCAGAAAAATTATTGTTAGTCTTGATAGTATTATTATCAATGGTTTCAGGAGAGGTGATTATAGTGCACTGTCAACCCCACACAATTCCCATTTACCATGCTGTCTTCCTGACTTGCTGTGCCTTTAGTTTTAAGCTAACTGACAGTTTTAACAGCTCCATTTGTAGTTGCTTCTAGGCTATTGCAAAACTTTAATTTTACCCACAAAGAGAGACTGTGTTGCTCAAATATTCCTAACTATGAAGAGGTGAAGTTCAGCTTCTCTGGCGCTGGGTCTCCATATCACAGTGCAGCTGAGTGGAGTGTGAGTGCGATTTTCAATTACTGTGAATTGGATGCGTAGTGATTTGAGTTTTCTTGTGGCCCCTGACTGTCAGGCTTAGGCAGGTATTACAACATTGGCGGTAAAAGCCGCTTACCGCTGTGCAGAAGACCGCCAACACACCACCGCGGAAATCCGCCACAACTATTATGACCCACAGCACGGAATCTGCCAAAATTCAGACACCCACACAAGTCCGTCACACCAAAGGTCAGTGATAAACTAGCGAAAACAAAACCTCCACCGTCACGCCAACAGAAATACGCCCACACTATCACGACACACGAATCCAAATACCACACTCTTACAAAACACTGCCACATTGGACAATTCAAAATACACACACCTGATACACATACACACACCACACCCACACACCCAATACAATATAAAACACACACCCACATCACCCACAAACCCCTATGACCAGAATCACCAAGAGAAGGCCAGAGAGAGACACCACCATCAACAATACTAGCATCCACAGGCACACCAGACCATCACCCACATAACTTCCACGCACCTCACACAACACACCACTACATATCAGCACACTTATCACCACACACACCACCCCACACATCACCCACACCACCCCATGGCACGGCAAAGACACCCCAGGTTCTCAGAGGACGAGCTCAGGGTCATGGTGGAGGAAATCGTCCGGGTAGAGCCACAGCTATTCGGATCACAGGTGCAGCACACCTCCATTGCAAGGAAGATGGAGCTATGGCGAAGAATAGTGGACAGGGTCAACGCAGTGGGACAGCACCCAAGAAATAGGGATGACATTAGGAAGAGGTGGAACGACCTACGGGAGAAGGTGCATTCCGTGGTCTCAAGACACCACCTTGCGGTTCAGCGGACTGGCGGCGGACCCCCACCTCCTTCCCCACAACTAACAACATGGGAGGAGCAGGTCTTGGCGATTCTGCATCCTGAGGGCCTCGCAGGAGTAGATGGAGGAATGGACTCTGGTAAGTCAAATCTTAACTATTACATCCCCCACCCTACCTGCATGCCATCACATACCCCCACCCTCACCCCATCACTCCAACTCCTCACAATTGTCCCAATATCACAAACCACCCATCCCAACACCAAGCCCTGCATGCAACTACAAAGCATGAACAACCAACACCAAAGCATGCCCACTGCACAAACCCATACACCCCCCTAAACCATCATCACACAAGGTCCCACACAGGAATGCAAGCACTGGGGTACACCGTCACCCACCCATTGCACACCATGGCACACACAGATGCAATAATCATGCTTTTACACCCCTGCAGGACCCCTACCCAACGTCACCACACAGGAGGGTCCAGACATGTCCACACCACCAACAGAAGAGGCCCACAGTGATGACAGCAGCTGTGTCCAACTGGATCAAGAAGACCAGCCCGGTCCATCAGTGACCTCGGGACAGTCGGTTCCATCACACAGTCACAGGCCACTACAGACCTTCCCCCCTCTGGAAACACCAGCACAGCACCCACCCAGTGGGCCCATACCTCTGTCCCAAGGACACGTCAATCAGCACTGTGTCCACCACTACAGGGAACCCAGGCTAACCCACCACCCCAACAACAGGGACCAGGGGCAGTGGGCACACGGTCCAGGGGACTGAGGCCCAGGAACACAGGGGAACTGGGAGGGCTGCTGTGTGATGGCGGAGGACAGGCCAAGGGAACCCAATCTCCACGAGGCCCTCTCCAACATCATGGGAGCCTACCACCACTCCCAGGAGACGATGGCAACGGTACTGGCCAAGTTTCAGGAGACCCAGCACCTGCAGGAGGAACAGTATTTGGGCTTCAGGGAGGAGCTCAGAGCCATCAATTCCACCCTGGGCACCATCGTAGGGGTGCTGAAGGAAGTCCTCAACACCAGGAGGGACACTGTGGAACAACAAGGGGCCCCTGACACTAGCCTGGACGATGAACTGCCCACCACCTCCGCCGGCGCTAGTGGACAGGAGGCACCGCCACAGGACCACCACACCAGCACCCCACCCCCTGCAGAGGGAGAACCACCCTGCAAATGGTCCCTAAGATCCAGGACAAAGACAGAGAACGATGCCAAGACCCCACCAAGAAATGAGACCACCCTGAACGTCATCTTTCTGTCCCACTTTGTCACCCTGTCCATCCTTAAACTGCCCCTGCTCCACTTCCTATGCCCATTTGGGCAATGCACCTGTGAGACCAATAGACTGGACTCTGCCATTGACATACCTCCACCATCACCCCACCCCATTTTGCAACCCCCTCCAATATTGAGCACTTAAATAAACACCCTTGAAGCACAAAACAATCTGGACTCAGTCTGTGATTTTGAATTAATTTATTATCAATTACTGTGGCAAAAAGCTCTTTCAATTGTAATGTCAACATACCTATGTCACATAGCTCTAGTCCATGAGGAATCAAAGCAGATGTCACACAGTGGGACCCACATCTGTGAAATCGTAAGGGAAAGTGACAACTCAGTGACCATACACTGGGTGAAAACGACAGACAGTAGAGAGGTAGTAGTGTTAAAGTACATGTAGTAGGCAGGTTTGTATTCTTACCTGTGTCTCACTGGAAATATTGCAGGATCACCGAGTCCCTGTGTTCGATGTCCTCTTCTTCTGCTTCCTCGTCTTCACTGTCCACAGCCTCCACAGCTGCAACAGCACCGCCATCTGGACCATCCTCCTGCAGAAATGCACCTGTCGTCGCAAAGCTAAGTTGTGAAGCATACAGCAGGCCACGATGATCTGGCACACCTTCTTTGGTGAGTAGAATAGGGATCCACCTGTCATATGGAGGCACCGGAACCTGGCCTTCAGGAGGCCGAAGGTCCGCTCGATTATCCCCCGTGTTCGCCCATGGGCCTCATTGTAGCGTTCCTCTGCCCTTGTCCTGGGATTCCTCACTGGGTCAGTAGCCATGACAGGATGGGGTAACCAGAGTCACCTGCAAATGGCGAGGGACAACTGTTAGACACACACTAACCTGTAGGGATAACCCCAGACGCAGACAACTGTTCCCACTGACTTGCTTCCAGGTGCTCACCTAATAGCCACACACGGTGCCTCTGGAGTTGACCCATCACATAAGGGATGCTGCCACTCCGCAGGATTTATGCGTCATGCACTGAGCCAGGGAACTTGGCATTCTCATGGGAGATGTACTGGTCTGCCAAACATACCATCTGCACATTCATAGAATGATAACTCTTCCGGTTTCTGTACACCTGTTCACTCCTGCGGGGGGGGGACCAAAGCCACATGTGTCCCATCAATGGCCCCTATGATGTTGGGGATATGTCCCAGGGCATAGAAATCACCTTTCAGGGTAGGCAAATCCTCCACCTGAGGGAAAATGATGTAGCTGCGCATGTGTTTCAGCAGGGCAGACAACACTCTAGACAACACGTTGGAAAACATAGGCTGGGACATCCCTGTTGCTATGGCCACTGTTGTATGACCCACTTGCAAGGAAATGGAGCACTGACAGCACCTGCACTTGAGGGGGGATTCCTGTGGGATGGCGGATAGCTGACATCAGGTCTGGCTACAAAGCAAAAACAACAAGTGATGGACGGAGTGCTGAACATTGTCAAACATTCACCCCCAGTACAGTGATCTGGGCCTAAATCCATTGTTTTTTTGCTGCCCATGCCATTCCAGTTTGGACCCAGCCATATGCAAATCAGTCTTGACCCTGTTCCCCATAGGAACAGTCCAGCCCGAACTGCTAGGCCAGGTCTTCCCTGGACTGGAAACAAGCATCCTGGGACCGGTTTCGGGGTTTCACCCCTCATCAGCCAGGCTAGTTTGAATCCAGTGGCATGGGAAGCACGGGACCCACGTCTGGGCATACCCTTCCCACTTAGGGCGACAAAGCAAAAACAACAAGTAATGGACGGAATGCTGAACATTGTCAAACATTCACCCCCAGTACAGTGATCTGGGCCTAAACCCATCGTTTTTTTGCTGCCCATGCCATCAGGTCTGGGTACAGCTAGGTACACAGTTCCTGGATTGTGGCACGGTCAAGCCTGTATGCGATGATCACATGTCTTTCCTCCATTGTCGATAGGTCCACCAGCGGTCTGTACACCGGAGGATGCCGCCATCTCCTCACATGTCCCAGCGGACGGTGCCTATGAAGGACAACAGCGAGCACAGAGTCAACCAACTCAGAGGTACGTACCCACAGCTTACACAGAACACGATTCATAATCCGAAAAGTGGCCTGTATGTGTGTTGAGTCTAGGCCTAGGTATGTGTAACGCAGTTAAAAATGAAGCCATGTGGGCCCCTGAAATGGCGGCTGTCTGACCTCTAAAGTGGGACAATGGGATGTGAGGTAACTGCGCTGGCGTTGTACACCGTTGCGGTAGGCGGTCGAAGACCGCAGCGCAATGCTGCATTGGTTAATATTGGACCCTATGGGTCCCTGGAGCCAATGACGATGCACGCCGGCGGTGACGGTACGCACTGCCGCGGAAGTGACTGCCATTTTCTATCTGTTCAGTCACTCGATACCTGATCTTCGACAGAGGACCTACACTGCAAGTGCTGCTGTGACCTCGGTCTGGAAGAGACAATGGCTCGAGTGTCTGGGGAAAGGGCCCCTGCCTTCACATCGGAGGAGTTGGAGAAACTCGTGGACGGGGTCCTCCCCCAGTACACACTACTCTACGGTCCTCCAGACAAACATGTAAGTAGACTGGAAGCATGTGTATGGGCTATGCCTGTGTGGAAAGGGGTGGATGTAAGAAGGGGGGGAGAGTGCGGCATGCATGAAACGACGGTGAGTGCATGTGCCACATGTCAAGGGTAGGGATGGGGGCCAATGACTGTGATGGTGCAGTTGGTAATAAGTTTCTCTTCCCCTGTACAAATCATGTAGGTCAGCGCCCACCAGAAAAAAGATAGTTGGGCGTGCCATCGCCAAGGACGTCCGGACCCTGGGGGTCTACCACAGATGGAGCACCCACTGCCGGAAAAGATGGGAGGACATTTGCAGCTGGAGTAAGAAGACGGCGGAGGCTCAGCTGGGGATGGCCTCCCAACGTGGGAGGGGTGCCCATAGCACCATGACCCCCCTGATGTTCAGAATCCTGGCGGTGGCGTACCCGGACTTGGATGGGCGCTTGAGGGCATCCCATCAGCCACAAGGGGGTGAGTACTCTCTCATCCTGCTGATTTTGCGCTCAGTGGAGGGGTCTGGGTGGGGAGGTGGGCTGTGGGTTCCCCTGGGCCAGGGCAAGTTTAGTAGGCAAGGTCCCTCCGTAAGGCAGGCCATGTGGCACCCCACCCCACCTCTGTAGAGTGCCAAGTACACCTAGTCATGCCCCTATGTCATCCATGTGTGCAGATGTCGTCCATAGCCTAGTAGGCCATTTCCCAGGGACTGAACAGTGGAGCCCAAGAGTGTGGCGTAGTGCAGGGGGCTTCCGTGTCTGTCGTGTCCGCCAACGGTAGCGGTAATGCATGCACTCAACATGTCTTTCTTCTGTCGTCATCCCCCTTTTTGTGGTCTCCCTGTTCTTTTGTGCATTAGCATAATCAGGCGGAGGAGCAGTGGCACCAGAGCACGAGGGAGCTGCATCCCACATGGCCCTGGAGGGCGACACTACGGACTCAGAGTTCACCAGTGGGACGGAGGGCGATGGGAGCTCCACGGTGGGGACAGGAGCTGACACCAGTGACACGGACTCGTCCTCTGATGGGAGCTCCCTTGTGGTGGCGGCAACATCTGTGCCCCCGGCATCTACAGGTACAGCCACCACCCCCCCTACCAGCACCGCCCTCCCAGCAGCCCCTCAGCCTTTGCCCCGTGCCCTCTCACCCAGGAGGGTGGGCATCACCTTCGCCCCAGGCACCTCAGCCCCTACCCCAGTCACCCCTGCTGCCCTCAGTGAGGAGGCCATTGACCTCCTCAAGTCCCTCACTGTTGGGCAGTCTACCATTTTGAATGCCATCCAGGGTGTTGAAAGGCAGTTGCAACAAACCAATGCATTCCTGGAGGGCATTCATTCTGGTCAGGCGGCCCTTCAGCAAGCTTTTCAGACTCTGGCCTCAGCACTGATGGCAGCCATTGTCCCTGTGTCCTGCCTCCAACTTCCTCCACCCAGACCCAATCCCCTGTACCCCAGCCTATCCCAAGCACACCTTCAGACCAGCACGCACACACGTCAACACACAAGGGAAGCTCTGGCAAACATAAGCGCCACACATCCCACAGGCACTCATGAAAGCATCACACACACATGCAGACACACCAACATCCACTGCCTCCACAGTGTCCCCCTCCTCCTCGTCTCCCTCCTCCCTCCCAGTCTCGTCTACACTCACACCTGCATGCACTACATCTACAGCCACTACTGCCATCACCAGCACACCCACCACCACACCCCGCTCACGTTCAGTCACCACCCCCACTACCATTCACATGTCCCCTGTGTCCTCTCCCAGTGTGTCAGTGACGGCACCTCTCAAGATACACAAACGCAGGCACACACCCACCCAACAGCCATCCATCTCACGACAGCCTCCAGCGCATGCAACTTCACCCAAAGTCACCAAACGAACACCTCCTACAACCACAACCTCTTCCTCCACTCCCAAACCCCCTCCAGCTACCCGTCCCAGTGTCTCCCAAAAACTTTTCCTGTACAACCTTGACCTCTTTCCCACACCTCCTCCACCTCGTCCGTCTCCTTGGTCCCTACTCTCCAGGTCCCAACCTAGCACCTCAGCCAAAACATCTCCGGGACCGGTGGTGCTTGTAGTCACCGGAATCTGGAGTGCACCGGCCACCAGGGCAGCCAGTGTGGCACGGAGCCACAGCACGGACAGTCCCCCACCTGAGAAAGCATCAGAAGTTGGCCAGTGCCCGGCGGGAGAGCGGGAAGACTCCAACCACCAAAGCTGCTCCCAGGGGTCCCGGTGGGAGTGTGGAGTCAGCTACGACACCTTCCAAGGTGGGGAAGGGCCACAAGAAACCAGGAAAGTCTGGGAAGAGCAGCACGGCGGAGGAGACCGCCATCATCCCCACTGCCCAGGAGGCCACCAGGAGGCCACCGCCATCATCATCCCCACTGCCCAGGAGGCTACCTCCATCATCATCCCCGCTGCCCAGGAGGCCACCGCCATCATCCCCGCTGCCCAGGAGGCCACCGCTATCATCCCCGCTGCCCAGGAGGCCACCGCCATCATCATCCGCGCTGCCCAGGAGGCCACCGCCATCATCCCCACAGGGACAGAGAGGACCGCCAGCACAAGCCCCGCTGGGACAGAGAGGACCGCCAGCACAAGCCCTGCTGTGACAGAGAGGACCGTCAGCACATGCCCCGCTGGGACAGAGAGGACCGCCAGCAGCTGAGTCACTGCAAAGGAGCCCTCCACCTCAAGCACCGCTGAACAGGGCACCGCCACTCCATGCACCGCTGAACAGGGCACCGCAACATCAAGCACCGCTGCCAAGGACACTGTCGCTGCAAGCACTGCTGGCCCATGAGTGCCAAGGCCACTGACCTTACTGAGTCAGTCACGAGCAGGATGAAGCACTCTGGGCACAAGGCCCCCTCCAGAACCAGTGCAGAGATACATCCACTACCTCTGTCCTTAGCAGGATGAAGCACTCCGGGCACAAGGCCCCCTCCAGAACCAGTGGAGAGATACATCCACTACCTCTGTCCTTAGCAGGATGAAGCACTCCGGGCACAAGGCCCCCTCCATAACCAGTGGAGAGATACATCCACTACCTCTGTCCTTAGCAGGATGAAGCACTATGGGCACAAGGCCCCCTCCAGAACCAGTGGAGACTGTTATCCACTTGAGAGACTGTGGCTTTGCACTTCCCAGGATGCAGCAGTGGGCAACCCACCCACTGTTATCCACTTGAGAGACTGTGGCTTTGCACTCCCCAGGATTGAACAGTGGGCAACCCACCCACTGTAGAGACTTGAGAGACTGTGGCTTTGCACTCCCCAGGATGGAACAGTGGGCAACCCACCCACTGTAGAGACTTGAGAGACTGTGGCTTTGCACTCCCCAGGATGGAACAGTGGGCAACCCACCCACTGTAGAGTCTTGGGAGACTGTGGCTTTGCACTCCCCAGGATGCAACAGTGGGCAACCCACCCACTGTTATCCACTTGAGAGACTGTGGCTTTGCACTCCCCAGGATTGAACAGTGGGCAACCCACCCACTGTAGAGACTTGAGAGACTGTGGCTTTGCACTCCCCAGGATGGAACAGTGGGCAACTCACCCACTGTAGAGACTTGAGAGACTGTGGCTTTGCACTCCCCAGGATGGAACAGTGGGCAACCCACCCACTGTAGAGACTTGAGAGACTGTGGCTTTGCACTCCCCAGGATTGAACAGTGGGCATGTGGCCCCCTCGTGGATTTGGCATTGTGCAATCAACCGGCTGAGGTGCACCCCCTTTCCCTCCCCCTGAGGTGCCTGTTTTCTTGCTCTCTGATGCCCCTGCAGTGTTCTCTCCGTCATGGTCGGGGATCTTGTGTGGGCCGCGCCAATACCGTGTGGGCCCAGTGTTCCACGGACTTCATTGGAGCACTGCCTGGACTACTAAGCTTGGTGTATATTTTGTTTATGGTGTATATATATATTTTTGCGAACTTGATTTTAATATATTACAATGGTTACACTCATTTGCTTTTGTCTTTGCATTCTTCTGGGGGGTTTGGGGGATGTAACTGTAATGTATCATGCTGTATTAGTGTGTGTGTTGTAGTGGGTGAGGGTGGGGGTGGGGGTGTTGCGTGTGTGTGTCCCTGTTTTTTCCCTCCCCCCTCCCCTGTGTCGTAGGTGCAGTACTCACCGTTGTCTTCGCCGCCGGCGTTCGTGCTCCTGGTAGAGGAGCAAGAAGATGAAGGCTGGAAAAATGTGCAGCTCTGGTTCCATGGCGTCCGGATTCCTCGTGGGGTGTGTAGAGGTGAGCGTTTTCCCTTCGAAGTCCTGTTTCCTCCGTGTTGTTGTCCACGGTGAATCCACCCCGGAAAAGGTGGCGGATTGGTAGGTTGTGATACTGTGGGCGGTACTTTGGCTTCCGCCTGTCTGTTGCCGGTGACCGCCAAGCTGTTTGTCTGTACCGCCGTGGCGGTCGGAGTGTTAAAGTGGCTCTCTTTGTTGGCGGTTTCCGCCACGGTCGTAATTCCATTTTTTTTACCGCCGGCCTGTTGGCGGTCTTACCGCCGCTTTAACACCGTCCACCAGCGTTGTAATGACCACCTTAGTCTTGAGTGACAGACTTTCTTTTCCTTGAAGTCACACTCTAAGGAACATGAATTCTACCACACACAGTCCTTTCCCTGTCTATTTGACATTCAAACTTAAGTAGTAGGCTGTCCATTGCATGGGAATGGAAGGTAGTGGCAGTGGGCTACAAGAAGGGGGTCAGAGTGGGGGTCATTGGACATTGACTACTGCAGGTCACAGCTGTGTATCTGGCATATTTATTAAGACATGTAAAAAACTGAAAGCCTTATTCTTTGCAACTTTGCACACTCTTAATTGTTTCAACAGACTTGAGTGTGTAGTTGGACCATCTTGGATATAGAACAGCATTCCAGACCATGGGAGCTTGTTTTCCTAGAGGTCTGCCATTCTGCATGTTTTTATGTTGTGTGCTGGGCTGTGATCTAATCAGAGTTTGCTGGGTGAAGTGTGCTGAGTACCTAAGTTCTTCAGCCATTCTAAAATGCTTTGTGCGTGATGCATAGAACCATGATCCTCCATCCCAATGGAAGCTAGTGGAGTGTTATTAAGGCAGATTAATTGTTCTCAATTTAACATCCATCAACATCATTAATTTTGTAACGTCCTGATGTGTTTTGTGTGTGTTGTTACTTTATGAGACTGGTTACATTAAAGCAGGGATCTCCTCAGACATGTTGGGTGTAACCCACCCTAATGCTTGTTTAGCCAAACACACCCTTTTTCTTGATTTGCCCTTTAACCTCACTCAAATTTATTTTAGCATGTAATAGAATAAGAGTGCAATCATCCAACATTTTTGCATCAGATGCCATCTACCCTGAAGTCTAGTTTTCAGGCCCATCAAATAACAGTGTACTGCTCATTAGTTTCTTAGCCTTTGAAAATAATTCTTCTTAGTTTTTGTTTGGCTACTGCTTTAAGAGGGTTTAATGCAGTTTGTCAAAAATTGTTTCTTTTTTATTTGCTAGGTTTTTGATAATTTCCTGATGTCTTTTAATTTTAGCCTATCATGTGCCAGACCTCCCCATTTCCTTCTTACTATGCTACATTTTCCTTCACCTAATATTTTCTTTAGAGACCAAAGGCAGTATGAAATCTTTCAATTTTCGATTGGTCGATCTAGTTTGAGCCATGTGTTCCTCTGTGAAACAACAGTTCAGTTTACGGCTCTTCGGCTGTCTATTGAAGCAGGTTCTAGCTTTTCTCAAGTTATTGATTGTTCTATGTTGCATTCTAATGACTTCTGTTTGGTTTGAGTTTGTCTCAATCATCCCGCTCAGCTGTCCCTCTCTTTCCATTGAGTTAAATCCAGAAGTAAATATGACATTCCCAACACTCAATTTGAGTTTCCCAATGAGAATCAGTCTATGCGATTGATCAATTTCTAATCATTTAATGGTATATGGATTCTCGCAGAAGAAGTGTACATGCCCAAAGCTACATTTGTATATGAATTCCAAGCTGACAGTTCTTCTTCCATATAATCTTCTTTTCTGTTTCCTCCACTTACTCCTCGGGTATCAGAACACTTTCTCGTGGACAGAAGTGCCCCAGTGGGATTTCTAAACCATCTATGGCTCCTACCACATTAGGGAAGCCTGCAATTGTACGGTATTCTGCTCTCAATGCACTCACTGTCTGTGAGGCTGTAATAAAAACAAAATACACTGGTCTACTAATTTGAACATGATCTGTGCCAGTAACCTGTAACATGTGGCCTGATAACTTGTGTGGTGTTGCCTATGTATGTTGGCATGATTGAGATGGAGAAAAAAGCAGGTCTTCAAACAATCTGATAGGAACAGTGGCATCGACGTCTGTTGCCCAAAGTTTGTTTCTAGTACAGCCCAAATGGCACAAAGGATATATGTCAAAATTGAGCAGATAGGTAGGATGTTCAATGTTCAATGGATGTATACATTTCCTATGTATATTGAGTCTCCTCTGTCTGCGGCCTGGTATTTCATGTTCAGCCTGATCCCTGCAGGCTCCTGCACCATGATATAATAATCCAGAATTGGGATCTAGTGAAGTGCCATGATGTGCTGGCAAAAGCTTAATGCATGTTGGGGCTTGCAATAGTAAGGGAGCACTTGAGGATTACACTAAAGGGTCTGTACAATTATTTGGACTTACCTGTGTGTACGTTATGGGTTTTGTTCAGGTCTTCCTTCTTGCTTTCAGTAGCACTGTTGTTCATTGATGCACTCATTGATGGACCACATATTTGTTCTTGGGTTTATGGCGGTCATTCTGATCGCGCGCCATGTGGTCACCGCCATTTGGCCGCTCCGCGGTCAAAAGACCGCGGAGGCCATTCTGGCTTTCCCGCTGGGCCGGCAGGCGCCCGCCAAAGGAGCACCCGCCGGCCCAGCGGGAAAGGCCCTGCAACACAGAGGCCGGCTCCGAATGGCGGTGGCGGTGCTTCCGTTGCCCGCGGCCCTGGCGGTTGAGGACCGCCAGGGTCAAAATGAGGGCCTATATGTTTTAAGGATTTTCATGGTCTTTTATATAAAATTGAAAAATGTGTATTGGAGATGGAGGGGTTCTTGATTGCAGTAATTAACAGCACGGTTTTAAGTGAAGGAGCCTTTCTGGTGTGATTGGATTTGGTTCATTACTGCAATCAGCTTGTAATTATTTGTTTTTAGTACTTGGGATTTTATTGCATGCACTAACCTCTCATGCAGGATAGAAGCATTCTATAAAACAGCATGCCGCATAGCTGTATTAAGTTCAGGCCAGTGATGGCATGACCGCGTGAACGAGAATGACGGCCCAGTGTTTTTCCTACGCAAAGCTAATGTGCATATAAAAACCCTGTAAAAGATAAACCTGCCGAGAGAAAGTCTGCAGTCACTTGCCATTGTGCATATAGAAGCTGCACAAAATGCAAACTTCCAGTGAAATATTCTGCATCCGTTTTCCAGTTTGGTTCGGGTTCATTGGAGTGAAATCGTTCTTATTATGCAGCAAAAATATCATGCGATGTGGAAACAAATCTCTTAGGCAAAGGAAAACCAAATAACTTTGTGAATCTTGTGAAATATGAAAGTTTTACAAAACATCAATGGTGAAAAAAGAGTTTGCCTGTTTGCAACATAACCAGGAAATCACAATGAGCATTTTAGAATTAAGTTTTGAATTAAAGTTGGGTAGAAATAGAAAATCCTTTGAGTTCTAAAGGGATTTAGAGGCTTAACTAAAATAACTCATTAACCAGCGCACTTATGGAGGAAATTATGGTGGTGGAATATCCCCCAATTTTATTATTACTGTCCAGCTTTAAATATGGGCCTAGGTGAGGTGTTGGTTAAAATATAATGTATACAAGCACACTAGGGCCCTCATTCTGACCTCGGCGGTAAAAGGCGCTTACCGCCGGTCAGAAATCCTCCATAATTCCGCCGCGGTCGCGGTAACCCGCCACGGTCATTCTGACCCGCAGCAGCCAAACCGGCGAAAATCCGACAGCCACAACAGACCGCCAGACCAGCGGTCGGCGGAAAAGTGGAGGTGACCAAACCTCCACCGTCACGGCAACAGAAATACGCCCATGCCATTCTGACCCACGAATCCACGCGGCGGTCTTTCAAACGCGGTTTTCCATTGGCGGTACACACCGCCGCGGTCAGAATACACACAAACGAACAAAACTCAGCAACATTGGACGATTTGAATTCCACACACCTGATACACATACACACACCACTCCCACACACACAATACAATATAAAACACACACCCACATCACCCACAAACCCCTTCGACCAAAATCCAAAAAGAAGCACTGAGAGACACAGCAGCGATCATAGAACACCATCACACAGAGGCACACTACACCATCACCCACACAATATCCACACACAAAACAACACACACCACCACACTCAACACACTTAACTACACATACTCCACCCCACACATCATACACACCACTCCATGGCACCCCAAAGACACCCCCGCTTCTCAGACGAAGAACTCAGGGTCATGGTGGAGGAAATCGTTCGGGTAGAGCCCCAGCTCTTCGGCACACAGGTCCAATACACCAGCATTGCCCGGAGGACGGAGCTATGGCAGAGGATTGTCGACAGGGTCAACGCTGTGGGACAGCACCCCAGAAATCGGGAAGACATCAGGAAGCGATGGAACGACCTACGGGGGAAGGTGCGTTCCATGGTATCCAGGCACAACATCGCCGTGCAGAAGACTGGCGGAGGAACCCCACCTCAACCCCCACAATTTACAACATGGGAGGAGGAAGTCTTGAACATCCTGCATCCTGACGGCCTCGCAGGAGTCGGCGGAGGAATGGATTCTGGTAAGTTGAAGCTTCAATACTGCTTCCCCCCCACCTGCATGCCAAATCATACCCCAACCCTCACCCCCATCCTCGAACCCCACCCTCACCCCCACCCCCATCCTCACCCCCACCCTCACCCCCACCACCATCCTCACCCCCACCACCATCCTCACCCCCACCCCCAGCACACCTATTCCCTGCCAATGTCTCACCATCACAACCCACACATCCCAAAACCTAGGCCTGCATGCGTCCACTAAGCATGGACACCCATCACCAAAGCATGCCCAATGCATATACACATCCCCCCCACAAGCCACCCTCACCAAAGCCCCCACACACGAATGCCAGCACTTGGGGACACGGGAACCCACAGATACACCCATATGGCACACATTGAAACTATAACCATACCTCTATACCCCTGCAGGTCCCGACCGCCAACACACCGCCACGGAGGGCCCAGAATTCTCCACACCCCCCACCCAAGAGGCCGTCAGCGATGACAGCAGCTCTGTCGACCTGGACACTGATGACCAGCCCGGACCATCGGGGACCTCTGGACAGTCGGTTCCCCTCAGACAGCCACAGGCCACTACAGACCCAAACCCCTCTGGGAACACCAGCACAGCTCCCACCCAGCGGGCCCATGCCTCTGTCTCCACGGCGCGTCAATCAGCGGTGTGTCTACCACTACAGGGCACCCAGGATAACCCACCACCCCAACAACAACAGGGACCTGGGGGCAGTGGTAGTGGGCACACCGGCCAGGGGGCAGAGGCCCAGGGAAACAGGGGAACTGGGAGGGCAGCTGTGTGACAGGGGGGGGACGGGCCCAGGGAACCCACTCTCCACGAGGCCCTCACCACCATCATGGGAGCATACAACCGCTCCCAGGAGACGATGGCGACGGTACTGGCCAAGTTCCAGGAGAGCCAGGTACTGCAGGAGGAACACTATCGGGGGTACAGGGAGGACATCAGAGCCCTCACCTCCACCCTGGTTACCATGGTAGGGCTGCTGCAGGAACTCATCAACACCAGGACGGACACTCAACAACAACAAAGGGCCCCTGTCACTAGCCTGGACCAAGAACAGCCAACCACCTCCGCCGGCGCTAGTGGACAGGAGGCCCCCGCACAACAGCAGCCCACCAGACCCCCACCTCCTGCAGGAGAAGAACCACCCCGCAAGAGGGCCCTGAGATCTCGCAAGAAGACAGAGTAGGATGTCAAGACCCCCGCCAGCAAAGGATACCACCTGATGTCATCCCACTGTCCCACATTGTCACCCTGTCCATCCTTGAACTGCCCATGCTCCATCTCTCCACAGGCCTATGGACAATGCACCTGTGTGACTGTTACTCTGGACTCTGCCATGGACATTCCTTCACCATAGCCCCCACCCACTTGAAACCACCCATCCCATTTTGATCACTGAAATAAACACCTATTTTGCACAAAACTATCTGGAGTCTGGCTGTGATTTCAAAATATTGTAATTGACATGACAGTGCAAATATGTCCTTGTACATAGTGAAGTCAACAAACAGCTGCCACAAAGCTGTAGTCCATGGGGAAACGAAGCACAGGACTCGTAGTGGGGACCCCAGATCTGAAATAGGGAGGGAAAAGCCACAACTCAGTCATCATACACTGGGGCAAATAGACAGGCAGCAGAGATGCAGGAGAGTAGTTTACATTTACTAAATTATGTTTGAATTGTTACCTGTGTCCTATTGGAAGTACTGTGCAATGATTCTGTCCCTGTTGTCTGTTTCAGCCCCGTCGTCTTCCTCCTCGTCACTCTCCACAGGTTCCACAGCTGCCACAACACCACTGTCTCGACCATCCTCCTGCAGGAAAGGCACCTGGCGGCGCAAAGCCAGGTTGTGAAGCATGCAGCAGGCCACGATGATGTGACACACCTTCTTAGGTGAGTACATTAGGGATCCACCTGTCATATGCAGGCACCGAAACCTGGCCTTTAGGAGGCCGAAGGTGCGTTCGATCACCCTCCTAGTACGCCCATGGGCCTCATTGTACCGTTCCTCTGCCCTGGTCCGGGGACTCCTTACTGGGGTCAGTAGCCACGACAGGTTGGGGTACCCAGAGTCCCCCAATAGCCATACACGGTATCTCTCTAGCTGTTCCATCACGTAAGGGATGCTGCTATTCCTTAGGATGTAGGCGTCATGCACTGACCCAGGGAACTTGGCATTTACATGCGAGATGTACTGGTCAGCCAAACACACCACCTGGATGTTCATGGAATGGTAACTTTTTCTGTTCCTATACACCTGCTCACTGTCTCTTGGGGGAACCAAAGCCACATGTGTCCCATCAATGGCACCAATGACGTTGGGAATATGTCCAAGGGCATAGAAATCACCCTTCACTGTAGCCAATTCGCCCACCTCAGGGAAACGGATGTAGCTCCTCATGTATTTCATCAGGGCATGCAACACTCTGGATAACACCTTCGAAAACATGGGCTGAGACATCCCAGAAGCAATTCCCACTGTTGTCTGAAATGACCCACTTGCCAAGAAATGGAGTACTGACAGGACCTGCACCAGAGGGGGAATCCCTGTGGGTTGGCGGATGGGGGACATCAGGTCGGGCTCCAGCTGGGCACACAGTTCATGTATAGTGGCACGGTCAAGCCGGTAGGTCAGGATAATGTGGCGTGCTTCCATTGTCGACAGGTCCACCAGCGGTCTGTACACAGGAGGATTCCTCCTTCTCCTCGCCAAACCCAGCGGACGGTGCCTAGGAAGGACAACATGGAGCACACAGTCAAGCAACCCACAGGTACGTACTCACAGCTTGCACAGTAAACGATTCTCTATGCAGTGAATGGCGTGTATGAGTGGCAATGCAAGGCCTAGGCCTGTGTGACGCAGTTGAAATTGAGCCATGTGGACCCTCGAAATGGCGGCTGCCTGACCTGTGAAGTGTGACAATGGGATGTGAGGTCAATGCGCTGGCGTGGCACACCGCGGCGGTCGGCGGTCGAAGACCGCGGCGCGAAGCCGCATTGGTTAACATTGAAGCCTATGGGTTTCAGGAGCCAATGGCGAAGGGCGCCGGCGGTGGCGGTACGCACCGCCGCGGTACGCACCGCCGCGGGCGTGACCGCCATTTTCTATCTACTTATTCACTCGCGACTTGAACTTTCACAGGAGAGGACCTATACTGCAAGTGTTGCTGTGACCTCGGTCTGGAAGGGACAATGGCTGCTGCGCCTGGGGAAAGGGCCCCTGCCTTCACTGGAGAAGAGTTGGAGAAACTTGTGGATGGGGTCCTCCCCAGTATGCGCTACTCTACGGTCCTCCAGACCAACAAGTGAGTTTAATTCAATATGGATTTGGGGCCACTGGCTGGCTTGGGGGCCTGGCGGGGGGCCTGGTGGGGATGGGGGGCATGTTGGGCCTGGCGGGGGGCCTGGCGGGGATGGGGGGCATGTTGGGCCTGGCGTGGGGCCTGGCGGGGGGCATGGCGGGGATGGGGGGCATGTTGGGCCTGGCGGGGAGCCTGGCGGGGGCATGGCGGGGATGGGGGGCATGTTGGGCCTGGCGGGGGGGCCTGGCGGGGATGGGGGGCATGTTGGGCCTGGCGGGGGGCCTGGCGGGGATGGGGGGCATGTTGGGCCTGGCGGGGGGCATGGCGGGGATGGGGGGCATGTTGGGCCTGGTGGGGGGCATGGCGGGGATGGGGGGCATGTTGGGCCTGGCGGGGGGGCCTGGCGGGGATGGGGGGCATGTTGGGCCTGGCGGGGGGCATGGCGGGGATGGGGGGCATGTTGGGCCTGGCGGGGGGGCCTGGCGGGGATGGGGGGCATGTTGGGCCTGGCGGGGGGCCTGGCGGGGGGCATGGCGGGGATGGGGGGCATGTTGGGCCTGGCGGGGGGGCATGGCGGGGGGCCTGGCGGGGATGGGGGGCATGTTGGGCCTGGCGGGGGGCCTGGCGGGGATGGGGGGCATGTTGGGCCTGGCGGGGGGGCCTGGCGGGGATGGGGGGCATGTTGGGCCTGGCGGGGGCATGGCGGGGATGGGGGGCATGTTGGGCCTGGCGGGGGACCTGGCGGGGGGGCCTGGCGGGGATGGGGGGCATGTTGGGCCTGGCGGGGGGGCCTGGCGGGGGGCATGGCGGGGATGGGGGGCATGTTGGGCCTGGCGGGGGGCATGGCGGGGGGCATGGCGGGGGGCCTGGCGGGGATGGGGGGCATGTTGGGCATGGCGGGGGGCCTGGCGGGGATGGGGTGCGTTGGGCCACTGGCAACGAAAATGCAGACAAACTTGAACGTGGTATTTCTCCCTCCCTGTACGTGTCACATAGGTCCGCGCCCATGAGAAGATCGGGATTTGGCGTGCCATCGCCAAGGAAGTCCGGACCCTGGGGGTCCACCATCGACGGGGCACCCACTGCCGCAAGAAGTGGGAGGACATCCGCCGCGGGACCAAGAAGACCGCCGAGTCTCTGCTGGGGATGGCCTCCCAACGTAGGCGGGGTGCCTGCCGTCAACTGACCCCCCTGATGTTCCGGATCCTGGCGGTGGCCTACCCTGATTTGGATGGGCGCGTGAGGGCAGCACAGCAGACACAAGGGGGTGAGTACAAGCATAATCTACTCTGTTGTCGCGCAGTGGAGGTGTCTGGGTGGGGGAGGAGGGCTGTGGGTCCCCCTAGGCCAGGGCGATATCTGTAGGCTGGGCACCCCTGTAAGCCCCTGTGTCCCCAGCCACCACCCTCAGTAGTGTGCCAGTACAGCCATCCCTGGGCCGTGTCATCCATGGGTGCAGTTGTCAAATCTAGGCGTGTAGGGCATGTTCCACGGAATGCGTAGCGGACCCCAAGTGCGCAACTTAGTGCAGGGGGCATCTGTGTCTGTCATGTCCGCTAACTGTACCGGTGATCCATGTACTCAAAATCTCTTTATTTCTCTCTCCCCCCCCCTTTTTGTTTGTCTTTCTGTGCTTGTGTGCATCAGCATCATCAGGCGGAGGAGAAGTGGCATCGGGGCAGGAGGGAGCTGCATCTCACATGGCCCAGGAGGGCCATGCCACAGAGTCTGACTGGACCAATGAGACGGAGGGCGAGGGGAGCTCCACAACGGGGACGACTGGAGCCTGCAGCGACACGGACACGTCCTCTGAAGGGAGCTCCCTTGCGGGGGTGGCACCATCCGTGCCCCCCGCCATTACAGGTACAGCCGCCACCCAGCGCACCATCTCCGCCCTCCCAGCAGCCCCTCAGCGTTCGCCCCGTGCCCGCTCTGCCAGGAAGCCGGGCATCTCCTTCGCCCCAGGCACCTCAGGCCCTGCCCCTGTTACCCCCGCTGCCCTCAGTGAGGAGGTCATTGACCTCCTCCGAACGCTCATTGTTGGGCAGTCTACCCTTTTGAATGCCATCCAGGGGGTGGAGAGGGAGGTTCATCGCAGCAATGCGTACCTGGAGGGCATTCATTCGGGTCAGGCTGCCCATCAGCGATCGTTCCAGGCTCTGGCCTCAGCACTGATGGCAGCCATTGTCCCTGTCTCCTGCCTCCCTCTACTAACTCCCTCCTCCCAGTCTCCTGTTCCTCTGCCTGTCCCACCCACACCATCAGACCAGCCTGCACACACCTCAACACCCAAGAGCAGCTCATCCAAACATAAGCACCACAGATCACGCAGACATTCACACAAGCAACATTCCGATGCAGACATGCCAACAGTCACTACCACCTCTGTGACCCCCACCTCCTCGTCTCCCTCCTCCCTCCCTGTGACGTCTACACTCACACCTTCATTCACCTCACCATCAGCCAGTGTTTCCATCACCAGCACACCCTCCAGTACAGTCCGCACACGTGCAGTCACCACCCCCACTGCCATTTACACGTCCCCTGTGTCCTCTCCCACTGTGTCTGTCACCCCCTCTTCCACACCACACAAACGCAGCCACCCACCCACCCAACAGCCATCCACCTCACGACAGCCTATCCCTCCTGCACCTGCACCCAAAGACAGCAAACGTGACTCACCTACAACCACATCCTCTCCCTCCACTCCCATTCCCACTGTACCTACCACTCTCCATTGTCCCAAGAAAATCTTTCTCGCTACTGCTAACTTCTTTCCTGACCCTGAGCCCCCCCCTCCTTCTCGTCGGGGTAAGAAGAGCACCTCAGCCACCACCAGCCCTGCAGCCCCCTTGACAAGGGTGCAGGGGTATTGGAGCCCACCAGCCCGCATGTCTGGATCTTCGCCCAGCAGCAAGGGGACAGGCAGCCCACCCCCTGGGAAGAGGAGCAGAAGGCGGAAGGGCCGCCGCAGGAGCCCGGGTTCTATATCCCCCCAGGACACTAGCCAGCCACCGTCAACAGCCACAGCTCCAAAGGGAGGAAAGGGCCACAGACTCCCGACTAAGGAGGGCAAGGGCAGCAAGGCGGAGAAGTCAGGCAGCAGGCCTGCTGCCCATGGAGGACCCGTCACAGCTGCCCAGGAGGAGCCCACAACCCCCATAGCCGCTGCCCAGGGAGGAACCGTCACAGCTGCCCAGGAGGAGCCCACAACCCCCATAGCCGCTGCCCAGGGAGGAACCGTCACAGCTGCCCAGGGAGAGCCCACCACCCCCATAGCCGCTGCCCAGGGAGGACCCAGCCCAGCTGGCCAGGAGGGCCCCAACACCCACAGCCCAGGTGGGCATTGAAGGAGCACCATCCCAGCTGCCCAGGAGGGCACCACCAGGAAATGAGCAGTTGGCCATAGAATGGCCGCCGTCTCCAGCACCGCTCCGCAGGGGACCGCCGTCTCAAGAACCGCTGAACTGGGCCCTTCAAGGCAAGAACCGCTGAACTGGGCCCTTTAAGGCAAGAACCGCTGAACTGGGCCCTTCAAGGCAAGAACCGCTGAACTGGGCCCCGCCGTCTCCAGCACCGCTCCGCTGGGGACCGCCGTCTCAAGAACCGCTGAACTGGGCCCTTCAAGGCAAGAACCGCTGAACCGGGCCCTGCCGTCTCCAGCACCGCTCCGCTGGGGACCGCCGTCTCAAGAACCGCTGAACTGGGCCCTTCAAGGCAAGAACCGCTGAACTGGGCCCTTCAAGGCAAGAACCGCTGAACTGGGCCCCGCCGTCTCCAGCACCGCTCCGCTGGGGACCGCCGTCTCAAGAACCGCTGAACTGGGCCCTTCAAGGCAAGAACCGCTGAACTGGGCCCTTCAAGGCAAGAACCGCTGAACTGGGCCCTTCAAGGCAAGAGCCGCTGAACTGGGCCCTTCAAGGCAAGAACCGCTGAACTGGGCCCCGCCGTCTCCAGCACCGCTCCGCTGGGGACCGCCGTCTCAAGAACCGCTGAACTGGGCCCTTCAAGGCAAGAACCGCTGAACTGGGCCCCGCCGTCTCCAGCACCGCTCTGCTGGGGACCGCCGTCTCAAGAACCGCTGAACTGGGCCCTTCAAGGCAAGAACCGCTGAACTGGGCCCTTCAAGGCAAGAGCCGCTGAACTGGGCCCTTCAAGGCAAGAACCGCTGGCCCTTTGGCAGACGTGGCAGGGCAGGATCTGTCTCGGGCAGGGCTGCAGGATGTCCTCTGGCCAACATGCCTCCTCCAGTGGCAGTGGAGTCTGTTATGGACTGTTTGGACTGTGGCTTTGCACTCCCCAGGATGGCCCAGTGGGCAGGCCACCCACTGTATGGACTGTATGGACTGTGGCTTTGCACTCCCCAGGATGGCCCAGTGGGCAGGCCACCCACTGTATGGACTGTATGGACTGTGGCTTTGCTCTCCCCAGGATGGCCCAGTGGGCAGGCCACCCACTGTATGGACTGTGGCTTTGCACTCCCCAGGATGGCCCAGTGGGCAGGCCACCCACTGTATGGACTGTATGGACTGTGGCTTTGCACTCCCCAGGATGGCCCAGTGGGCAGGCCACCCACTGTATGGACTGTATGGACTGTGGCTTTGCACTCCCCAGGATGGCCCAGTGGGCAGGCCACCCACTGTATGGACTGTATGGACTGTGGCTTTGCTCTCCCCAGGATGGCCCAGTGGTCATGGAGTCCCCTCGTGGATCTGGCGTCGTGTACTCAAGTGACTGAGGTGCCCCCCCTTCCCTTCCCCCTGAGGTGCCTGTCCTTTTTTCTTTATGATGCCCCTGCAGTGTTCTCTCCATGGAGTTCTTGTCGTGGGACTGGGCCTTGCCCCTTTGCTCAGGACCCCTGTGGTCCACGGACAGTGGTTGGACTACATATAGTAGATGTATATATTTTGTACATAGTTTATTTATTTATTTGGATTACTGCTGTCCATTTTTCAATATATCTGCCCGTTTAAGATCTCTTCTTTTGGTCTTTGCATTATTTCGGAGGGGGGGGTTTGTGGGTTGTGACAGTGATCTGTGGGAATGCATTGATGTGTGTGTTGTAGTGGGTGTGGGTGGGTGGGTGTGTGCCGGTAATCTTTTCCCTCCCCTGTGTCGTAGGTGCAGTACTCACCGATGTCTTCCGCGCCGCCGGGCGTGCTCCTGGTACAGGAGCAGGTATAGGAGTGCGGGGATGACCTGTAACTCGGGTTCCATACTGCCGGAATCTCGCGTGGAGTATGTGGAGGTGAGCGTTTTCCCGTTCGTAGTCTGTTTCCGCCGTGTTTTTATCGGCGGGGCTCCCGCCCCGGAAAAGGTGGCAGATTGGTGGGTCGTTATCGGGTAGGCGGTACATTGTCTCCCGCCGGGCTGTTGGCGGTGACCGCCAGGCTGTTTGTTTGTACCGCCGTGGCGGTCGGAGTGTTGAAGCGGCGGTCTCTGTTGGCGGGAACCGCCAGGGTCTGAATTCCATTTTTTGGACCGCCAGCCTGTCGGCGGTATGGTCGCGGCTTTAACACCGACCGCCAGGGTTGGAATGAGGGCCTATGTTTGGTAATGTTATATTATGTTAAGGAGAGGGCATTGTAGAAACACACTATAAGCTTAATGGGCCTTCTGGGTGCTGCTCATGGGAATTTGTATAAACTCTACAGTCTAATGTTTGCTTGGGAAACTTGCAAAAAAGAAAACAATTCTAATTCACGTGTTTTCTGTCTTTGCAAATGCTAGTTTGCGACCTCTATGTTTCTTGGAAAGAAGTGTACATGCTGGAAAAATTCGCATAAAGTGCGTTTTATTGGGGCAATGGCAAAAACATTTTGACATCCAGTTGTGATACTTAATTGAATAATACAAGAGCGATGCAGCTTTGTTTGGCCAAGATACGATCGGGGGTCTATTTATTAAGTTTTAGTGCTGTGTTTGTGTCACAAAAGTGACACAAAATGACGCTAAATCTTTTTTTCACTAATTTACTTTCTAGCACTAAACTTGTTGAGTGCTGGAGATTCACTCGAAAGTAGAGCAAAGCAGTACATAGCACTGCTTTGTATTACTTAGCGCCAAGGGGGCATACCATGGGTGGTGCATGGGCGTTCCCATGCAAAAACCCAAGGTTTCTGATGTTAAGCTCTATTTACTTAAAAAAGTAGACAAGGTTTAGCATCGGAAAATAGCACCCATTTCAGATAGGTGCTAATGCTTTTTTTTGCCTTCATTTTCCGACTTTGCATGTGTGCAGCACACATACAAAGTGGGAAAATGTTTAAAGTTAGTCTAAGTATAGCATTTTGTACTGGAAGAATATTCCTCCAGTACAAAACCTGTGCTATGCTCACAGAGGCACCCTTGCCCTATGGTGCAAAGGTGTGCCCGTGGCGCACGGCCCCACATTTGAGCGCCGGTGTAAGAGAGAGGGGAAAAGAGTACCATATCTCTGTAAATATGGCACTTTCCTGCTCTCTCCTCACGCAGTGCTGCATTTGCAGCTGCTGCTCTGCGTGACAAACTGGTAAATCTGGCCCAAAATGTCATTGGTAACGGGATTTTTGCACAGAATTTCACAGGTTGGTGTATTTTCCTTGCAGTTTCTTTTCATATCAGAGACTCTTATTGCACAGGTCTACATCAAAATGAAAGATGATATTGCATAGAATGTCTACCTGCCTGGATGGTGTCAATACCAAGAGTTCAGACAGAGGAATGTGCTAATTGCAAATGCATAACTGTGACAAATGAAGCATCTTTACTTGCATCCACTTTTATACCCATACTAAGGCCCTATAATGCACCTGACTGAGTCCTCACTTGTAGCCTCCAGCCACTCCTCAGGTGGTACTGAGAAACACAAGGAGCTCCATTATACTCATCAGCCCCACCATACACCAGTTAACACAGGCATTCCACATACCTGCCAAATTTTCAGTTTGCCTATGTGTGACGTTTCCGTGTTTTCAGTGAGCTTGTGCATGGCTTTTCAATCCTAATAGTGGGGCACTGTGAAACTTGATTGCGAGTAGAACACATACGTTATCTTCAGGCAATCATAAATCGAATTGCACACCTAAGTTTATGTTAGGTTGAGAAAAAATGCTTAAACCAAACATCCCAGATTTAAAAAATCATAGCATTTGCTCAAGATATTATGAAAAAAGGTTTCTAACATTATCGAGAATTAAAGAAGTCAATTGTTGGAGCTGGCCCTTTTTGCACGTTATTCAGAATTTTTTGAATTATTCCTCCTATTATTTCTGACTTGTTTTGGTGGGCTGTAGGACTCTGGGAATTTTAACACTGTTAACCATTGCGTAAGTTATTATGCTCTCCCTCTAAAATGTATTGGTCATTAGTTCATCCATGATTGGCATACTTATTTACTAGTAAGTCCCTAGTTTAGTGCACCAGGTGTGCCCAGGGCCTGTAAGTGAAATTCCACTGTTGGGCCTGCAGCACTGATTGTGCCACCCACGAGTATCCCTGTAAACATGTCTCAGACCTGCCACTGCAGTGTCTGTGTAGGCAGTTATAAACTGCCATGTCGAGATGGCAAGTGCACCCAACTGCCAGGACCACACCTTCCCTTTTACTACATGTAAGTCACTCCCAAATTAGACACAAGGGCAGGGAACAGTGTATTAAAAAGGTAGGACATGTACCATTGTGTTTTAACTGTCATGATAGTGAAATATTGCTAAATTCGGTTTTCACTATAGCAAGACCCATCTCTCCCATAGAGTAACATAGAGATTGCCTTGAAATATCATTTAAGTGTAATTTCCCAATCAGTGCAGATACAAATTTGGAGTTTGGGTTCTCTAAACTCATGATTTAGAAATACATATGTTGGTGATGTTGGTTTTTGAATTGTAAGTTTGCAAATGCAACTTTTAGAAAGTGGGCATTTTCTTTCTTAACCATTCTGTGCCTATGCCTGTCTTCTGAATACACGTCTGGGTCAGGATGACAGTTGGACTGTTTGTGTATTCACTCTAGACAGTCTCACAGAGGGAGCTGAGGTATGCCCTGCATGTCCTGATTGCTCATCACCAGGCTGATGGATCTTTCTGAGCTAGAGTGGTGGGAAGAGCTGACACTTGCACCTTAACAGGGCTGTGAATGTATGTATGTATGTATGTATGTAAGTGGTATTTATAAAGCTCATTTCAGCTCAAAGAGCATTGAAGCGCTAAAAAGAGGTGAGAGGCGCAAAACCGAGAAAGGAAAAAGGAAAGAAAAAGCAGATGCCTGTGACTAACGTGGGAAGAGCCAGCTTAAGTAGCTGAATTCCTTCCTGATATTCAGGGGGAGTGAATTCCAGCATTTTGCCGCGGCCACGGTAAAGGCTTTATCCCCCCATTTAGCTTTGTAGGTACGAGGGGCCTGAATTCTGTAGGTCCCAAGTGACCTGAGATGTCACTTGGGTCTATACCAGCAGAGTTTAGAAACCAGGTAGTGAGAGCTGATGCCATGAACAGCTTTGTGGGTAATGCAGGGCGTTTATAAAATAATACGCTGAGCCACCGGGAGCTAATGTAGTTGTTTGAGACTGTCTCTGGCTGAGGCAGAGCGAGGAAGATTGAGGATGGATCTAGCGGCCGTATTCTGGATCAGCTGTAGCTTGTTCAAGGAAACTCTGTCCATATTAAGTAAAAGGGCATAACAATAGTCCATTTTGGACATGACCAGGGCTAGAGTGACTTGCCCGTTGAAGGTAGGGGAAAGCTTTTCTTAACATTTTTAAAGTCCACAGGCATGTTGCTACAGTGTGATTTACCTGACTTTAAAAAGATAGGCGATCATCAAAGATGATTCCTAGATTCCTACTAGCGGTAGTGGGGACTGGGAGGGTGCCACAGTCGGTCGGCCACCACTGTGTATTTCATTGCTCGATGCCAGGTCCGATGCAGAGAATTTCGGTTTTGGCTCCGTTGAGTTTCAGCCAATTAGTCCTCATCCAGTTATTAACTGCCTGATTGCATTTATTAAAACAGTCCAGCCACTTCCTCCCAATTCTTATTAACTGGGATAATTAGCTGTGTATCATCTACTTAGGACATGGGAATGAATCCAAACGACCGAATCAAGTTGGCCAGTGGAGCAACGTACACGTACTCTAATAGCTTAACCGCCTGCTCTCTAATGCCTGCTTGGTAAAGGCGGGCTAGCAGAGTTTGAGGTGAAATAGTGTCAAAAGCCACAGACAAGTCTAATAGAATTAGGATAGCCCCTTGCCCTTCATCCACCATTCTCCGGATAGAGTCCGAAGAAGAGATAAGAGCGGACTCCGTACTGAGTGCCTTTCTAAAACCATGTTGGGAAGGATCTAGTCCTCCCTCTTCCATTAGGAATTTTACAAGTTCCTTATCAATGTATTTTTCAAAGATCTTTGCCAGAAAAGGGAGGAGCGCAATCCGACGTAGGTTACTTAGGTCCTGGTTGTCTCCGTTTTTCTTTTTTTGCAGGGGAATGACTATAGTCTCCTTCCAGGAAACTGGATAGACCCCTGAAGAGAGAACCTCCTGAAAGATAGGGACTAAGGATTGGGCCAAAAGCTCAGGAGGCAGTTGAAAAATGGAGGGGGGCAAGGGTCCAAGGGGGAGCCTGATTTAATTTCTAAAATCAACTTATGAATGCAATCCTGAGAAGGGGAATGAAAATTGGATAGGGTGCATGACATGCATTAGAATCCATGTAAGTCATGGTAAATTGGTCCGCAATGTGGGAGGGAGTGAAATTGGCGTGAATTTGTAAAATTTTGTTTTCAAAATGCTTAGCTAATTTATTACAAAATTCGTAAGAGTTTTCCAAATCAGACGACCTTAAGGGGGAGGACAGAGTCTTAATCACTTTAAAAAGCTCTCTGGGAGCATTTCAGGCCTCTTTAATTCTAAGAGTATAAAAAGCAGATTTGGCTTTGAAACTTGCCACTTTGTAAGTTTTAAGGACCGATTTCAGCTTATCTTTCTCCCCTGTGGAAAGATTAGATTTCCAGCGTTGCTCTTGTTGGCGGTACTTTCTCTGAAGGAGTTTAAGTTCTTTAGTAAACAAGGGTTGAATGGGCTTCTTAGAGTTACGGGGCATTAGTATTTTGGGGAGGGGCAATTGATTCATGGCAGTTTCAATTCCCTGATTGAAACTATCTAACTGAGGCAGGAACAGCTTGTTTGCCCTGTCCCATCCCTCTTCCAAGGCGGGGGCCAATTCTTCCAACTTAACCCGTTTCCATAGTCTGATAGATTTGTTATTGGCTATGGGTACCGGAGAGGGAAAGACTACTATTACTATAGTTACTATAAAAGTCAAGAGATTATGAACAGTCCAGCTAAGCGGAATGTTAGATAAAACCAGTTGATCATCAGTGCGGGCAAAAACCCCATATAATAGATGCCCTGCTATATGAGTGGCAGAGAATACCTTCAGTGTCCAATCAAGGATCGACATAAGGTTTAGAAATTCCATGACCGCCGGATTGTGAATCTCGTCGTGGTGAATATTAAAGTCCCCTAGTATGATAGCCTTGGTGGACATGACCAAGGGTTCTAACAAATCGGTCCAAGTTTGATAGAAACTAGAAAAGGGACTACGGGGACAATAAATTAAGAGGCCTTCAAGGAGTATTGAGTTATTTAAAAGAATTTTAAAAGACATAGCTTCGCATGTCACAGAGGGAGTGCCATTCCATATGCATGGAAAAACAGTCCTTCAAATAATTGCAAGTCCTCCTCCCCTACACGTTGTCCTATATAGCCTAAAATGGGAATATCCCAGGGGAGTGGCTTCAATAAAATCAGGATTAGATTCTGGTTTGCCCCAGGTTTCTGTCAAGAATAGACAGTCAATATATGCCAATCATCTCCCTAATTTCTAATTTATGTTTGGGGAGAGAGCGGGCATTTGTCAGGGCATAACAGAGCGGTTTTCTATTGACCACCTTATCACAGTCAGTCAAATTACCAGGTTTAAGTATCCCTTCGTGCTGGGCTCTTACCTCCTCAAAATTTAGGGGAGCATGAGATTCCCAATTGCAATGCCTTCAAGTCCAGTCTGTGGTGTAGTCAGGGGCCACCTGGTGGTCATAGGGTTTGCCAGCGAATGTTCGGATGTGCGCAGAGGACAGGGTACCCGTATTTGAAAATTGGCCAGGGTCCCCAGCCCCTGGCCCCGTTCGGACGTGGACAAGCTCAGACGGGCTTGCCTGAAGCGTGCCTTTGGCCTCCAGGCGTCTAGACCGCGCGCAATGCGGATGCCGGTCAGAAACCGGAAGTAGGGCTCTAACAGACCGTCACTTCGGAGAAAAAAACAGAGGACGTTGCAAAAAAAAAACTCCAGAAGCAAGAAAGAACTCCCCACAACAAAGGTAGTTGGAAAGTGCAGTGCAGTTACACAAAATAAAAAACACATTTAAAAAGTTTAAAAAGTATTAAGACAAAGTCACATGCAGCGCATAGAGTTAAACAAATAAAACAGGACCAATCAAGATAATAAAATGAAATCAGGCTGAATAGCGGCAGCGCGCTCACCTCTAATGTCCTTACACAAAGCAGTATCCAACCCCCTGGAGTATGTCTGAGGCCAAGTCAGTAAGGGCAGGGTCTCTTTGAAGTTGGCATTCTGAACCGACGCATCACTGGAAGTATTCAACGCATTGCTGCTGTCTGCACCAGAGCGTGGTCCTCGCTTTACGCAACAACCACGGTTTTCAAAGCAGCCCCCAACTTTCCGTCACAGCGCATCAGAAGAACCTCCACGGAGTGAGTTTCTAGCACCACATCAATGAAGTTGTGATACACTTCCCTGACTCTGATGTAGCACCTGCTTCATTTCTGTGAGATAGATGCATCACGGCTTAACTTATGATGCATCATTGACACATTGTCCCTGGGCACCATTTTCTTAATTGATACCGCAGTATGGAACCAATGCTTTGTGCTGCAAACAACGCATCCTATCCCCTGTGGCAGTAAGGAACCAATGCATCACCTCCCCTTCAACAGTAAGGAACCAACACATCTCTGGCTCTTTAGATGCATCACCTCAGCCCACATTGTCCTTGTTTTTGACGCATCTCAGGTACTCTGCACCATTTAAGTGCCTCATTGATTTCAAGGAACTACAATTGCATTTAATCTTTGAAAAGTGATATTGTTTTTGCTTGTGTTTATTGAGTTTTTGTCATGTTGGTCTTCTTTTACTCAGATAAAAAATGGCTTTTTTTCTAAACTGGTGTGGAGTACATGTGCTGCTTTCACTGTGTTACTGTGTGTGTGTGTACAAATCATTTACACATTGCCTCTGGGATAAGCCTGGCTGGTTGAGCTAAGCTACCAAGGGGGTGAGCAGGGGTTACCTTAACTGTATGGCCTCCTCACCCTGACTAGAGTGATGATCCCTACTTGGACAGGGTGCTGTTATGCCATTAAGTATGTTTGACCACTGACTTTGTGTTTCACCACTGTGCAGATTAGTTGTTCACCAGTAGCACATCACATTCTGTATTCAGTTTAGCTGCCTATTGGCTTTAACGTGGCATTAGACATTTTGGGGGTCATTCTGACCCTGGCGGTAAAAGGCTCTTACCGCCGGTCAGAAGACCGCCATTCTACCGCCGCGGTAACCCGCCACGGTCATTCTGACCAACAACTGCCAAGCCGCCAAAAACCCGCTATCCACGGAAGGCCGCCTCATCAGCGGGCAGCGATAAACTGGAGATGACCAAACCTCCACTGCCACGCCAACACAAACACGCCCATGCCATTACGACCCACGAATCCACGTGGCGGTCTTTCAACCGCAGTATTCCATTGGCGGTACACACCGCCGCGGTCAAAATACACACCCAGGCTCCAAAACCCAGCCAAATTGGACAATTTGAAATACACACACCTGATACACATACAAACACCACCCCCACACATCCAAGCAACTATAAAACACACACCCACATCACCCACAAACCCCCACTAGTTGGAAATCGGAGAGAAGGCGAGAGAGAGCGAGCGAGCGAGCACAGCAATCGAAAACCCCAACACACACAGGAACCCAACATCATCAACCACACCACATCTACGCACACATCACGACACACCACCACTCACATCACCACAAACACCACCCCACACCTCATCCACACCACCCCATGGCACCCCAAAGACACCCCAGGTTTTCGGACCAAGAACTCCGGGTCATGGTGGAGGAAATCATAAGGGTAGAGCCCCAGCTCTTCGGCACACAGGTGCAATACACCACAATAGCCAGGAAGGCGGAGCTATGGCAGAGGATTGTCGACAGGGTCAACGCTGTGGGACAGCATCCCAGAAACCGGGAAGACATCAGAAAGCGCTGGAACGACCTACGGGGGAAGGTACGGTCGATGGTCTCCAGACACAGCATCGCTGTGCAGAGGACTGGCGACGGACCACCACCCACCCCTCCCGAATTCACAGCATGGGAGCAAGAGGTCCTTAACATCCTGCATCCTGCGGGCCTCGCTGGAGTAGGCGGAGGAATGGACTCTGGTAAGTCTAGTCTCAACTACTCCCCCCCCCAACCACCAGCATGCCAACCCACACCCCCACCGTCACCCCCAACCCGCCAGCACACATCCCCCCTGCCAATGTCTCACCAGCAGAACCCACCCAACCCAAAACCAAACCCTGAATGGCAACACAAACCATGGACACCCATCACCTATGCATGACCACTGCACATACCCATCCCCCCCACAAACCACCCTCACAACTCCTGCCACAAGGGGATGCCAGCACTGGGGGACAAGGGCACCCACAAATCGCACACCATGGAACACACAGAAGCAATAACCATACTCTTTCACCCCTGCAGGGCCCGAACGCCAACACACCGGCCAGGAGGGTCCAGATATGTCCATCCCACCCCCAGAACAGGCCCGCAGTGAGGACAGCAGCTCTGTCGACCTGGAACCTGACGACCAGCCCGGACCATCGGGGACCTCTGGACAGTCGGTTCCCCACACACAGACACAGGCCACAGCAGACCTAACCCCCTCTGGGAATATCACCACCGCTCCCACCCAGCGGGCCCATGCCTCTGTCTCCAGGACAGGTCAATCAGCGGTGTGTCCGCCACTACAGGGCACCCAGGCTGACCCAACACCCCAACAACAACAGGGACCTGGGGGCAGTGGTAGTGGGCACACCGTCCAGGGGACAGAGGCCCGGGGAAACAGGGCAACTGGGAGGGCTGCAGTGCGACAGGGGGGGAGGACAGGTCCAGGGAACCGACTCTCCAAGAGGCCCTCACCACCATCATGGGAGCATACCACCGCTCCCAGGAGACGATGGCGACGGTAATGGCCAGGTTCCAGGAGATCCAGGCACAGCAGGAGGAACGGTACATGAGGTACAGAGAGGAGCTCAGGAACATCGTCCAGGCCCTGAACCTAATAGTCACCACATTGCGGGACCATGTGGCACCTCAAAGGGCCCCTGTCACCAGCCCGGACCAGGAACAGCCTACCACCTCCGCCGGCGCTAGTGGACAGGAGGCCCCGACACAACGACGGGCCACCAGAACCCCACCTCCTGGTGAAGATCAACCACCCCGCAAGAGGAGCCTGAGATCACAAAGGAAGACAGAGTAGGATGCCAAGACCCCCGCCAGCCTAAGATCCCCCCGGATGTCATTCCACTGTCCCACATCGTCACCCTGTCCAACCTTGAACTGCCCCTGCTCCATCCTTCCACAGGCATATGGACAATGCACCTGTGCGACCGAAAACTGGACTCTGCCATGGACATCACTCCACTCCCACCCATCACCGTTTTACTATCATGGACCTATATGTAGCACTTTAAATAAATCACTTATTGCACTTAAAACACTCAGGAGTCTGTTTGTATTCTTAACAAATGTATTACACATAACGGGTCAAAAATGTACAGTTACATTGTGATGACAACATACCAATGTCAATTTGCTTTACTCCATGGCCGAACAAACCAGAAGTCACGCAGTGGGTCATACAGCTCTGAAAAGGCAAGGGAAAGTCACAAT